>NW_022992151.1:0-29997 GCF_902827175.1 Gymnodraco acuticeps | reverse complement strand
TATCCAGGATTATAATATTATAAATAGAATTCGGCAAAATGAAAAAATAAAACACAAAGAAATATATAAATATATAAAATAAAAAATAATAAAAAATAAAGAATTCAATAAAAGTAAATGAAACAAAAAGTAAATAAATAATACAATAAAAAAGCAAATAAATACAAAAAGAATACGAAAATAATCAAACAAATAAAATTAAAATATAATAAAAAGCAAATAAATTCAACTATGCATATATTTTATTCAGAGGAATTAATTTGAATGAAAACATATTTGTTATTCTTTTACCAAAGTCAATTTTTGTAGTCTAAAGGATCTACAGACTTCTCCCTCCACTGATCCTCTAACAACTACACTACCCAGAGTTCCCTGCGGCACAGCTCCTCCCATCATCACAATGGCAGCTTCGAACTTTAGCCAGAGCAGTTAACACTCCTGCTGCAGGAGGAGGAGGAAGAGGAGGAGGAGAAGGAGGAGGAAGAATAAAAGGAGGAGGAGGAGTGGTTGTTCCTCCATGATCTCCCCCGGTCAGTTGTTCTATTTCCTGGCCGCCCTGCAGGACCTCATGATGGGCAGTGTTCTGCTGAAGTGCGCCGCCGCAGACCTGGGCCTCCAGTGGGGGGGCTGGGCTCTGGCTGCTGCCCTGCGGACCGAGAAGTTCTACGACCTGGCAGGTAACCCTTTAGAAACACCTGAGGCCACGTGCTGGTCACTCAAATCAGTCCGAGCTTGTCATTGTGTGGATGTTCATGTTGTTCCTGCACACTCTGCATTGGGTTTCTATCCTGCACGCTGATTGGTGCTCGAACTGAATCAAATGAACCTTGAATTAGCTTCCTTAGCAGTCATTCAGCTGTGTGAGTTTTAACTTCATTACATAAATGTTTTTTCTGCTGTCATCGTTATGAAACCTGCTATCTGAAGCGGCTTTGTTGTGAAACAGGCAGAGAGCTCCTCCTTCAGGTTAAGAAACAGCATCACATGATCCAGTCAGATCCAATCAGAGCAGAGGGATCCGGGACTTCTTAACTAAGTAGAACAAGCCCCCCTAATGAGGATTAACACCGCCTGGCTGCTGGGCTCACTTTGCATTTGTACAATTAATTAATCAACACAGTATTTAATTAATCTGATAGGAATAGGGTCAGATCGTTAATTATTGTATTTTATAAGAATACTGACTGTTATTGGCTTTTAAGTAATAATCCTCGATGCATCTTAAAACATTTAGGATTTTTAAATTAATTTTAGAAATAAATGTTGACATATTTTTTTTCTTTCTTTCAATTGAATTTTTTTTTATTTTAATAATTTTTTCTTTACACTTTTTTTAAATCAATATTTCAATTTTTTTTTCACTTATTAATTTAAAATATTTTAGCATTATTTTAAAGAAAACATGAGGACGTTTCTAATTGGACAATACAAGCCCCTGCTTAATAGAAACCGTATGTTCTGATTGAATTATAATTGATTTTATGTGCTGATAGAGCAGCTAAAATCACTCCTAGCTTCTCGTTTCATTTGATAATAAAGTGCATTTCTTGGAGTTTTGAACAGCTGGTCGGACAAAACAAGCATCCAATTAGCATTATTAATTTATAAAAGTCTCTAAAGCTGAAGTTACTAGTTGATTACTTAATTAAACGATCATCAAAAAATATTTGTATACATTTATGTCATTTTTCAGCATAAAATGAGTCCTGGTTTCTCATTTGTGTGGATTTTCACGACAGAGCGAGCATTTAATAAGCATTATTAATTCATTAAAGCTTTTAGAGCTGAAGTTACTTATTAATTAGCCGATCGACAGACTTTCATTTGAGTAGTTTTTTTAGGCTAAAATCAATCCCAGCTTCTTAATGTGAGGATTTATTTTGGTTTCATGCGATAATTAATTTAATTTCTTGGAGTTTTGGTCGAACAAAACAAGCATTTAATTGGCATCATTCATTTATAAAAGTCTCTAGAGCAGGAGTGACTAGTTTAGATTACTTAATTAACCGATCAACACAAATAATTAAAATACATTTATGTCATTTTTCGGCCTAAAATCAGTCCTGGCTTCCTAATTGTGAGGATTTCCTTCGGTTTCAAGTGATAATTAATTGAATTTCTTGGAGTTTTGAACAGTAGGTCGGACAAAACAAGCATTTAATTAGCTTTATTAATTTAATTCTTATAAATGTTTGTCATTTTTCAGCCTAAACTCCTGGCTTCTCATTTGTGTGGATTTTCACAAAAGAACAAGCATTTAATTAGCATTATTAATTCATCAAAGCCTCTGGAGCTGAAATGACTAGTCGATTAATGAACTAGCCGATCCACAGACTTTAATTGAAGTCATTTCTCAGGTGAAAATCAGCCCCAGCTTCTCATGTGTGAGGATTATTTTCCATTCCCGTGATAAAAAGGAACTTCTTTTGGCTTTGAGCTGTTCGCAGCGTTGCGAAGGTGTGACCCTGAGCGTTGGGAAACATTTTACAACATTCTTTAAATCATTTATAGACTGCTGCAGATTAATGGGTAATGAACATACTGACCGATATAACTTTTATTTGCAGCCTTTTGCCCTTCTAGACTACTGTGAGTTTTTGAAAGGTAAATGACGATAAAGTTTAAAAACAATACGAGAAATAAGAAAACGTAGGAGCTTTTAGGGTTGAACCCAGATATTATGTTATCAGAGCAGCTTACCTGATTCCTTTATAATTCCTCCAACGCTCGCTCCGTCTCGTCCTCGGTGGTTTTACCCTTGAACTTTGGACCCGGTGTCTGCAGGATCCTGGGTAAAAGATTTATTGAACACGCCTTACCATCCTCCAGCTCTACCTCTATCTCTCTTTTTATTTCCTCCAGGATCCGGCACCTTTATACTGCTGGCCCACCTGAGCCGGGTGTGGGGAGGAGCTTCTCACCTGAGGCAGAACGTTCAGACGGGCCTGGTGACAGCGTGGGGGCTCAGGTAGAAAACACCTCGCTTATAGAGTCATTACAACTTCGAGAAATCTAATCAAGTGTTGAATCAGACTTTAGTTCCACCTGGAGTAAATCCACCAGCTACCCTGCAGTATACAAAGTACTTCAAACTAGCTGCTCCTTTACCAGCTTTGAGAACACTTTCATGATCAATCATTATAAAACATATCATATATATTATTCTGAAATGGACCAATCTGCACAACGACTACTTTTACTGTCGTTACTTTCACTATATTTTGATGAGAATACTTTTCTACTTTCACTTGAGGAACATTTTGAATGCAGGACTTTTACTGTAACAGAGTATTCCTACACTCTGGTACTTCTACTTTTACTAAGTACAAGATCTGAGTACTTCTACTTTTACTCAAGTACAAGATCTGAGTACTTCTACTTTTACTCAAGTACAAGATCTGAGTACTTCTACTTTTACTCAAGAACAAGATCTGAGTACTTCTACTTTTACTCAAGCACAAGATCTGAGTACTTCTACTTTTACTCAAGAACAAGATCTGAATACTTCTCCTCAAGTACAAGATCTGAGTACTTCTACTTTTACTCAAGAACAAGATCTGAGTACTTCTACTTTTACTCAAGTACAAGATCTGAGTACTTCTACTTTTACTCAAGAACAAGATCTGAATACTTCTCCTCAAGTACAATATCTGAGTACTTCTACTTTTACTCTCAAGTACAATATCTGAGTACTTCTACTTTTACTCTCAAGAACAATATCTGAGTACTTCTCCTCAAGTACAAGATCTGAGTACTTCTACTTTTACTCTCAAGTACAATATCTGAGTACTTCTACTTTTACTCTCAAGTACAATATCTGAGTACTTCTACTTTTACTCAAGAACAAGATCTGAGTACTTCTACTTTTACTCAAGAACAACATCTGAGTACTTCTACTTTTACTCAAGTACAAGACCTGAGTACTTCTACTTTTACTCAAGTACAAGACCTGAGTACTTCTACTTTTACTCAAGTACAAGATCTGAGTACTTCTACTTTTACTAAAGTACAAGATCTGAGTACTTTTACTCAAGTAATAGATCTGAGTACTTCTCCACCTCTGAAGGGATCTTACAAAAAAGGCAAATGACAAACTGTAAATATGATAAATTATACTTGATTGTGTTTATTTTTGTTGTATAAGTACATCAGTTTAGAAGCACTTGGGCCAGAGGAGGGGGGTGTTCCAAATCCAAATACTTCTACTCGTGATCTGAGTACTCCTCCCCCCTCTGTATAAAAGGCATACTTGTCCACCAGCAGAGTGAAAGGACTTTCACCAGGTTTCCCCCATTTGTCGCACCATTTGGTCGTAAAAAAGTATATATAATGCAGCGTTTAACACAGTTCCAACAGAATAATGATATATATTTGTATATGTCATGCCCCTTTAGAGGCTGTGTGCTGCAGGGTCGAGCTGGAGGTCAGAGCAGGAACTAATGAATGTGGAAGCTGAGCGTCTGTTAATGAATAATTCTCCTGGTTAATGTCGTCCTGTCAGACTCGGGACTTTCCTCTTCATGCGGATCTTGAAGGACGGCCAGGATCGCAGGTTCAACAAAGTGAGAGACAGCCCGGGGACATTCTTCGTGTACTGGAACGTCCAAGGTGCAAATATACCCTCCTGCTGCGCTCCTTGAACGCATAATCATTAAAGGTCTCCTATCATGCTATTTTTAGGCATATATTATAGGTCTCAGATATATAAAAATATATATATAAAAACATGTCTATGAAGTGTTTTGCTCAAAATACCAAACAGATCACGCATTTTAGAAATCCCTCATATCCCTCTGTTCCAACCTGTTGGAGAAACGCGGATTCTGGGTCCTTAGATTAAAAAAAAAAAAAAGGAGGCGGAGCTAATGCCTGCTCAGAATTACCCGGCAGATACTCAGCTAAATGCTGCCGTGATTAAACACCATCATGTTCCAAACCACATTAAGGATTCTCTCTGAAACAGTATGGAGCTCAAAGGCTTTCTCTCTTGCCGGTTATACCACAAGGTGAGTTCCTTTTTACTTCCTGCTTCTTCACACACATGCTCTCCAGTACAGGTTAGCTCTGAGTGTTAGCGATGCTAATGTAAACACCGACCATATTACGTCCAAAACAGTCGGGCATTGTTTCCGATAGCAACTTTCTGATAGCAACGTTTCTGATTGGGCCGTGGGTGTAAAGCCCGCCCACATTTTAGTAATGTCGTCATATCGGACGCAAATCTGGATCAGATCCGTTGTTCCC
Organism: Gymnodraco acuticeps; assembly: GCF_902827175.1. Taxonomy (NCBI): domain Eukaryota; kingdom Metazoa; phylum Chordata; class Actinopteri; order Perciformes; family Bathydraconidae; genus Gymnodraco; species Gymnodraco acuticeps. The sequence goes on along the minus strand of NW_022992151.1, from coordinate 24,753 downwards.
TCGTTTTTAGAGATTTGGGTACTGAGGAAAAGAGAGAGGGTTTTATTTCCTGACGCACCGGGGACACGCATGGGCAAAGGACATTAAAAAGTGCATTTTGCATGATAGGAGACCTTTAACTAACGGAGGCATTCATCTCTGTCTGCTTCCTCTCTCTCAGTATGGATTTATTCTGGTGCGTTGAATTCATTGAGTCCCCAGTTGAAGGTGATTAATACTCCCTGTTTCCTCTCAGCGCTGTGGGTGTTCATGACGCTGCTGCCCACCCTCATGCTGAACAGTGAGAAGAGAGACGCTCCTCTGGGCCCGAGGGACTTCATCGGCTGGGGCCTCTGGGGCCTCGGGTTCGCCACTGAAGCCATCGCTGACCAGCAGAAATGGATCTTCAAGAACGACCCGGGAAACGCTGTAAGTTATAGGGAAGAAAACCCAGCTTTCTACCTCCACCCGTGGAGATGTTCATCAGCATGTATAGGTACAGAGGTTTGGAGATCAGGATCAAACTATCTCTGGAGAAAAACTAGATTAGATGCACTTTATTAATTCGGACTATGCTCTGTGTTTGCAGAGACAGTGTTATACATTCATGCACTTTAGCTGACAGCAATGCTTCCCATTAAAATCGATGTGTTGCATAAGGGCCAGGGAAGATGCAGTCAGTGTTCACTTCCTGTCTTCTTCTGTTGAGTTCTGTCGTCCAGCTCGCTGTCTTTTCTTAACTGGGTACAGTTCAGCCATCATGAACCCAAAGTCTCCTGCGCTCATCACATATGCACAACAGCTACAGTGTAGTTATGGCAATGAAGAAGTCCCAAGCACCTCCAACAATGCAACATAAATGTATGAGACTTAAAACAATAAAAATAGTGCAAAAAGATACAGAGTAGAAAGAGACATCTCATCACACTATTCCCAGAGTCTAACTGTTGGAAACTCTCACTGGTCCCCGGCTTGAGCTTCAACCTCAGGATCCATGTATGTGTGATCCTCTCCAGAATGGAAGCAGTCATCACATACAGAGCATCAACTAGTTCCTGAACAGTGTCCTTCACATGCTGATATCCAAGAGAGGGAGTTACACAGTCACAAGATGGAGGAATAGAAAGCAGTATTCAATGTTTACTTCAGATTAGCTCCACGTCAGAAATGAGCATGCTTGATGTCTCTCTCCATAGAGGCTGAATCCTCATGTTAATCACATAGCTATCATCTGCCTCAAACAGTCCTGATGCTCTTCTAGGTAATCACACATCCTGTCATGTTCACAACTACAGTTGATACCTTTGTTAGCATGTGACTCTCATGTTGGAAGAGTACATTCACTATTTCCAAACACTAACCGTCTTGTCTGAATCTCTTCTCAGGGGAAGTTCATTCAGAGCGGCCTCTGGGCGTACAGCCGGCACCCAAACTACTTTGGGGAGATCCTGCAGTGGGGGGGTCTGTGGCTGTCGGCCTCCTCGGTGATGAAGGGTCCTCTTCAGCTGCTCAGCGCCGCCTCGCCGCTCTTCGTCTGGTTCCTGCTGCGCCACGTCAGCGGGATCCCCATACTGGAGAAACAGGCGCTGAAGAAGTGGGGCACGGACCCTCAGTTCCAGGACTACATCAGGAACACCCCCCTCCTCTGGCCCTGGCCCAAGTGCTTCTAAACTGATGGACTTATACACCAAAAATAAACAATCAAGTTAAATGTAATGTTTTTTTCTGTCATTTTGTAAAATAAATTCATCATATTTACAGTTTGGCATGTGCCTTTTCTGTGAGATCTCTAAAGAGGTGGGAGAAGTACTCAGATCTTGTACTTGAGTAAAAGTAGAAGTACCAGAGTGTAGGAATACTCTGTTGCAGTAAGGCCCAATACCAAACCACACCCTACACCCTACACCTCCGTGACGTAGTGAACTCTGGAGTCTCACTCGCAGCTCAACGAGGCTCCCTCCTGTCAGATGGACAGCGGCAAGCTTTGGGACGGCCTCCCCTCTCATGTAACAACGGTTTCAAATCAGCTCCTAGACAAAAAATTAATAACTCAAAACATCTTTCATTGTGTTTCAAAGCTCTTTTAGTTTTAAACCTGATGTTTATAAGCTTCTTAGTTTTTGCAACAGTCTGTAAATATACACAACTTTATAATAAAATGCACACATTTACCTTTTTCTAGACTAAACACAGGTTTGATCCTAAGTTAAAACATGAGGTTATTAACATCGCAGTTTATCAGTGGATGTTTGATGGAACTACTTGTAAACAGCTTGTTTCCTGACGACACACACAGCGTAGAGACCGGTCTCCAGTCAGCACCATGGATGTATCGGTCTGCATCGGTGCTGACGTTCTTATTATACATCCATGCTCCACACTCGTTGGTTTGGAACAGCCCTTAATGTGGCGGACCCTCCGCGCGAACGGAGGGGTAGTGTGTAGGGGGTGGTTTGGGATTGGGCCTAAAAGTCCTGCATTCAAAATGTTCCTCAAGTGAAAGTAGAAAAGTATTCTCATCAAAATATAGTGAGAGTAGCGACAGTGAAAGTAGTCGTTGTGCAGATTGGTCCATTTCAGAATAATATATATGATATGTTTATAATGATTGATCATGAAAGTGTTCTCAAAGCTGGTAAAGGAGCAGCTAGTTTGAATGACTTTGTATACTGCAGGGTAGCTGGTGGATTTACTCCAGGTGGAACTAAAGTCTGATTCAACACTTGATTATATTTCACATCATTCATCCACATAGTAACTAAAGGTATTAAATACATGTAGTGGAGTAGAAGTACACCATGTACCTCTGAACTGTAGTGGAGTAGAAGTACACCATGTACCTCTGAACTGTAGTGGAGTAGAAGTACACCATGTACCTCTGACCTGTAGTGGAGTAGAAGTACAAAGATGCTCACTGTAAAGATTATATTACAAAAACAACAGTTTCAGGACAGAAGGTGTGATAATCTGTGATGTTATTCTGCTTTGAATTCATGCCTTTTTATAATGATGCATCATCTAACTATCTGAATCAACCCTCTGTGTAGGACACACAAGTTGGATCGGCGACATTTTTTGCAAGAGGCTTTTGGTAAATAATTTTTAAAAAGTGAGACAATATAATGTAACATACATTTAATTTACGGTTTTAAAACAATTAAACATCAATTAAGGACATTTTTAAATGAATGAAATCAACGCATTAAGATTCAGAAAACTATAAAAACACAGGAGACAATTTTGGTACGAAATGTATTTTATAAGTTACAGGTCTTTTAGAGCAAGTGTACAAAATGTTGTGCTAAATATTCAAATAATGCCACGGCAACTTAAACTGGCTAATCTTACAAAGTAATGGCCTTTAGCATGCTAGTTAGCATCCTCCCACAGTCCAAAATACACGGAGCGAGATTGAATGATCCTGCCTGGGAACAAAGTACCTGACGATCACCGGCAGTGGAGATATTTTAATTGTGCGCCCTTTTTCTCAGAGAATAATGCCAAGTATTAAACAGGAGAGGGCCCGAGAGCGCGTAAACAATACAGCAACATTTACTGGAGGATAAAGACGATCAAAACTATGGAGGCCGACAGGAGCGAACACGCTGCAACGGCTCAAACCTCTTCCGTCAGGAGAAACATCCTGCAGCTTCAGAAAGGATGCAGATATAAAAACACTAATGTTCCACACGAAGAAACATCTTCAGCAACTTGACATCACATGCAGCTTTTAGAGAACATTCAGAACTCGAGGAGACATGGCAGCGTTCACTAAACGCTGCAGAAACCAAACGCTGAAGAAGCTCAAAGCACTACGACCGGGGGACACTTAAAGGTGACGCACACAGCTGGGAGACCAGGGGACACTAAAGAGTGACGCACACAGCTGGGAGACCAGGGGACACTTAAAGGTGACGCACACAGATGGGAGACCAGGGGACACTTAAAGGTGACGCACACAGCTGGGAGACCAGGGGACACTTAAAGGTGAAGCACACAGCTGGGAGACCAGGGGACACTAAAGAGTGACGCACACAGCTGGAAGACCAGGGGACACTTAAAGGTGACGCACACAGCTGGGAGACCAGGGGACACTTAAAGGTGAAGCACACAGCTGGGAGACCAGGGGACACTTAAAGGTGAAGCACACAGCTGGGAGACCAGGGGACACAAAAGAGTGACGCACACAGCTGGAAGACCAGGGGACACTTAAAGGTGACGCACACAGCTGGGAGACCGGGGGACACTTAAAGGTGACGCACACAGCTGGGAGACCGGGGGACACTTAAAGGTGACGCACACAGCTGGGAGACCGGGGGACACTTAAAGGTGACGCACACAGCTGGGAGACCGGGGGACACAAAAGAGTGACGCACACAGCTGGGAGACCAGGGGACACTTAAAGGTGACGCACACAGTTGGGAGACCAGGGGACACAAAAGAGTGACGCACACAGCTGGGAGACCAGGGGACACTTAAAGGTGACGCACACAGCTGGGAGACCGGGGGACACTTAAAGGTGACGCACACAGCTGGGAGACCTGGGGACACTTAAAGGTGACGCACACAGCTGGGAGACCGGGGGACACTTAAAGGTGACGCACACAGCTGGGAGACCGGAGGACACTTAAAGGTGACGCACACAGCTGGGAGACCGGGGGACACAAAAGAGTGACGCACACAGCTGGGAGACCGGGGGACACTAAAGAGGGACGTTGTGTTTGAGCTTCTTCAGCGTCTGGTTTCTGCAGCTTTCAGTAAACGCTGCCATGTCTCCTCGAGTCGCTGAATGTCCTCTAAACGCTGCAGGTGTTGTCAAGTTGCTGGAGATGTTTCTTCATGTGGAACCTTTGTGTTTCTGCATCGTTTCTCCTGATGGAAGAGTGTTGTGTCGCTGTAGCACGTTAGCACCCGTCGACCAGCGTAAAACTCAATACAAACAGTGGAAAAGCGTAAAGGATAAAGGACACTGGCCACCTTTGATTCCAACCTGCAATGAAATGCCTTAAAAAAAAAAAAATCCGTTCTTCAACCTCTGAGTGACACATGAGTTGAGTTTAAAGCAGGTCACAATCAAAGCGTGCACATAGCATATATTTTCAAAAAGAGTGATCTATAAAAACACGCGTTAAAGGAGTAAAAGGTCTCATTACACATTCAGCAGAAGCTCTAAAGACACACGTGGCATCCTTGCTATGAAGCAGACCAGGAGGCTTTGGAGATGGAGAGGGGTTGTTATTGCAGAGTGAACAAAAGATCAAGTGTGTCTTCTTCGTTGGATTATTTCAGGGACGGAGATGCAAAGAACTTCCCCGGGCGATTAAACCCGACCGCCGACTTGGTCTTGCTCCCGAATCTGAAACAGAGTGCATGATGGGATTTAATGGAATAAGCAGCGAGGGTCAATAGAACAGAGTCATCGGTAGGGATGGGTATCGTTAAGGTTTTAACGGTACTACTAGCTGAAACTTTAACAAACTAAATAACTCAGTTTCCTCTAATCATTAACCCATGTTTGTATAATGGAGTTAACTCCGTGTGTTGCTGCTAGCATACAGAACACCTGACGTGGAAACGTTACTCGTGGATGGGGCTACAGAGCTGCTAGAAAGACAGTGGAACCCGGTGCATTCCTCCGTCTGGATGTGGAGCACTTTTGATAAATGTTTAGACACATTGCTCGTGTTACCACCCTTACATGCTAAACTCTTATTGCACTTTAGGCAACGAGGATCGAGACGGGTAAAGTTTAACCACCTCGGAGCGCGTTCTCTCCTCCGTGTGTGTGTTGCTGCATGTAGCAGCTGCGTGTGTGTAAACTGCCCCGCCCCCTCGCAAGCAGGCGGGGGAGAGAGATCGAAAATACTAAAAATAATCATAGAAGCATTTTGCAGTCTCCTTGCGTGTTAGAAACGGAGTTGGCGAAAATAAAACTGCAATATAATGTTTGTGTAGCAATAATACACATGACATATTTTTCACACGTCTCCAGCACCGATAAAAAGACCGCTAGCGTCGGAGCTTAACGGAACCACGGTCTTTAATAATTCAGCCCCGGGGCCCGTTTAATGCCGGGGTCGGTATTAAAAAAAATCTTTTTTACTTATAGTGAAAACCACCCTTGAATGATGGGATGGTAGAATAAAAGCTTCAGAATCCAAACTATAACATATAATAAGTACTCTGTATCAAGATTGATGCCAAACAAGTGACCTTTGACCTTTTTAGAGAGGTTTAGAAGAAAGAAACACTTCTGGGGTCATTTGGGTGCATTTTCCATATCTCTGGCCCCCCTCGGTCGATTTTGATGATTGACATCTCTTTCTAACCGTTAGAGCCAATAGAATCGAAGGGGAAGTTCCTAAAATCCATCTAAACATTTCCCATTGGTGAATGAGTGATGCGTAGCCAGAATGCCCAAAACCAGAAGCTGTCATACACTCTGGTAGCTATCATAGCAGCTATATATAAAATCTCTGTTATTGACATAAAAATGGAATGATGGATTATCAGTAATCATTTCAAAGTGACACAGACACATTGGATTAACCTGTGGATTAACCTTCAGCAGCGTTTTTATCGTTGTAATGCCTAGTGCTGTAGCGACGCGTCGACGATGTCGACTTCAAAATATCGTCGGCGACATATTTCCGCGTCGACGCGTCGCTACACACACGTGGGTCACCCAAAGCAACAAGCAGTTCGCAATCGCACTTCAAACACAATGGAGACTGAAACGGCTACCACCTCCTCCTCACAGGATTGCGCACGAAGCCCCCAAACGAAAACATCTCGCCCTAGGTCTTCAAAAGCATGGGAATATTTTAAAGTTAGTCCAAAACGCAAAGATATTTATATATTTATATCTCACTGAGACTGCTGCATAGCCTAGCAGAAGCAGCAGCTAGCTGTGGTGGCTACCATTAGCAGCTAGCATTTGCTCTTCAATTTTTACATTAAATGGAATTATGGATTATAAATTCAATAATTTTTTTATACATAGACGTTAAAAACCTATGGATTAACCGATTCAGCCGCGTTGTTTCTCATTTTAATGCCATTGAACACGTCTTTTGATCAGATTGACAGCTACGGTGGTAAGACGATCTCCCTAGAAGCTCTGTGAAGGTACGTGTTGTGATGACTGTATTTGCTTCCCCTGTCGCGAGTCCGGATCACTCAGTGATGATACTATATACCTACATAATCTGTGGAGTCTCAGCTTTAATCGGATATATTGTAAGTGCAGCTACGATAAGTAATAAGGATACTTTTATCTTGAGTTCTGTGCCAATGTCCGTTAGTATTTTTCGCTCAGGGGTCATTTAGATGCTTCTTATGAGACTTGTGTTTTGTTTTGGTAAACATGGTTTGTATCGTCAGTTAGCTGAGATTATTTTCGTTAATCTGGTATAACACATTAATAGGTTCTTAAATATTAAGATCCCCTGAGACACAGTATCGTGAAAATACAATTTTTTTACATTACGTTTTTTTTACATTACGTTTTTTATGAATTGAACAACAGAAAAATAATCGTTAGATTAGTCGACTAATCGATCAAATAATCGCCCGATTAATCGTTTTCAAAATAATCGTTTCCCCCCAGCACTAGTAATGCCATAGAACACGACTTTTGATCAGAATAACAGCTAAGGTGAGACTTGTTTTCCTATTTGGTCCCGTAAAGCAAATGTTGTTGTTTGTTGTCATTTCGCCGCGAGTTCTGATCGCTCAGTGATGATACTAATACCTGTAGAATCTGTGGAATCTCAGCTTGATAATCGATATCTTGTTTGTGCAGATACGCTAACTAATAAGGGTATTTCTACCTAGAGTTCTGTGCTAAGTGCGTTAGCATTATTTCGCTCAGGGCTCATTTAGACGCTTCTTGTGAGACTTGTGTTTTGTTTCGGTAAAAATGGTTTGCATCGTCAGTTAGCTGAGATTCTTCCCGTTAAGTGGGTATGACACATCCATAGGTTTTTAAATGTTAAGAAGCCCTGGGGCTCTCTGGCTTAACAGGTTAATGCTTTCTAGCACAAGTGTTCCGTAGTGATGTCACTATGTTCTTTAATTTATTTATCAGTTTATATTCTTTTAATGTATTCTTTACTTTTTGGACGAAATCAAACGGTGTCACATGTTGAAACGCTGAATGTCGAGGATTGAAACACATTTAATTAACCTCACTGTAGGTGACAACGGAGAAGCACCTCAAACTATCCATTAAACGTTTCACTCAACAGCACACAACGTTCAATCTAGAGGAAACTAATCAGTGATAATAAAAGAGGGCGTGTGTGCGAGTGTGTGTGTGTACCTGGGGGTCAGAGAAGACTTCATGCGTTGCCCCAGAGAGCTGGAGGACGGGGTTTTATTGAGCTGGTGGTCCGGAGTGTTCAGAGGTCCCAGAATGCTCACTGCAACACACACACATAACAATCAATCATCAGCCAACAGATCACATGGCATTTAGCTTTTATCCAAAGACACACACACACACACACACACACACACACACACACACACACACACACACACACACACACACACACACACACACACACACACACACACACACACACACACACACACACACACACACACACACACACACACACACACACACACACACACACACACACACACACACACACACACACACACACACACACACACACACACACACACACAGATTTAAAAATAGGAAAGGTCGAGCACATACTTCTCTCGGGGGTGGCGTAGCAGTTTGCATTCTCGATGATCAGGTGGTCCCGGTTGGGAGTTCCACATCCCGCCGAAACAAACTGAGCCCAGTAATCAACAGGGAGGCAGAGGAGGCGCTCCACCACCTGAGGGGGGGAGAGAGAGAGAGAGAGAGAGAGTGTGCGAGAGAGAGTGAGCGAGAGAGTGTGAGAGAGAGCGTGAGAGAGAGAGTGAGTGAGAGCGAGAGAGAGAGCGAGAGTGAGTGAGAGCGAGCGAGAGAGAGAGAGCGAGAGAGAGTGAGCGAGAGAGTGAGCGAGCGAGAGGATAATTACAGCGTGTTGCCTCACCCTCTTCTGTTGAAGCTCTGAGCAAAACAGGGGGAAATACAACTAAAAGAGTTTCAACCGGTTACCTTGGCGACACACTTTGCCTCACATTGACTATATACAGTATTGATTGTCCTTCCTCCTGGTCTTCCAACCATTTGGACGCAGACTTGCATTTCCCCATAACGATGTTGTTTAGCAACCGGCGTAAAAAGTGAATATATTGTTTGGTATTATATAGTAAACACGTGGTCTCCGTACATGGTGCCTGTCATTAAGCTGGGATAACAAAATAATGTTTTTATTCCTTAGTATGGTAAGGGTTTGAGGCTAAACCTTTATGGCTTTGAATGGTTCATCATATTTTCAAAAACGCCACGCCCTTTTTTTTGAGATCGTCAAACTAATTCTTTAATTTGAATAAAAGTTCTCAGCATTCCCACTGAAACAGAAATGTGAATGCACATAATGACTTGCATGTTCGTTTTACTACTGTGAACCCTCTGAATGACTGAGTAGCTGCTTTGCAGATGTTATCTGCCCCAAGAATTCTGGGAAATGTAGTCCTGAGCCACGACGTTAAAGTTTGCAATACAATGACTAATATCTGGAGGACCATCCCTACCTTGGGCTGCCTCTTGGTGTCCTGCAGGATGCTCATGGGGTCGGGGTTCGGGACGGCGTGACCCACGAGGGTCGGCCCGAAGACTCGAGCCAGATTACTGACGTCCATCCTCGTGTCCAGACTTTCAGCAACTCTGAGACATTAAAGGAAGTCAGTTATCACTCTGTAGTGTCAATATAACACACAACACTTTTAAAGGGGTGTCTTTGTGGTGAAGTATAGAGTGGTACAGCGATGTCCTATTTCTGTAGTGGACCCTGAAGGCAGCATGTGCAAATCATCGTTGAAGCGAGAACAGGAAGTACAAAAAAGACTGAGTCCTGCACCGCTCCGTCAGGGCCACGTTAGGTCAGGTGAAAGGGCGGGAAAGCTTCGGAAGAAAAGTAGTTCCATTCTGAGAAAAGAAATATATATTTTTTTGTTGTAACTTTAATAATAATAATAATAATTAATAATATTTTTATAGCGCCTTTCAGGAAACCCAAGGTCGCTTTACAAGTCGGGTAGGGGTGGGGGGGGGAGTAGGGGAAAAAAGGCAGACAGGTTAAGGGGGTGGGGGGGGGGGGGAAGTAGCGGAAAAATAAACCTATTAAACTAACTATACAGTGGCGAAAGCCACTTTAGAGACGTTTTTGTTCAGTGTAAGTGAACAGGCCTAACGTCAGAGTCAGAATACCAATGCAAGACTTTAATCTATTACAATTCAGACGTTCTTTGTTTTTAAATATCCATCGCTCCATATGTTTATAGTTTTATTCTGACCCACAATGACCCGAGTACGTTTCAGACGAGATGCCGTTTATTACATTCTTAGCACATCTCTGCCTGAAGCAATTCAACCCAATCAAAGTCAGAACACGCAGCAGAATATATAGACTTTTTATTTTGTATTTTATTATATACGTTGCATTGTGGAGGAGCTCGGCTCGGAAGAATGTCATCACCATTTCTACTCAGTAGCTGCTGAGCCTATCAAGATACACTCCTGAGCTTTGGTGAAGCTAGACCGAATGCAGACAGGCTCTGATTGGTTCAGTTAGTGTTACCTCTGCAGGTGGAGCATCTGATTGGTTCAGTTAGTGTTACCTCTGCAGGTGGAGCATCTGATTGGTTCAGTTAGTGTTACCTCTGCAGGTGGAGCATCTGATTGGTTCAGTTAGTGTTACCTCTGCAGGTGGAGCATCTGATTGGTTCAGTTAGTGTGACCTCTGCAGGTGGAGCATCTGATTGGTTTAGTTAGTGTTACCTCTGCAGGTGGAGCATCTGATTTGTTCAGTTAGTGTTACCTCTGCAGGTGGAGCATCTGATTGGTTTAGTTAGTGTGACCTCTGCAGGTGGAGCATCTGATTGGTTAAGTTAGTGTTACCTCTGCAGGTGGAGCATCTGATTGGTTCAGTTAGTGTTACCTCTGCAGGTGGAGCATCTGATTGGTTCAGTTAGTGTTACCTCTGCAGGTGGAGCATCTGATTGGTTCAGTTAGTGTTACCTCTGCAGGTGGAGCATCTGATTGGTTCAGTTAGTGTTACCTCTGCAGGTGGAGCACCAGGAAGGCCAGCGTGTCTCTGTTGGCCGGCGGCAGGTCTCCCACCGTCTGGTAGATCAGAGCGATGCTGTTGTCATCGTCTGACACCTCTGAGGAGACCAGGAGGAGAACAACGTACGTCAGCGGAGAGATTTAATAACAACATGATGTCTGCAGCTCCAGTTACTCTGCATTCATATCATTATCAATACGCCACGGAATATCTTTTTAAAATTCAATGTTCTCTTCTATTTTTGTTTTATTTCGTCCACATTTTCCCTTTCACGTCTTGTGTTTATATAAATTCTCTCTCTCTATCTCTCACACACACTCTCTCTCTCTCTCTCTCTCTCACCGGCGGCCTCCATGAAGGCCCTGTTGAGTCTGAATGTGAGCAGCGGCTCCTTCAGGTTCCTCAGGAAGTCTTTGAGCAGTCCTGTGACGGCGTTGATGTCGTCGACCCGGCTGAGCACCGGCACCGTCTTACTGCGCAGGAACTTCTCCTTCAGGTCCTTCACCGTGCGGTCGGAGCCGGACAGCCGGTACAGACCCGCCTGAGGAGAGAGGGGGGGGGGGGTTACTCACTATCGTTTTATTTCCTCAAGTCATCGTGCACGGGACACTGAGACACAACGGCTCCTGGCAGAGTGTTGCACATATTGGAGGTAGAAACTAGGGCTGCACGATATTGGAAAAAACTAACATTGCGATATATATATATATATATTTTTTTTTTGTGTGTCCGCAAACCATCCTTTCTTGAACTTTAATTCTATACAATTGGTATTTTTCTAACTATATTTAACCGGATGAAGGATTGTAGTCACGGACGTCTGGATCTGAAGTTATCAGAGCAACAAGCTGAGCTAGCTCGGTTAGCAGCGCCGAACTGGAGAAACGACTTTATTCAGGATTCTAATCACGGGGTCCGTTTACTTTGGAGATTTGATTGTGATTGGTGGTTTGCCGTCCTGCGATATATCGTGCAGCCCTAGTATAAACGTCTGCCGTCTCGTCAAGTTAATGTGATACTAAGCAGCAAACAAAGCTTTTCTTAAAACCAAACAGTCACTTCCCAGAAATCCAAATCCCAACTGTAACTCTGTTTTCCCGCAAAGCCAAAAATCATTTATTCCAACGACTCTCATATGCAGTTAAAACAAGAGTAAAGCCTGCATTTAAAGAATTATAAAAAACATATTTGAGAATATTTCAGACCTGTGAAAGCCTGCAGTGCAGTCAATGACTAAGAGATGTGAATACTTTTTAAAAAGGACCCTCAAAAATTTTTATATTCGTTAAGAGGCGAAATCTCTAGGTTTTACACTAAGTGGCAACCCTTCTTCAAATCTCTCTCATTTTGTCTAATGGACACTAGAGGTTTAAATATTGTACGTAAGTGAAGATCAACCATGTACGTCTTGTCAGTTGAAGTACAATAATAGAGACTTAAGCTGAACACTAGTAGCTTTGAACTGTTTGTAACTGTGGTTCCTATCAATGAACCAAATGTCTTTTCAATGCGTCTTCAATACAAATATTAAACAAAAGGACCCTCAGATCGGCGCTCACCTCATGCAGACCCCTCTGCTCGATCTCACTGATGCAGTGCACGACCAGAGGAGGAATCATGGGAGACGTGTCGGGGACGTAGTCTGCGAGGACGCCCTGGAAACAAATCACACACACACCATCAGAACTGGGAGATAATTACTGAGCGGAAACACACACCTGCACATCCAGAGAAATGCATTACGTTAAATGTTCTTTTTTGTTTCAATCAATAACACAGTACAATATATCAGTCACATCAGTTCCTCCAGCTGTATCAATACAATCCTGTTTCAAGTACTAGCCAACCAGTATCAGAGTGCCACTCCAGGGATAAACAAATACAACGTAATAAAGTTGGCCTACCTTAGAAAATAAGAAAATTAAATATCAAATAATGAATAAACGAAAATAATATTGATGGAAAGTGAATACAAGTTGTTAACAATTCTTACTGCATTAGTAGATGCATTACAGGGCCCATCGCTTGATACAAGTTTCTGTAGGCGTAATAAATATGTTCTTTGCTCCATGTGGTGAATATAATTACTTTAGAGCAGTATTTCGGTGGTTGGTGTAAAACGGTGGGATTCTCAACAGAATGATATAGCTATCTTTCAGTTAAAGAACTTGTATGGATGTGTGTGTGTGTGTGTGTGTGTGTGTGTGTGTGTGTGTGTGTGTGTGTGTGTGCGTGTGTCGCAGTGGGTTGAGCCTTGGTGTTGGGATCAGGGGAGCACAGGTTCAAACCCCACTGCAGTCAGCATGTCGTCCCTGAGTCGCTTCACCCCAAAGTGCTCCTGTGGGGATTGCCCACAGTATTGAGTATGTGAGTCGCTTTGGATAAAAGCGTCTAACAAGTGACATGAAATGTATGAATTAAGAAAAATGGGACTATATGGGGGAATGTGAATACGTTTATGTACTGTGGTAAATATTTGCGAAGTCTGTTCTTTATCGGCAGGTCCTTGTTCATGTGATGTTTTGTTTCTTTCCGTTTTTAAAAATAAAAAACAATGAAATATCCCACTCTCACCTCTCCGATCTTGACGGGCGTGGCCCCCAGGTTGGGGATGCACGGCAGGGGGCATCGCTCCCGACACTCGGGGTGAGAAACCACTCTGCAGTCACGACACTTCAGAGAAATCTTCCCAAACTTGATCCTCTTCCCGCAGGGAACGCACGACTCGGGCTTTATGACCTGAGACATTCAACAGGAGGGGGGGGGACTGGGGGTCAACCTAAAGCACGACAACAACTAAACTCAAGTCAAACTCAAAGGCCGACGACAGACGGTGAGGACAAATAAGAAAACCAAAAATAGAAATGTCTCTAAACACCAGAAACATATCAAAAAGAAAGACTCATTGCAATAAGTAAACAAATTACACCAACGGTAAAAAGATAATTACATAATTAACTGTCAATAGAAGGATCTTGCAAATTAAACGTATGCATGTATGAAGTTTCAATCCATCCTATTTTGACGATGGAAGGGAAGTGTTGGTAGCATCTTCCAGTAAATATACAGAAACCTAAACGCATGATAAATCCAACGGGACAAAGTCAGTCAGTCTCAGCGGTGACACGTTGACAGGACGTAAAAAGGCGTGGCCCGAAAGAAAGTGCTTTCCTCCCGTCAGATTAAACGTGTTTCTCACACATGAAACACATCGTCTCCAGACCCAAAACATACGTCGCTCTAGCGGGGATTTCATTATTATAATGGTATTTGTGTTGTTTATATGCAAGTGATTACATAGAGGTGGACCAAATGACTTTTAAACAGCAACGTGTTGGAGTGGATCTTTAATTGGACGTCAGCGCCTTTAAACTAAAATGGACAATTTAAATAAAACAATTAATTGGAATGTATACATTTTTACTCCATCATCTTTCTTTCATTCATGACTTTGACTCAGCCTCCTTTCCGGGGGGTGCAAACTGTTTTCTGAATGTACTGAAAATGCTTTTAAAAACCCCCAACCTTTGGTAAGAAGCGCGTCTACTTCATTAGACGTGAACATTTCTATAAGATTACAGTTCTATGCTTTCAATAAATGTTGTGGCCGTGGTGGAGTTATCAGAAACACTCATCTAAAGGTGGACGCAGGCCATACAAATCTCGTCAGATTGAATGTGTTTCTCACAGTTTTGGAGACAAAGTCGTGTAGCCGGACCCCTCCGAGGTTCTGAGGTGTCCCTGGTAATGCCCGTCTCTCCTGAAGGACCTCCGGCTGCTTGAAGACGTCCTGAGACTTCACCGACTCAGAGTCCCACTCCATGTTGGCTGGACGGCAGAAAACAAAACTCAACGTTAACACCACCATGCAGCTCTAATAAAACATATACTGTCGATCATTTCTGCTGCATATTCAGACTCGTTCATAAAATCATCTTAAACAACAGGTAGATGTGCCGTCTTTAGATATGATTTCAGCTGCATCACACAGGGTCTATGCAGGAGTCCTGAAGTCACATGTACGACCCTTTCCATACATTTGAAGACCTCATCGTCACTTGGAGTTCTAACCGGTTACCTTGGCGACACACTTTACCTCACATTGACTATATACAGTATTGATTGTCCTTCCTCCTTATCTTCCAACCATTTGGACGCAGACTTGCATTTCCCCATAACGATGTTGTTTAGCAACCGGCGTAAACGGACCTTCGCGCTATCAAGCAGTGAGCGCGCGATGTCCTGTTCAGATGACGTCAAACCCAACGGGATGTCATCAATAAACTACACAGAATCACACTGCACACCTACGCAATGATTACATTCAGGCAGTGGCGAACCGTCAGGGCCTTCAAGGTATTCAGAGAATACCCTGGAACACTCAGATAAAACAAACAAAATCGATTTAATTATATAAATAAGATGTAATAAAATGAATAAATGAGAATGGTATCCGTGTTGTTGATCTGTAATATTACAGTGTTACGTTGATTTGTTTGTCCTTCTCGGACCATGCACTACGCATTTCAGTAGAAAAGAAAGCAACCAATCAGATCTTGTTCTGGGTCTCTGGGTAGAATATCCTTCAACAAGGTATTCTACATCCTTGATCGAAGGCCCTGGCCGTTGCACTGAATGAGAGCGTACGTTTGGACTGACAGTTTGATCAACCAATCATATATTGATTTGTAGCCAATGGGCGTGTTCTTTCAGAGTTCCCCTCGGTTCCAGAGTATTCTAGAAGGCCCTCTAGTTAACTGGCTCGAGACAGAGGATCTAGATGAATGCGACGAAGCAATTCATGCCGTTTTATTGTTTTTAACGTTGAAATGACAAGTGCAACAGGTGAAGAGGAAGTTGTTACGGAATTGTTGTGAGTACCCTTTTCAAGACGACAATTCAGTGAAAAGACGGATATTATAATGCCGCGGAGGAGGGGGGGGGCGGCGGGTGGGCGTCTACAGAAGGTCCAGTTGTGATGGCTACGGTTCGCCACTGCATTCAGGCAGACTGTAGAATACAACCTCTTTGGACAATTTAGATACTTATTGAAAACAAGCTAAATGTAATACCTTGGGAAATGCCGTTTAATACTTTTTAGTAGCCTTCATTTTCGCAAAATGTATTTATCAACTTTTAATACTTTGTAAGACCCCGTGGACACCCTGTTTGAATGTAATGCTACATGTTTGCTCAACTCACTGCATTGTGATACCGTTTCGGCCCATCTGTGGGAAGTCTGTGTTGAACAAGAAAACTAATACAAAGATTTTGAAAAGAGTCTCAGTCCCACTGAATGATAACCCTGAAGTCTCACCGGTCTTCCTGCGGCTGCGGGTCCAGTACGGCACCGTCTCGATGGTGGAGACGGCCTCGACCGGTCCTCCGTCAGCGGGGACCGTCACCGTGGTCTTCGTCACCAGAGTCTCATTCCCCTGCAACAACACGCAGGGTTCATACACTTTTTCACCAATGACTTCTCCAGGACCGTTACCTAATTTTCCATTTTCTCAGCGGTTCCACTGAAAATGGTTTATTTGAACACGGAACAGGAAAATCAGGTCTGCATCTGAAACATGTTGAGTCTAAAACAAATCAAGTAGTTGGCTTACTAGCTTCCACAAGCTAAAGCAACTCAAATCTCTCACCAGCAAAACACCTCGTCAGTTAAATGCCATGTTACGTTTCATTACTATACGATACAGTATGTATTATCATTATAGTGTTACTATTTAGGCGATTAGATAAAATATAAATTATATTTGATGCAACTTTAGTTACATTTCCATGACTTTTCCAAAACGTTGGGAAAAATATTGTTTCCCACGGCCTGGAATTAGCATTTAGAATTTCCATGACTTTTCCAGGTTTTTAATGACCGTAGGAAGAACCCTGAACACGATCCAAATAACCGTCAGAATAATCAAGGTTAGTTTATTTGTAAAGCACATGTTCATCGTTATGGTTTGAATGTTGGGCTTGATAATATAAGGATTTAGAGTAAACTCGTAACTATTTGTTTTTGAGAGTCACACTAAGGTTTAAAAGATGACGTCTGCATGTCTTTGTATGGCAGGACATTGGTTCACAGCTGATTCTGATTAGACGGGAAGCGCTAGAGTCTTGTGACCGTGTTCTTTTTGTTCCATTTTGATACGGAGAACTTTGAGTTACTTTGAAGCGAGGAAGTTTGTCTTGATGTTTGTACGCCGCCCGGATCAATGAATAAATCTGATTCAACGCTACAACGATCTCCGCAAAGTTCGTTTGGAAGCAAAGAGAGGCTCGTCATAACCAAGCGGCAAACTCTGGGGCAGAGCCGGGACGCCAATAAGGAAGTGCATCTATTGGCCGATAGGCGATGGCTGCAGAAAGGAGGAATTTCCATAGACCCCCATGTTAAAATGCCCAACCTTACAGCAGAAATAAACACGTTTACCCCTGGATGCATTAACAATTATTCGGGATATAGTTAGATTCCACCTTAATGATTATTAATTGTTGAGTGAATTGTTTTATAACGCGACCCTTTTATTTATATTAGGTCTTAAAGTTTTTGCATAAATTAGGGCGTGGTCACTTTGATGGACAGGTACGTGCCTCACCGTCAGCTAACAGCTTGGTTCGCCTGCAGCCCGTTGTAGTATTAGCTAAAGAAATGATGTTGAACAAGGCTTATTAAGCTGAACATCGCCACGATTGTTCTGCTATGTATCGGTACTTATTTTATTTTATTAACGTGTGAATGACAAGCATTTAGAATAACAAAAAATAGCTAATTCTCTTGCATATTGTCTCGTTTGATTATGAATGTAACGTTTATATAGTGGTTTTATCAAAACCAAAGTGCCACACAGTAACTTGGTATGCATGTATTTCATGTTAGCTTAGCTTCTTAGCCTGAGCTAGCTCTGGAACTTCCAGTTCGGAGGCAGCAGGTCGTCCCGCCTCGGCTCCGCCTCTTTGCCCTTATTTGGAGCAGGCGGGATTAGACTCTGACGTCGCTGTCAAGACGTTAAGGGCCGACTCCGCCTACTAAGGGCTTCTCGGCAACTCTGCAGAATCCTATGGGTGACGTCACGGACACTACGTCCATTTATATATACAGTCTATGGTCGTAACCCACAACCCCGATAGAGGAAAGTGGATATTAAATGTAGAAACGGATTAAAAGGCCACGACAGCACATTTTAAGACACAGTGGCAATTCAAAGTGCTTCACATAGAGCCTTTAAACACATATTAATAAAAAAAGAAAAGACAATTCATAAAAGCGATAAAATACTGGCTGCAGCTAAAAGTGTAACGATAAGGTCGGTTAAAGGACCTCAGGAGAGGCGGCATTACAAATAAATGTTTTAAAGTTTGATTTAAAAGCACCCAGGGTTGGGAAGGACCTCAGAATTATTGTTTGTTCCAGGCGGGTGGTGCAAAAAAGCCAAAAGCCGCCTCGCCAAATGTAGTTCTGACTCTGGAGACAACGAGTTAAACAAACTATGTGCAGTCCGACCAGGAAGTGTTAAGAGCAACTAAACATCCCCATACGTTGGCAAGGCTGATTTTATTTAGTTTTTTTCTTCCTACATTTAAAAAGGATTACGTTTTAATAAGTAAAAGGGGAATTTATACATTTTTATTAAATCAGCTCTCTTGTATTAATGAACATAAATACAAAAAATAGTTTTCTTTATCAAGTGAAAAAAGTATGAATAGCTTGACATGAACTTTTTGGAAATGATACATCTATACGTGAACTTTTGGACGCTGTGGAGTTATTGAAAATGTTTGGATCACAGAAATTAAATCGTGTGATTATTGATTCAGAAACATTATCAATGAAGCTTTGAACTATAAAAAGGGATATTGAAATCCACCCCTACCCTCTCTGCGTTCCTTCCGTTGGATCTGGAGCGCTTGGAGGCGCCCGGAGGTCCGTCGACGTGATTTCTGGAGGAGCGCTGAAATAAAAAAGCATCGGCTCGATGAGTTCCCGCGAAGTGACACACGGACGTTCACAGAGCACCGGTTGTTGAGTTCTGATCTCACCCTCTTCTCTCGTTTCTTCAGGCGCACCGTCCTCACATTGGACGAGTTCCAGTCCTGCAACAAAGCAACGTCACATTCTCAACATAAAAGCAGGTTATTTTAATGACGATTAAACTGAGGTGACGAAGCGCTCACCATCGAGTCGTCCGTTTTGTCGTAGCTGATGTCCGACAGGATGGAGGCCGACTCGTCGATGGTGCGCAGTCTGCGGGAGACACGGGAATCGTTACTTCTCATTTTGCCTTTAAAAGATATTGTGACGACCCCTCCACACCACGTGGGGTGCTGTTTCTGTGTGTGCTTAGGTTCACAGGTTCAGGTGCTGATGAGCTACACCTGGAAAGGAAAGGATATAGGAGGAGCCCAGCCGGTTACGTCTCGCGGACTCCTCTGGGCACTCTCTCCGTGCCAGCCTCGGGGACCTGTGGCTGGTTCTGTCATTACATTGTTTATAAGAGAATAAACACTTGTTATTTTCTTACCCTTCGTCTCGCCTCCCTGCTTTGTATATATATTGTTGCAGCCCAGGAGCCGGGTTGTAACAATATATATAAAAGTGGTAATGCATGTAAGGCTCACAGTGGGACAGAACAAGTGAGGTTTGTAGTTGAGGTTTGTCCTGAAACCTGGAGGTCACATTAATTTTTTTGAGTGAGAGACGCTACGGTTACTTGGTGCAGTTTTTTGGAGAAATGTTTGTTATTTAAAGGTAGGGTAGGTAATTTTGGAGAAACCAGCTCGAGTGCGCTAGAATTTGAAAATACACAACCGGAAAAAATCTGCCACTTCCTCACAGAGCCCCTCCTCCAACACACAGGAACGCGCACATGACCAATGAGGGCACGAGCCACGAGGTGAGTTTGTGCCCAGATGGAAGGCTGACAGGCAGGTAGGCCATCCAGTTATTTTAGCCGGCTCAGATGATTGGTCGTGCTTTTTACAGCGCCACGGCTTCCACAGATGATGTGTTTTTATTTATTTATTGTCAAAGCACTTCAGATATTCATTGCTATCGGGACGTTAAGAGCATTCCATGGAATATAACAAGTGTATCTCGAGCCGGTCTCTCAAACTTACCTACCCCACATTTAATAGCTGATAATAGTCAATGCATTATCAAAAAAACTCATATCATAAAGACATTTCTAATGTTGGTTTGTGTTCAGTTTCTGCAAAGCAATATGTGCACCTTCAGTAAGTAAGTGTAATTATCCTTAACACGGTTTTAAATGGTACTTTCTGCATTATCTAAAAGTGATACCGAGTGATGGATCGACACTTCTGTTTGCATTCAGGCCTAAAGTGTCCGACGCTCCCATGCTCAGATCAGCAGGAACACTGACCTCTCAATGTAACCACAGAGCACTGATAAGGTTTACAGGAGGCTGTAAACACACCGTAAACCTGTCTGTGTGTTGTACGGGGGGTGTGTGTGTGTTGTACTGGGTGTGTGTGTTATACTGTGTGTGTGTTGTAGTGTTCGTTGTACTGTCTGTGTGTGTGTGTGCTGTAGTGTCTGTCGTATTCTGTGTGGGTTGTATTGTGTGTGTTATACTGTGTGTCGTACTCTTTGTGTTGCAGTGTGTGTGTCGTACTGTGTGTGTTGTACTGTGTGTGTTGTACTGTGTGTGTTGTACTCTCTGTGTGTTGCAGAGTGTGTGTTGTACAGTGTGTGTGTGTCTGACCTGCGGCTGGTGTTCAGCACAGCAGTCGGCTGGCTGTTGGTGTTGAGGAAGGCGAGGGCTGATCGCTGCTCTGCGCTCAGCTTGATGCTGTTAGAGGATCCTTCGCTGGTCAGCAGGTCCCGGATCAGCTGGATCTGACGGTCCTGTTGGAGGGGAGATGCAGCGAATGAGAAACACCTTGAACCAGATGCACATACAGAGGAGACCGAAGCAAAGTCAGGGGTTTTAAACGCAGTAAAAGAGGCAATAAACTCCGGACACGAAACCCTTCTGACTTTCTTTTATTGTTGTGCTACGTTCAACGGCACTAATGAGCGAAGCAGGAAAGCAGGGTTAGGAAATGTTTAAAATATTACTTGTTTTTGAAATACACGTTTTCCTAAAGCAGGATTTAAATTGTAATTAAATTTGGCAACAACTTCACAATAAACAAAATATAATTTAAACAAAATACAAAATGCCTGAGGGTTAGGGACATGATTAGCATGTCGTCGCTAGCAGTCACATGTTGTTGTCTTTTGCTGAAAACAAACAACATATGACTGTTGTTGTTGTTTACTTTGGCCTGATGGGCATTTGGTAAATTGCCTTTCAAAAATATGATCTTTCATAACATTTGAATTCCAACTTCTTACAATATTTAAAAGTTGCCTTTAAGACGTTTTAAAAGCAAACCAATGTATTCAAAGCTTTTAAGACCTTTTAAAGATATTTTGGAAATCTGTATCAAATTCAGTCTTTTTCAAACTCTCAAACCAGAGATGGTGATTGTGGAAAAAATAACAAAGATGCTTTTGAAGAGTGTTAATTGTTTCTATCCAGTTGGAAAGTGTTTATCTCAATGGACTCTGGATACAGAGAGAACATTAATGATATGTTATGAACAAAAATAAGTGACACAAACTGTCCAAATCCCTATTGATTTTATTTCTAATATATCCACTCCAATAACCGACAAAAGGGACAGATGTTTCCATCCCTGCAGACGAACACTGGGTCTCCTGCAGAGTCTAGGGCTGTCCCGAATACCATTTTTCGGGCTCCTGATATTCGGTAGTAATCAGCAGCGAACCGCTTCAACACGTGTATTTCGGTGTATTCACGGCATTCATTTTGTTATTCTATAGTATTGTTGTTTTATAGTTATTTGTTAATGTAACCCAATTTGTGTTCTTTGAAATTGAAAAGGATATCGCATTGTGTTTGTTACTTTCGTTGCAGTTGTATATGTCTTATGTAATTTGGCTTGGCTTCCTATTTATGGACATGCTTTTATTTTGAAGGAGAATTAGCGCAGTTGACAGGAAGTTGTTGTTGCTATGGAAACAACGTGACGGAGACTAACGGAGAAAAGTAATATCTACATATAAAGACGGAGAAAGTAAACGATAACGTTTATGGTTAAGTGTTAGCACCCCCCGAAGAGGCACAAGCTCTTACGTTGATATTGGAGATTTCAATAAAATCAATTTGAAAAAAAAGAGGGGGAAAAACGAATATCCGAATAAAGAGATTGAAACCCGAATAGTACTCCAACGAACAAATATTTGGGTACAGCCCTAGCAGAGTCATTAGCTCCTGCATGAATCTAATAATTCCCACATCAACAAACACACGTGTTCCAACCCACCAGCTTCTCGCAGTCGGCCTCGGCCTTCTGTCTGCGTCTGATCTCCACGTCCACCTGGTTGCGGGCGTGTTTCAGTTTGACCTCCAGCGCCCCCCGCTCTGTTTGGGCCTTGGTGAGAACCTCCTTACAGGATCCCAGATCCAGCTCCGTTCGCTGCCAGCGGCGCCGACAGTCCTCGAAGTTCTGAGCCATCTGGATGAAGTCTGGGACGAGAAGAGAGGGAGGCTCGTTAATAACTGGGGCAGGGGTCTAATGTGTTCCATATAGAGTGGTGCAGGAATGAGTCCAATAACCTGGAGGTGAGTCAGCATTTCTCCACTTCCTGTTCCCTCGTCTCAGAGTCAACGGGTTTGTGAACATGTTTTAGGAGAATATCTGAACTAAGGTCTGTGGTTGAGACACATTGAAGAGACGGATCACGTTTTGTTCTAGGACATTAAATCATCAGCAGAAATCACTGGTGATTTCTGAAGAGTTGACGTGTCTGAGAAACGATGGTTGTTACCAAGTGGCTGAATAGGACTACAGAAGTCGTGGAGGACGTTGTACGTCATTACGCCGAACACGTGAACACTCCTCGAAGTTAGTTTCTGTTCTGCTTGAAAGCAAGTCCCTGCCTCCTGCAAAGTGTTCAAACTAACGCTTCAACTCGTTCCATCTAGAATCTGTTTGAATATGGATCTGAAGTTGGCGTGACGTTGAAGTCGGGCTGCTCAATTAATCGTGATTACGATTATGGCTTGCAACGATTACGAAAACAACGTAATCGAAATAAAACGATTATTTTTTTATTATTACTTTTGTTTTTAAATGATAAAAATAAAAATGTCAGTTGAGTTAAACTTAAAGTTCAGGGTGATCAACTGTTAAAAACATACTGTTCAGATGTTTTTCTCCAATAAATGGATGTTTTCAAAGTAAATGGATAATCGTTTTTAATAATTGTGATATCAATTATTGACCCAGTGGAGTGAGTGGAATATGTTGAATATGTTTTACCAAAAGGTTGGCTATATGTTGAGGAGTTTTCAGGTTGTGACAGTGCACGGCAACATGTTTGTTGATCTTGTTTATTATTTTGATATTATTTATTTAAATGTAGAGATGAATGTATAATTTATTTGAATTTATTTTTCAGTTGATTACCCTGAACGTATAATTCAACAGTTAAAAAGTTCAAATTATTATTTCTATTTGTTTTAAAGTACAATAAATGGATGTTTTCAAAGTCAATGAATAATCTCATTTAATAATCGCAATTACAATTATTGACCCAAATAATCGAGATTATGATTTTTGCCATAATCGAGCAGCCCTACGTTGAAGTCGTGCTGCTGAACTCGGCTGTAGTTCCTTTATAGCATAACGTTAGCATTTAGCTTCTGGAGATTAGATTTATGATCAGAACATTATGAAAGTAGGGTAGACACGTGGAGATTATCCAGCTGAACAAAACGTGCATTTATCAAACAGGTTTGTTTCCAGAGACCTTATTTTTTACAATTTTCCAAAATCCTCTGGAGAAATCCCGTTGCTTTTGGTCGAGGGAACCAGCAGCTTCCTTCAGGGTCGGCCTACAAAAATACGTCATCCCTTTACCGCTCTATTAAAGTCAGTAAAAGCATTCTAAGATGGCGTCGATGATGATGTCTTCGGCTCCTCTCCAACTCTGCCTTTTTACCGTTTTATTTCAGTGTTTGTTAACTTGTGCGACATGTATATAGACTTCTTGCACTATTTTTTACATGTTATTAAGTTGCATTGTTGGAGGAACTCGGGTCAGAAGAATTTCATTGCCATTTCTACTCTGTAGCTTGTGTTCATATGACAATAAAACCTTTGGAGCTTTGAAAAGATGAATGAAATACTCACTGGGTTCGATGTTGTCATTGAGGAGGTCCACCTGCGACCTCAGCTTTTCATACAAGCTCTGCAGGTTCAGCACCGCAGTCTGCATCATGGCCTGTATCTCAACACCCTGAAAAGCAACATTAAGTACATTTAGTTTATTGTTAGGGATGCTCCGATCGCCAATTTCGGGGCCGATCGCCGGAATCAGTATCGGCCGATACCGATCGCCGATCCGATCGAGTGGGCGGGGCCTAAATGGAAGATTTAAACATCACTTTAAATCTTCCATTTAAAGTGATGTTTAAAACTCAGTTAATGGGGCTCATTCACTGGAGCTTCCACAAACAACAATCTACTTAATTATTAC
>NW_022992150.1:2643147-2718668 GCF_902827175.1 Gymnodraco acuticeps | reverse complement strand
TCGTGATAAAAATGGCCAACTTGCATGACAAATACTTTTACTTATTGTACTTATTTTTAATCCTATGTAACAGAGTGTAACGGAGGTCATCTCTGGGGCCATAGATCTCGGCCTCCGTTACGGATTGTGTAGCTTTGTTGGTGGCGAAATGTAGGTAGTGTGTGCATCTGTATGTGTTTTAGTTTGTCTGTCTCTGTTTGCTGGTTTTATGTTAAAAGTGTTCCCTTTCCCCATGTCTGTGGCTGTTGATTGTGTGCACCTGGTGCCCGGTGTTGTCTCCTCCCCCCCCACCTGTGTCTAATTGCTGATTAGTGTGTGTATTTAGGCCCTGTTGCCCTGTCTGTTTTGAGGCTGGTAATGTGTGGGAGATCCCTGTGGTTGGTGATGGTGTGCACATGTTCAGCAGGATTGAGGCTGTGTGTCATGTGTTCATGAGTTAATAAATGCCCACACCAGGTTGTATTTGGACGTTCTGCCTCTGCCTCCTTGCTTGGTCGGGCCGCTCAATTGTCAGCTTCACACAGAGTAATTGTACCCTGCAGTATTGCTACTTTTACTTTACATAATCTGAGTACTTCTTCCACCTCTGGTCAACAGGTTTTATTGGACAGATCTGTATCATTTAATGCGTGATAAAATATTTATTTATTTCTATATTATTAGAAATTTGCACTTAAAGCTGTCAAACATGCCACCAGCAACATAAAGGCCTGTTTGTAAACCAAAAGGACGTTTCTGTTAAATGAGGCGTTATTCTGCAGGAAAAGGCCGACATGTGACGATCCTCTGGAGATACTAACAACAATTCACAGTTCTCTTCCTGTTTTCCCATTCCTTTGGAGCTGGAAAACGACTTTTTAAAAACTGCATCGAGATTTCTACATTAACGTTATTGCTCTACAGAGTGGCGAGCATGTGAGAGCATTTTCTTTCACAACTCTCTATTAGGGATTAAAAGCTGGTCCATGACGTTAACAATTACATACCTTGTTTTTGTTTAGGGTTTGGTAACATTTAGCTGGATTTAAGGCAGGGAGGACATTTTGATCACATGCTCCAGAAATGATGTGCAGCTTCCTGTCCTGTTATTATGGACTGTGTTTGTTGTTTTGTCTCTATAAAGTTTCTTTTTAAACAGTCAACCTTGAACTTGAGCACAAGAGAAGCTTCTTTAATAACTAATGTTTTTGGAAGGAAATGCTTTATGGAAACATAAAAAAGAAGATTCTTTGTTAAGAAATCAGCGCAAGGATTTTTGGTTTTGGCACTTTTTCAAACTTAACCTATTTTAAGTGGTTATAGAGAATACTGTAACAACAAATTGTTGTTTAATATTGATTATAGCCAAACTCAAATATTTTATTTATTTATTTTATAGTTTATATTTTAAATAGCTATTTTCATCTTTATTATTCTTATTATTTATTTTCATATTCTTTTTCATTTTGTTGGTATTAGTGTTTTATTTATTTTATATTATTATCATTGATTTGTATTGTTTTTTTAAATATATATATTATACAAGGTTTATCCCTGAATCCTGAATTGATTTTCTTGTTTCTTGTGTATGAAAAGTGCTATAAAAATAAAGCCTTATTATTAATATTAGTAATAAATATACCGTGCATAGAGGAGTGCAACTGGGGTGAAATGGTTTAACGCTTTCGCACATTTGCACTTGTTAGTATCTGTCTCGTTATTAAGTCAAATGTAGCAAACGTTAGCCTCCTAAATCCAATAAACTCCTGATTGCAGACACGCCCTATAAAGTGTGTGAATTTGTGAAATCTGTGCAGGATTATTGTGTTTGTGTATAAAGGGTTTTCATCATGGAGGCTTAGACTGGATCACAAACAGGACCAGTTTCACAACCACTCTCTGTGTTTTGTATTTGTCATGGTAAATATGTTGTTTGGCGGCTGGGCTTTGGCAGCTTTCTACATATCTTCTTTGTTTTGAGTATCTAAAATACCTCGGACGAGTTTCAGCGTGACATAAGTTGCAACATGCGTGTGTGTGTGCTTTAAGAACATCAATCTTTTACAGCTAACTTTTAATGTGACTTGTTGCTTATTTTACAAGAGAAACACCTACAATATAAGCATGCATATACTTTTTAACACGTTTTTTCAAATGAAATGTGCTAAATTATTGAACTTTTCACTATTATTATTATTTTTATATTCCCACTATTACAAACATGTAGGACACCCCTACAGTTTGTGTGATCATTTCATAATATTTTTGTGGACTCTGCTCCTGCATGTCTCCTTTTTTGTTGCAGTAACTTTCCATAGGCGTGTTTTATAGGCATTTCCTAATCTCCTCCTGTTGTGATGAACCTCTTTGTCACTTGTCTCTACATGCTTGCTGCTTCTTTACCAGAGGGAAGGCGTGCCTTCCTGCCTTCATCATGACTCTGATGGTTTGGACCTTACATTGATATACTCTTTATCGGCTTAAATCAAAGTACTTCTTATGCATTTTTATTGGTTTTAATTATTATCAGGGTTCGTACGGGTGCTTGAAATCCTTGAAAATGCTTGAAATTTGACGGTGTTTTCAAGGTTGGGAAAGTGCTTGAATTTTGGGAATGGTGCTTGAAATTGAGATAAAGTGCTTGAAAATGTAAATGCTTTACTTTTACAATAAATTGCTGTCTGACTGAATAGTTCGCTTTTTAGATTAAAAGAAAAGAATTGCTTCGCTTCTACATAAAACAGCTCCGCTGCGGCCTTCCCGCGCTATGCGCGCGACCTGCAAGTGTTTGTGTTACGTGTGAGCTGTGCATTCTGATGAGAGCGATAGATGACTGTGTGCCAGGAGGTTGCAGTTTCAACGAGCATTGGCTAGCAGAAGACAAATACAAGCCATGGCTAAGACGAGGGTCAAGCCCACGAGTAGCCTCCTGCAAAGTTTGCAAAAATAACGATGGGAGAGTCTGCGCTGACGAGCCACATGAAAGGTAGGCCGTAGTAGAGCATTTTGGATTAGGCAAACGTAGGGCTGTACCCGAATATTCGACTATTCGAATATTCGTTCGTTGGCCAACTATTCGGGTTTCAATTTCATTATTCGGATATTCGTTTTTTAATTTTTTTCCCCCTAAATGTATGCTATCAATAAAGGCGAATTGCCATATTCTTATACTATATTTATACTTTTGAATTGCACTGTTAAAATGCGGAAATATATACAATATCAGCCTGTGCTCCTGACATCGCGTTCACTCAGTCACGAACGCAAACGGCACGCTTCACCTCGCTTCACCTCGTTTCACACACCTGAACACAAAATGCCGAAGACTTCAGCTGTGTGGGACCATTTTAAATTGGACGACGGTAAGAAGAAGGCAGTGTGCCAAATATGCGACAAGAAACTGGCCTACCACGGTGGCACAACAACTCTGAAAAGTCACCGGATGCTGTAAGTACTAGCCTAGCTTAGCTTAGCTGTTGTCAAGTTGCCATGATGAAGCTGCTTTATCCGCCGTTTAAACAGTAACGTTACACATGATAAAATCGTGCACTTACTTTGCTTGGAAAATAGTTGCAAGCAAGAAACCGAATTGTTTTTTTATATTAGTTTTTCAATTGTATCCGAATAGTGAAAATAATAGGAGCAATGTGGAACATCTGGGGCTAAGGCAATTATTGGCATACAGTTCGTTCATTTATTTTTCGTTCTTCATTTATTTAAATACTGTTTACTGTATCGGTAACAAGTATTACACTGTTACGGCTATGTTATTAAAAGTATTGTTGTTATAACAGAAATATGTGTTTTGTATCTTCAGGTTGTAAAACGTTATAGACGGAATTTGGAACCAGATTTGGTCCCCGGGCGCTGCACTGCGGCTGGGTTAAATGCAGAGGACACATTTAGTTTTAATGTATGCGAGTACTGAGACAATAAATACATATAAATCGTAACGGAGCGTCCACACAGCAGCGTGCGTTGATGCTTGGCGGTGGGCGTATCTGAAGCTTGGGGATTTTTTGCGAGCAACGCGACCAACAACCAATCACATGAATCTCCCGCCCCCGACATACAAAGCAATAGCAATGTTAAAACGAAGTAAACTGGATATAAAATCCCCAAACAGGCGGAAACCTACCAGTTTCATCCACTGTCTCTGCCTCCTCCCTCCATGCCTGGCTCCTCCGGTTTGTATCCCGGTAGATGAACAGAGACTGATCATAAAGCACCGCTACGATTATTTTCTCCTCCATTTTTTGGAATATGAGGAAATGACCTGCGTAGTCTCTCCCAGCATACACGCGGTTTGATTGGCTAGCGCTTGTACTGGCAG
This sequence comes from Gymnodraco acuticeps, assembly GCF_902827175.1. Taxonomy (NCBI): domain Eukaryota; kingdom Metazoa; phylum Chordata; class Actinopteri; order Perciformes; family Bathydraconidae; genus Gymnodraco; species Gymnodraco acuticeps. The sequence goes on along the minus strand of NW_022992150.1, from coordinate 2,714,356 downwards.
ATTTGCATAAACGGGATTTCATTGGCTGACGCTTCGTCGAGGCGCCAAAAGTTGAACATTGCTCAACTTTTGAAGCGAGCAACGCCAGCAACGCTCCACGTCGCTTCCCAAAATGCAGTTCGGCTAAAAGTGACGTCACCCCATTCAAAGTGAATGGGCAGAAGCGTTGGAAGCTTCAACGCGGCCCGTCCACACAGCGGCGTGCGTTGACGCTTGCCGGCGGGCGTGTCTGACACTCGACCAACAACCAATCACATGAATCTCCCGCCCCTGACACACAAGCAGCGGTTTGATTGGCTAGAGCTTGTACTGGCATATGATTCGATTGGCTGACGCTTCTGCCGAGGCGTCAAAAGTTGAACATTGCTCAACTTTTGCAGCGAGCCACGCCAGCAACGCTCCGCGTCGCTTCCCACGATGCAGTTCGGCTAAAAGTGACGTCACCCCATTCAAAGTGAATGGGCAGAAGCGTTGGAAGCTTCAACGCACGCCGCTGTGTGGACGGGCCGTAATAGTATGCTCTTTCTGCGCTTCTGCTTAACAGCGTGTTGTCAGGTGTCTCGGAGCGTGTTGAAAAAATTGTTTTATTAATAAAAAATAAAAAGATCTCTCCGCACCGAATATTCGAATATTCGCTGTTGATTACTACCGAATATCCGGAGCCCGAAAAATGGTATTCGGGACAGCCCTAGGCTAACGTTGCATGTTACGTTTGTTTAAGCTAACGTTAGCGAGCTGAATAGCGAACTCGATTGAGGGATAATAATAATTGCAAGGGACAATCATTTCAGAGGAGCGTACCTATGTTAATATGTGCGTTACACTCGCCATCGTGTGGTGTTCAGAGGACGAAGCACTCACGGCATTTCGTGTTATAGTCACGAAATATAATCTATTGATTCGACACAGAGCGATTTTGAAAGCAATGTATTTCTACTGGTAGTATGTTTCGTGCCTAAACCAAATGTGACTTGATCTATCGAAATCAGTCACATTGACCCGAAGACACATTTTCGGTTGTATTACTGGTCTGGGGGAAGCTCGCGAGTGTGTTTGTGTATTTTTGCGTTTGTGTACCGGGGAAACACTCACAAGAAACACCGGCTGTTGTTATGCTTGCTGTGATGTTACATTAGTGATTAGTCCGTTCTCTGCTTGTAATTATGCCGTTACAAGCTTCAAAGTTGTATTTATCATCTGAATTTGCCAAAACAACTTTAATATTCTGAAAGCCAAGACTTTGTTTATTTGAAAACAGATGAAAACAAACTGTCCTTTATATAAAATTGAAGTATTATACAAGTAAAACTACATTTTGCTTTAATCCCATGTAATTGTAGAATGAACACAGTCTTCCTTTGAAGATGTATAAGTCAGGTGTCTTGAGTAGTCAAAATTACCTACAAATCATTGTACACATTTGTAAATATTATTTTCCACTTGTTACCATTGTGAGTCTATTTTTATGCAGCTCTGCGTGATTTTGTGGCTACAATTCAGACTAATACACTACCAGAGGTGGAATAAGTACTCAGATATTGTACTTGAGTAAAAGTACAAGTACTCAGATCTTGTAGTGAAATTATAAGTACTCAGATCTTGTGAGTAAAAGTAGAAGTACTCAGATCTTGTACTTGAGTAAAAGTAGAAGTACCAGAGTGTAGGAATACTCTGTTACAGTAAAAGTCCTGCATTCAAAATGTTCCTCAAGTAAAAGTAGAAAAGTATTCTCATCCAAATATAGTGAAAGTAGCGACAGTAAAAGTAGTCGTTGTGCAGATTGGTCCATTTCAGAATAATATATATGATATGTTTTATAATGATTGATCATGAAAGTGTTATCAAAGCTGGTAAAGGTGCAGCTAGTTTGAATGACTTTGTATACTGCAGGGCAGCTTGTGGATTTACTCCAGGTGGAACTAAAGTCTGATTTAACACTTGTTTATATTTCACATCATTCATCCAGATCTGTGAAGTAACTAAAGGTATTAAATACATGTAGTGGAGGAAAAGTACACCATTTACCCCTGACTTATGTTCACTGCCAACCTAAAAGTACCTCAAAAATAGTAATCAATAATGTATTGAAAAGTTATTTGGCTCAGCCAGGTTATATGGGAGGCCTAGTCTACGTACAGATCACTCATTTTGAAATATTAAACTTAGTTTTCTTTTCTTTAATTGTTCATCCTCGTGTAGAAGGCTATCACGAAACACACATTTGGTTGTTTATAGCATAAAGAACATCTGATTTAATGTGAGGTAGGGAAATAATCATTTGAGTATGTGTATATTTTATGTAATTTACAACAGCTGTAAGATGCTTGAAAATGCACCTTGAAAATGCTTGAAAAGTGCTTGAATTTGACTTTGGAAAAGGTGTAAGAACCCTGTATTATGCATTTATAAGGTATGTTTTTAATATTGATGGTAAACATGTGATTATTATTAATCTTGTAATATCTATTTATATATATATATTATCATGCTGGAAAATGAAGATATGCTTATTTGTATTGATGCTTTCTCTATTTTATGGATATTGTTAAAAAAAAAAAGAACATAACGTATTTTATGAAAATAATGTGATGTAATGTGATATATTCAATATGTATTACACTGCAGCATAGCTGGGGGTTCACAATATCATCATTTATTTGTATACCTATTTCTTTATCTGGAAAGTAATTTAAATTCTCAAACAAATGTTGTGCTATGCTGTTATATATAAAGTAGTAGGAGAAACTGGAAGTAATCAAGTGAAGTACAAGTATATTGACATTTTATTCAATAAAACCTAGTGATTTGGTGAATACAAAGTTTAACTGGAAGTCTATTGCAAAATGATACTAATATTGTTACAACATCAGTTATTATTTCACTAAATGATCCTATTACTGATTGTCCTGCATGAATCATACTAATACAATCCGTGGTTTCTTAATCTCAGTATCTTCCTAGAAGCAGAAACAAAGACTTCTCAGAACAGACAAAGTCATGAATATTTCAAAAATGTAACTTTTACACAGCTAGACTGAAGCACTTTTTTATTAGTCACTGCAATAAGTTGTAGCCCACAACTGTTTCCTTGTGTGCATTAAATATTGTTTTCACTTGTGGTTACAGGGTGCAAAATATAAAAGTGTGTCCACCAGCAAAGTGAATGGCTGGTAAATGCTGATTTATCTTCTGTCCGGTGTGATGCAAATGTACTGCATTATGTTAGCAGAATTTTACTTGTAAATACTGTGGTGTCCCAATCTAATACTAACTGTTTCTGATCTTCACAATGGTGAGCACAATCTAAACAAACGACAACAACAACAATCGTTTTTCTTCTTCAGGTTACATACCTTAAGGAGCGTGTCTGCAGGGATGCCGTCCATGTGCAGAGTCGTAGTGTCATCACCCATTTTGCCTTCTTGAAAAACTGGTTGCTGTTCTCGCAGATTACCTTTGCGGTGCTTATCTAGACAGAATGAATTACAGGGTATAAGGTCACCAAAATAAGAATACATTGTTTAATTTCAAGAGGCATAAAGCCATGCAGATAAAGTAATGTTTTGTGTATAGATAATTCAACCCAGTCTCATGGCATTTCGTGTTATAGTCATCTATTGATTCGTGTTCACACAGAACGATATTAAAAGCAATGTATTTCTATTGGTAGTATGTTTCGTGCCTGCACCACGTCTTTTTGTCAGGTCTTGGAATACCAGAAGCTGTGTGGTTAATAAAAACATTTTCTTTCCCTAAGCCTAACCCTTTTCTTTTAAATTGTATAATGTCTGAGTTTTTTTGCCGTCCGCGAGGAACAGAAATGGGGCAAAGTGCCTCAGAATACTGAAATCTGTATTTTTTTCCTTCTAATTTGTTATTATTTGGTGCAGGCACGAAACATACTACCAATATAAATACATTGCTTCTAAAATCTTTCTGTGTCAGCATATTGAAATCTGTACTTTTTTAAATCTGTTTTTCCTTCTATTTTGTTATTATTTACATTGCTTTTAAAATTGTGTGAACACGAATCAATAGATTAATTTCGTGACTACAGTATAACACGAAATTCTGTGAGACTGTGTTGGATAATTACATTCAAAGTCATACAGATGCATGCTATGCTAAGAAAGGCTGCAGTAAATGAGCTACAGGCCAATGTCAGAATGTTAATATGTTCACAATGATGCATGCTTATTTTTAGGAGGTATGTTCATGTTAGGTTAGTTTGATAGTTATTGTGGGAAGCTGCTTCTGTTGTGTGTTTAACCTAAAAAAAAACTGTTGATTCATTTTTATAATTAAAGAATTATATCATATATATATACTATATGATTTTGTTAGTAGAATAACTGGTATCAACATAGGTGCTCAACTGCTAGCAAAAATTGTGACTTTAACAAATGTTTTTTTTTTGCATTTACAGTCAGTTAGCTAACATTCAGACAAAAATCTTTATGGGAGGTGTAATTTAGCTGATTAATGCGTACTAACTCACAGAAGTCCCAGAAACAAGGATCAAATCCAATAAACAGGTAGTAGGAAGAGGAGAGGGAGAGGCATTGAGAAGGTCAACAGTAGCTAACTAGCATAGACGTTAGCATTGCTAATAAGAAGTTAGCTTGGCTCATTAGCTACACATTATTAAATTGTTAAAGGTGGGGCAGGTAATTTTGGAGAAACCAGCTCAAGTGCGCTAGTTTTTTACAGAGCCCGTCCTCCAACACACACGAACGCGCACATGACCAATGAGGGCACGAGATAAATTTGTGCACAGATGGAAGGCTGACAGGCAGGTAGGCCATCCAGTTATTTCAGCCGGGCCGGCTAAAACGATTGGTCGTGCTTTTTACAGTACTACGGCTTCCACAGATGACATTTTAGTATGGATTTTTGTCAAAGCACTTTATTTTATTATTATTATCAAGATATTCATTGCTATCGGGATGTTAAGAGTATTCCATGTAATCATGGGCGTAGGAAGCATCCTGAATGTGGGGGGGACATTTTTAACGGGGGGGTTGATACTTTTATGTGGCTATACTAGCATGAGGGAAATGATGGGTACATTTTGTAATTTCATCCAGTTGTAAAGAAAGGAAACACATTTGATTATTAATTGAGAGCCATCTTTGAATGAATAAAAAGCAGTTTAAATGCCCATTGTTTGTACATTTATATACAACAATAAATATTTGTGAATATAAATAGTTAACTGAATACTGGGATGGAAATTGCCTATAAGCACTCAGTAAAACATAAACACACACAAAAAGCTTCTGAATGATAAGAAGTATAATTAAAACATAATGCACATTACCATTTTGAGAGAGAGTACCTAAATTAAAGAACTCAGAAAATAATCTCTTATCGAACTGAGGCTCCAGTAAAACACACTGACTGCATCTATACGTGGACATCATGGTGTTTACATGAGCAAAGAGAGATCGGGTTATTCATGTTCCCTGTTTACATGATAAATACTAGTGTAACGTCCGAGGTGTTCAATTATACTTCTGTGTAACAAAAACTCAGGAACTTAGTACTTTTTGGAGCGTCCCAGATAGCGCCTCCGTTTATTATTGTACAGTCACACCACGCTCTCCTTCACCACACCAGGACAGACTGCGCATGCTCACAACACATGACCTCTCAACCCAATGCTTACACTAGTAACCTGGCATTTCGATGCCTTTTCTCATCTAAACTATTCAGTATTTGTATCTCTCTATCATGACATAAAGACGAAACTCCTCTCCAGAAGTGAGACGCTTTTGCCGCCACCGCCGCCATCACTGTTAACTGATTAACTGCTACCAGCTGATGACTTACTTTCCTCTTCTTTGACATTTGTTTCTTATGTCCATGTTGTCTGGGGGAGAAAACATATCAAACCAAGAGATCGTCAGCTTTGATTTTCGCTGTATTAACCATTTCCTGAACATTTGGTGTGTGTGCCTTACTCCGCTACCGGCATCGCTTCATACAACAGATCTGAGCTGTTGATATGTGAAGCTCATTAGCTAGCCAACATGTAGCAAATGTTTAGCAAAATATTAGAAGTGAGGCTACTAGACTAACGTTAGGTCTACTGTAATAGCTCTTAATATTTTGCAAAACATTAGCTAGCACTAGTGTTTTGCAGTTGCTAGCAGTTTATTGGGATGTTATGCTAGATAGACAGGCATTGTTTTGATATAATAAATTAAGCATTATTGTTAGTTAAGCATGTCAGCCTGCAGCCCCACTTCTTGTCTCTCTCTAACTCATTGCAGATGGCTGCACTAAAGAAAAGGGCACAGAGAGGAAACCAGTTGTAAGATGTTTAAAAGTTCATTAAACATAATATATGCTTAAATGCATTTCAAAGAAGTTGTGTTGGAGTTTGTGTTATTCTACATGTTGACACCAAGATTTTCTGATTTTACTGCAAATATATGGTTCCAAATATCGGTTATCGGTCTCCTTGATTACTAATAATCGGTATCGGTTACGGCCTTGAAAAGCCATATCGGTCGATCCCTAGTGAACATAACCAATCATAGCCAATAAAAATAAATGTAACTTATTTTATTTTTGTTGTTCTTTCATATCTTATTTGACCTATTGACATTTATTTATTCGTGCATATTTTTTAATCTCTCCAGTTTAAAACGATATTTTTGGTTTACTGTCCTATAGTATATGGAATGATTTCTAACCGGTTTATCCCAATAATTATAAAGGAGTGCCTTGGAAATATGTGATTACATAAATTGTGATCAAACCGTTTGAGACCCACTGAGATAACTTAGACTAAAGTGAACTATCTAAACACTCAGAGTCCTTTACCTCATTGGGCCACTCAGTCTGACTGGAGAGGACTCTCCCTCCACATTTTTGTAGAAACATCTTCTTCTTATATCCGTTAGAGCAACTACCAAGTCAAAAATGTTTTTCTACCAGCGCAGCGCCTCCCCAGATCTGGTGCCCTAGGCGAACATCTACAACGCCAGTGCTACAAGCCGGCCCTGTCGAGCCGGTTTCTCAAACTTACCCCACCTTTAAGTAATTCTAACAGGAGTGCTATCTGCAATTTTCTGAGGTATTAATCATATTTTAGGCTGCTAAAACACTTTTTCAAAGACCATATGAACACTGTTTGTTTCCAAAAGACATATTGGTTAAGATGTTTTCTTAGGGTTAACCCATTTTTTTAATGTCAGATTGAGATTGTCAAGCTCAACATTTCAAATCTGTTGTATGAATTACTTATACAATTATTTAGGAAAAAATTAAACAATAGTTTTGCAAAATATTACATTTTTATGATGTCCTTAGATTCCATGTGGAATCCATTCCATTCCTACTTTTTGCCAAAAACTTCTACCCTGTCACATTCAACCCCGTCACATTTTTTCAAGGAAATTCCTAGTAATTATTTATATGTTGTGCCTGAGGTGGGAAAATGTGTTTGCTCAAAGTTTTCCACTACCAGATGTTATGATCAAAAATGCAAAAAATGTAGTTTAATTTTTCAAAAATGTAAAGACCAAAAAGGCACCCGATTCAGAGAATCACCCGTGTACTTGAGGGTTTGTGACTTTGCAGACCGTTTACATGCATAAAAACCTTCATAACACACAAGGGGACGGGTAGACCATGGAGGGGGTCTCGGGCGGACGGCCCGGGGGCAAGGCAGAGTCCATGGAGGGGTTCTCTGGCGGACGGCCCGGGGGCAAGGCAGAGTCCATGGAGGGGCGAAGGCTACAGCGGGGCGAACTCAGGGGGCCGAGCATGAGGGCGAAGACCACGGCACTCAGGGGGCCGGGCTCGAGGGCGAAGACCGCGGCACTCAGGGGGCCGGGTTCGAGGGCGAAGACCGCGGCTCTCAGGGGGCCGGGCTCGAGGGAGAAGACCAGACAGCTCCGGAGGCCGGGCAGGAAGGCGCTGACTGGACAGCTCCGGAGGCCGGGCAGGAAGGCGCTGACGGGACAGCTCCGGAGGCCGGGCAGGAAGGCGCTGACGGGACAGCCCCGTCGGCCGGACAGGAACCAGAGCCGGTGGGACAGGCTTCGGCAGGATCCCCCACGGAAGAGGACCAGGAGTTGGCAGGACCCCCGGCGAGACAGGTAACGGCGGGACCTCCAACGGAACAAGGCATGGGATTGGCAGGACTCTCAGCGGGACCCCCAACGGGACAGGACACAGGGTTGACAGGACCCCCGGCAAGAGAGTAGTCGGTGGGACCTCCAACGGCACAGGACATAGGGTTGGCAGGACCCCCGGCAGAAGAGTAGTCGGCGGGACCCCCAATGGGACAGGACACAGGGTTGGCAGGACCCCCAGCGGAACCTCCAACGGGACAGGACACAGGGTTGACAGGACCCCCGGCAGGAGAGTAGTCGGCGGGACCCCCAATTGGACAGGACACAGGGTTGGCAGGACCCCCGGCAGGAGAGTAGTCGGCGGGACCTCCAACGGCACAGGACATAGGGTTGGCAGGACCCCCGGCAGAAGAGTAGTCGGCGGGACCCCCAACGGAACAGGACACAGGGTTGGCAGGACCCCCGGAAGGAGAGTAGACGGCGGGGCCTCCAACGGCACGGGACACAGGGTTGGCAGGACCCCCAGCGGAACCTCCAACGGACCAGGACATTGGGTAGGGACTTGAGAGGGAACTCGAGAGGGAACTCGAGAGGAGACTCGAGAGGAGACTCGAGAGGTGACTCGAGAGGTGACTCGAGAGGGAACTCGAGAGGTGACTCGAGAGGTGACTCGAGAGGGAACTCGAGAGGTGACTCGAGAGGAGACTCGAGAGGGAACTCTGGAGGTGACTTGAGAATTGTCTTGAAATGGGACTCGAGAGGAGACTCGAGAGATGACTCGAGAGGAGACTCGAGAGGGAACTCGAGAGGGGACTCGAGAGGAGACTGGAGAGGGGACTCGAGAGGAGACTGGAGAGGGGACTCGAGAGGGAACTCGAGAGGGGACTCGAGAGGGAACTCGAGAGGGGACTCGAGAGGGAACTCGAGAGGGAACTCGGGAGGTGACTCGAGAGGGAACTCGGGAGGTGACTCGAGAGGGAACTCGGGAGGTGACTCGAGATGGTACTTGAGAGGAGTCTTGAGAGGGGACTCGAGAAGAGGGGACTCGAGAGGGGACTTGAGAGGAGTCTTGAGAGGGGACTCGAGAAGAGACTCAACAGGGGACCTGAGAGGAGACTTGAGAGGGAACTTGAGAGGGGACTTGTGTCGGTCGGTACGCCGACAGGACACGGGGAGCTGGCGTCGGCTGGAGAGCCAACAGGAGACGAGGAGCTCGAGTTGGCCGGTACGCCGACAGGCCTCGGGGAACTGGCGTTGGCCGTTACGCCAACAGGACTCGGGGAGCTGGCGTCGGCTGGAGAGCCAACAGGAAACGAGGTGCTGGAGTCGGCCGGTACGCCGACAGGACACGGGGAGCTGGCGTCGGCCGGAGAGCCAGTCCTGGAGCCGAAACTGGAGTTGGGACCATGGCTATTGGGGGCCGGTACTGAAGCCGGAACCATGGCTACTGGGGCCGGAGCCATGGCTGCTGGGGCCAGGAGTGGGGCCATGGCTGTGTGGGCCGGTTCTGTAGCAGGGACCATGGCTGTGGGGACCGGTTCTGGAGCCGGAACCATTGCTGCTGGGGCCGGAACCATGGCCGCTGGGGCCAGAACTGGGACCGGAATCATGGCTCTTGGGGCTCGGGCTGCTAGCCTGGACTTGCGACTCCTTCTCTTAGAAGCCGCCTGAAGGCTCCGTGGACCTCCAAAAGCCAGACGAGTTCCAGAAAACGACTCCTGGACAGGAGCAGGAACTGGGGCAGAAGCACTGGTTGACTCCAGACGGAACACACCGAGACTTTTGTAGTCAGCAGGCTGGAAATCACACACCCAGAGGAAGTTCAAAATCCAGCCAGATAAGAATCTCACCAAGTCTGGTTTCTCCATAGCCAACCGGTGCGCCTCTACCAGAGCGGCCTCCTTCTGCAGAACACTGGACGCTCCCTTCCACCAATTATAGCAGCAAGCCAAATAAAAGGAAAAATGTTGTCGTTCCACCTCAAATGGATCATCTGCTGGGTCCATTTCTTGGTCGGTTCGTACTGTTACGATGTGTGTAGGAAGCAGGACCCAAATGCAGATTAAAGTGACAAAAAAAAAACTCCTTTATTTCAAGGCTATACTATTAAATAAAGACTAAACAGAACACTCACCGAGGAACAAGCCATATCACAAGACGAACCGACAAAGACAGACAGAAAAACCAGAACTTAAATACACACAAGACTAATCATACAAACAAGACACAGGTGAGGAGGGAGGAGAAAACACAGGGACACCAGATGAACACAATCGGGTAAATTAGACACACCAGGGAAACTGACAGGGAACCACAGACAGATCTCAACAAGACAAAACACAACGCAGACAGAAAACCAAAGACAGATCTAGACAAGACAAAACACAACGCAGACAGAAAACCAAAGACAGATCTAGACAAGACACAACGCAGACAGAAAACCAAAGACAGATCTAGACAAGACAAAACACAACACAGACAGATCGTGACAGTTACCCACCACAACAATAAGAAATAATTTGACAGTGTGTACTTAAATATGCTCCTACAGTTTTTACAAGATAAGCCTATTATCTACCTTCTGGCAATCCAACACACACTACAAGTAATACTCCTATAAAACAGTATAAACGTGAGATATTTACAGTACACTAGAGGACAATTACAGTCTGGGGACTGTTATTACAGATGCTTTCACATGGTGATTGCGGTCTAAAATGATGCTCAAATATTTGTCATGCTTTCACAGCTTTGTGTGGACTAACCTTTAATCAATATTGGCTTTAGAGCCGATACCAAAATCAGCTGTAAACCTGCAGTGCTGGACTCTATGCTTTGTCATTGTCCTTTAAAAACTGCCAAGCATTATGACGATTGTATTTCTATTATTCTGGCAGATAACAATGTTGATTTGACTTTCAAGCAGACTGAAAATATCTCAGGAAATATTGAATGGTTGCCATGAACTTTAGCACAGATATTCATGTTTTCACGATGATGAAGCCGATAATGACTTTGGTCATCTTCTGACTTTTTTTCTAACAGCTTAAACTGTTTTGGTCTAAATTGTAATATCTTGATTTGATAGTCATGAAATGTGAATCAGACATTTATATTTTCATATTTTGATTCAATTTTATGGTCAAATACCTGCAAAACCAACGCTGTTCACATCAAGTTCAGTCATGGTGACACTCAATAAGCATGGAATTAATCAACAATAATAACTGATCATTTCCTTGATAAAGACATGAAACATTTTGCTAAAGGAATCTAAACCATGTAATTTGTAAATCTAAGTAGTTTCTTTTTGATGTAAGGGATCAAGTTTAAGATGTGGATTGTTACAAAAGACCGTTTAGACGGTGGCTTCATGTGCAATCAATCATATTTCCTAACCAGAAATTGCACCACTATTATACTGGTAACTATAGGTTTATAATTTAATACTGCAAATACATTTTAACTCTGAAACAAATTGACAGTAACAACAGCTATTATTACATCATAGATCACGTTGCTTTACAGTATCAGGTTCCCAAACTGTAATGTGACATAAAAAGGGGAACAAGTCCCGTTTGACTTTTAGAGTCCATAAACGAATAACAAATACAAAGGAGAATGTAAAAAAAGTACATTTTAAGGGTTACTTTAACCAGTGTGCTAACAAAACACACAAGTGGGGTACGAATAGAGAGAAAGTTGTAATGTAGATATCGTCATGTGAGGTTATCTTTTAAATGAGATTTCTATCTTGGGAACTGAGCTTTCACTTTTGATCTTGGCTAGATACTAAAGTGAGGAGTCACACGGTAAAAAGGGCTCAATACTGTCTGAGGAAATCTGCTTCTAACATCCTCATTGAACTCCTGAACTCAACCAAACAACACAGCATTAGTTCAATTAAGAGTATGAATTTATTTAAACCAGTTGTAAAAGTATTAATTTAGTGGCCTTAAATACCAGACCTTTTTTCCATTAATCAGAGAAAATAATAATAGTTTTTTTATAAATAGAACAGCTAACAGGCCTCCAGCAATTCCAATTCGATCACTTTTTATAAATGTTTTGCCTTATTTCTTTCAGAAAAGGGAAATCCTCACAATAAGTTCTGCCTACACAACTATTAAGGGTTTATTTTACAGTAGATTGCAGCTCAACTCAGCTTTAAGGAGAGTTTTAGCTTCTTTCAGCCCTTTGCTTTGATTTAACAAACTCAGCTTCTATTCTCAGTTTGCACCGGCAGCAGGCCGACAAGTTGTTAGAAGTCACTGTACACTACATCCATTCATAAAATATCAATAGTTTAACATTAACCGTATACTTTTTTAACAAACATCTTCAATATCTTGTGAAAAAGGAGCTTCAGCTATCTTTTTGAATGCGTCACATAGGCAATTAAACAACATTAAAGCACACATAACAGATCAGAATAGGTATCAGCATACTAAATACTAAAAGGCTCGGATTGGGAAGTCCACAGTTACATGACAGATTTAGAGATATAGAATTACAGATCTGAAATAAAGTAACTTACTCCAGTACAGTGATGGAAAGTAACATGGAGATGGAGAGTACATTTACTCAAGTAGTTAACATTTTATGTTCAAAAATATGTTACTTCTTAAATGTGAAGTTTTGCTGCTTTTGCTTTAAAATATTTGTTATGTATTTAAATGTATTTAGAGGTTTTTTTGCAATGACTTTACTCCGAATACTTTAAGTACATATTCCTAATTGTTATTAAATAAAAAAAAATTAAGTACCATTTGTGATGCAGTACTTAGTACTTAGTTAGAATACTTGTTCCAGCAACGTCACTGAAACCCTGACACACCCTGAGGAAGATTCACGAAAGATTTAGCATCTCTGACCTCAGGGGAGGCTCCGGCTGATGACATCACTTTGGATTACCTTTGGTTAGCTTTTAGGGAGAAGTGCACCCTGAAGATAATATCAAGATAATATCACATGAAATGTAGTAAGAATGGAGAACCCAGCTCGAGTAAGCTAGAATTTGAAAGTACACAACCGAAAAACATATGCCTCTTCCTTCAGACTTCCTTACAGAGCCCCTCCTCCAACACACACAAACGCGCACATGACCAATGAGGGCACGAGATAAGTTTGTGCACGAGATGGAATGCTGACAGGCGGGTAGGCCAAGTCCAATTATCCGCCTATTATAATTGTGTTTTACAGCGCCACGGCTTCCACAGATGAAATATTTGTATATATTTATTGTCAACGCATTACATTTATTCATTGCTATCGGGATGTTAAGAGCATTCCATGGAATATAACAAAAAGTGTTTCTGAAGTGAATTACCTACCGTACCTTTAACTCCACTGGTTTTTTATTTTAAGGTCAGAGTATAGGTCTGCATTCCTCAAGTGTGTCACAGTCACTGTTAGCAAGAATGAAAACCTTGAACACTCACTTTTCTTCTACCTGGATGCAGTTTATTTTTAGAGGTGGTATTTCAGCAATGCCTCGTCACCTGAGCAGGAAAAGAACATAACACATTATTAGCTTTATTAGCCAATAATCGAAATAACAGGTTGAAATGTAGTCTTTAGAATAGCTTGAACTGGGATCATCACATGTAAAGTTAACCTGACTCAAGGTTTTACTTTCCATGTCACTAACAGCAGTAGAAAAAGGTGACCCAATTTAAGAAACATTTTATGAGAATTTAAACAAGCTAATAAATCGAGCCACATTACTTTGAAAAGTCACTTAATAAAGCTTAGTCGTTCATGATCTGGGGTTTAGGGGCTGGCTTGGGTGTCATTAAAAGGAAAACAAAGACTATTGGCGTCAAATCACAGTTTGAGAAAAGAAAGATGAACATTTTTACCAAGAATTTTGTTAAAATCCTAATTAAACAAAAATAATGAGAATGGCGTGTGGAAAAACTTTAAATAGCAACCTGTTTGACAACTTTTAACAGCACATCTAATAGGTAGGCTACAGTGATTATCACATGTAACGTTGGTCTAAAAGTGTGACCCACTATACATAAGTGAGGCTTTAAAAAAAGGTAATAGATACAGGGCCAACATTAGAAAAGTCACAATAATATTGTGGAAAATTCAACTCTGTTTCAAAACCTGGTGTTTATTTTTCGCACAAAACAAGTGAAAAGTAACTTACCTGTGTGTCGTCCGAGAGACAGAAATGTTCAGAAATGAACTTCCTCAGAGAATAAGACAAGAGAGAAATAACTCGGCTTGCGTTCACACCACAGACTGTATGTATAAAAGTTTCCACCCACTTCATCTGCAGAGTTAATGATGTCGCAACGTGAAGAAGCGCAGTGTGTGCTGTGAGCTGACAGATGGAGGATGTCCGGGTGAGTCAGGTTTTACGCACGGATCGAAACAGCTGATTTCACGGAACAAACCGAAACTGAAGGTGACCAGAGCCGAAGTTGGCCGAGAGGACACCGTGTGGTGCTGGTGAACCCAAAAGGAAATTAAGGAGTGCTCGTTTCATGTGCAGAGGCAGGTGTCCCTGTGGGTAAAGGCGCACGAGGAGCGCTATCATTTTACACAAAATAGTTCCACCTTACATTAGTAGTCATTATCTCTGCTTAGAAATAAGTTTGCAAACGTCCTCCTTTCCTTACAAAAATACTGTTTATCACACTGGTTTACTCAAGTAATGTCCTTCAGATAAAACGCATTCTTTTCCATGTCATTTTATAATGTATAGGCTATTTCTTACTTTTTACTTATACCTTCTATAAGACATTACATCAGCGGTTCCCAACCTGTGAGCCGCGGCCCCTAGGTTGGGCTAAGTGGGCTGCCAAAATATTATTATTTTTGTACAGGCTAAAGACAGAAACATGGACATAACAATAACATATAGGAGATGACCAAATACAATATTAAAGGGTGTAAATGTAAATGTAATATTTGCCGCCAAATAATTTGCAAAACATTATGATTCGTATGGAAACATTTTCATTATTGAGATTTTTTAATTTTTAACCTTTTTTCCTTTCTCTTTCTCGATCCTCCTTAGCGGTCATTACAGTCCTTGACAGCGGTCTGTACTACTGGATCAACAACGTGTCACATGTTCTGAATTGACCAATCAGAACTTTATTTAGCCTCGTATTGTTTATGGTTGAATGTGGGCTGCGAAAAAAAAAATGTGATTCTTAAGTGGGCCCTGAGTTGAAAAAGGTTGGGAACCGCTCTATGGAACCTCTGCATTACATGTTACTTGTTAGACGCTTTTATCCAAAGCGACTTACTCAATACTGTGGACAATCCCCACAGGGGTAATTTGGGGTGAAGTGCAGTAGGCTTGTTTGAGACGCGTTGCGGCTCGCCTCGAAAGTAGACGAGATTAGCCGATCGCAGCCGGGGGAGGTCTCAAAAAGCTCGCCTGAAGTCGGACAGCTCGGAGTCGGCTTCGTCTTCTCTCGGTTTTTTGGCGGATTGCAAACAACTTTAAGGTGCATACCGCCACCTCCGGAGTCGGCTTGACTCGGTTTACATTTATAAAGAATGCACACATGTGTTTAATCGTTAATGTCAGATATGTACTAAGTAAATACATTTGTTCCTGCTCAAGATTAGATTCAACTTTATTGTTATTGCACATATTACAGGTACTGAGACAACGAAATGTAGTTTAGCTTCTAACCGGTGCAACAAGCAGTAAAGTGAAAAGTAATGTACACAATAGACAGAATAAAATATAGAATGAACTGAATGATGAATAAACAGTGAGGGGTATGAATACACTAGATATCAGCCTGTGAGCAGTATGAACAGTGTGTATGAATATGCTAAAATATAAAGTATGAAAACGGTAAGCAGTGCAAGTATAGTATCAAATATATAGATATTAATTTCATGATGATAAACATTGTGGAACAATGATGAAAAATGGGAATGGATGTGGCGACGTAAAACTGACACAAAACAACAACAAACTTTTTCTGAGACAATTGGAGAGTTTCATCAGCAGCACGGGGTAAAAACCACCAATGAGCGCTCAGCTCGAGATACCAGCGAGTCGTTTCCATGGTCGTTTCCCCATCAAGCATTTCGCTTCCGCAGCCCGTGGAGAGGAACTGCGCCGCCTCGCGCCGCCTCGCCCCGCCTCGCTCTCAAGGCTGCGGGCGTCTTTGTCCCGCGAGATTTCAACGTCTCATGTAGGCGGGCCTCCAGAGCAAGTCGGACAAAATGACTAACCATCATGCAACGCACTAGCAAGACGTTGATCGCAACTGCGCAGGTCTCGCTTGTCTCAAACAAGCCGTCTTGCCCAGGGACACAACGACATGCTGACTGCAGTGGGGTTTGAACCTGTGCTCCCCTGATCCGAACACCATCGCACTACTCCACAGTAAAATTTGAACATTTCTCAGAGGTTTTATACCTTTCTACTACTTTTTACACCACATAATAATCTATAAATTATTGTATTTATAGCTTTTTACAGAAGAGGATAAGGGTCACATGTGACATTTCTTTTTAGTTCTGAGAAATAAGTCAGTGAGATTTTCAGAAGAAAAAAAGAAATCTGTTCTGAATCTGTCTAAACATTAAAAACAGGGGTAACAGGGTCACTTAATAATCAGTCCATTAACGGAGTAAATAACCAGAAGTATAATCCTTATTTAATAAAAAAGAATCCATAGTAAATAGTTAAAAAAAGAGCAGCAGTTAAATGCATTAAAGGTGACACTCTTTTTTTATTGCTGATAATGTGTGTACTTTTGACCGTAACATTGTATATAAAATGTTTTTCATTCAGGGCATAAACGTCTTTCAATCCGTTATTTGAAGTCGACTTGGTAACAGTTTATCCTCCTAAACCTTGGCACAGTTGGTGCAACCCACCATTGTGACAGAGTCTTACAAAACAGTCTGAATGTCCCCACATTGCTTCAAAGTCTCACAGGAAATGCAAGTAAAATGTAACAATGGCACACTGAAGGTTCAGACAAACACTATCTGTGTATAAGACAAAATAAGAAAAGAAGTACATTTCTGTTACAAAATGATCACGTAGCATCTCCTGTATTATCTCTACAATTAACAAACTTGTGTTCAGTGCGTTACATTGAGTTTACTTCCAACAACTTCCAATTTTAACTCTTAAGTGCTGTTACAGTATTCAATGCCGATACTCAGAGCATTTAGTTAAAGACACAAAGAAACTAGTAAATTATATATCCATCAACTCGGCAGGAAATATTTAGTGTGATAAAAATGGTCTGCAGTGAAGCAAACTGCTCTGATCTAAACAATTTAATAGGAAAGGGGAGACATTTTTGAGACTCTTATGTGCAGATTTGATTACCACAGATTGCAATTGATTCGTAAAAAGAAACCATGTTAATATTATGTAAACCATCAGGACTGCATGTTTAAATCGTAGCGAGAGCAGGTGACATTAAGGTAGTACGTTTGAATCCCAAAAGATGTGTTAACAGATCTCAAAATTTGACAACAAAAAATATTCAAATAGTGGCGTTCTCTAATCCATTTAGAGGTGTGCATTTGTCAAAGAAATGCAGTCAGGACTTTTCTTTTCCTGTTGTTTGTGTTTGATAATACTTATATGCAAGTGTCATTAACATTTATAAGAGAACTAAAAAGTGACGATCCAACTTTGTTATTTTTAGCTCTAAAAAAAGTGTATTGCTTGTCCTTAGGTTCCTGGCAGAAAGAAGGTCATGCTGTAACGTAAATACATTTCTATACGGTGGCCATTTTAGGACATTTCCGACTCTTCAGACCGAGCTCTTAACATGTTGAGAGACGTTAGGATCTAACAACTGCATGCCAACAACCTGAGAAACAGAATGAATTGCAATTTTGTGTTGCCTTAATTATTCTGATGTAGACTCAATTAATTATTTCTGTATAATTGAATACTTTCTCACTTAAGAGTAAAACATTTTTCAAATGGACAGAAAATAGGTTGGCAACTGCCATGCCATCAATCAATCAATCAGATGTGATTCATAGATCTGAAGTCAGAGTAACACATTATAATATTTGCATTAGCTTAGGATTACAATTTAGTACCTTTACATGTTAACAACAGCATGCTAATATGTTGAATGTTGTGCTGCATTTTCCTGGCATAAACTTGAGTGTTTGACCTGCAGGTGGCACCGGAGAAAACTTCAGAAGATCATCAATGGTAAGATTCATCTTGTGGAGAACATTTACAAGTTTAATGGCAGTCCATCTAATCGTTGTTGAGATATTTTGACTAAAGTGGTGAAACAAAGAATACAATAAATGATTTAGTTTTATATTCAAAGTTGAAATCCAGTAAAATCATGTTTTTATGTATCTGATTGACACTCCGGGGGGTTAGACATAATGCTGTAGTCAATAATCATACTGTCAAGACAGCAACTCGTACAAAGTAACTCAAAGGGAAATATTTCAATTCATAAAGAGGTAGTCTGAATCACCTTTAACATAACAAACGTAACATTTAGTGGCACAAAAACAATCACAATCAGTCATCCAAATGCTCAGTTTGTATTCAGTTACCGGCATAAATATGTAACATCAGGAAGTCGTAATGTCACGTCCAACCTGATGGGTTTTAAGTTAAGGCTCTGGTTACCAGTTTTTTCAGTCAGGTCATCATTTTCTTCTTTGGCGCGGCTTCTTCCCTCGATACTGTTTTTTGAAGTCGATAAGGCAGCCGGTGGCCTCTGAGATGGGAGTGAAGGATCTGATGGGAGAGTTACTGATCCTGAGCACTGAAACACTGTCACCCTCCTCCTCTTCATCATCATCCCGCAGGTCTATGACTTCTCTAAAAGAGAACAAACATACAACAAAACATCTCAAAACGTGGTTTGGTGATATAAATATCTTGGCTTGGTGTTTTCATCTTAGTAATCAACTTATTTATATCAGTCAAATGTCACAGAGGTGCATTACATTTTGTTTTATTTGGCTCTAATGAACTTGTTTTTATTTGAAAAGGGCCTTAACTTTTTAGCATACAGAGCCACTCTGAGGTCACAAGGTAGAACATCTCTATATGTGAATCTGTGCAAAGGGTTTAGTAATCCAAGCCCTCTTCATTCACAATACATACATATGATAAGAAAAAGATGAATGTAACTTGATTCATAAACTGTTTTGAATAGGATGTCTTTACCTCTGTGGGAGTTTGGATCCAGACGGCACGGCCTCTGTGAAGAAACAACAAGAAGCCAGTGTAATAAGAAACAAATCAAATGTTTTACCGATGATTTTTACTGCTGATTTTTTCCTTTTTTAGTTCTCGCTGTAGGTAATGATCGGATAGTTACAAAAAGGTCATGGGATCAAAGTTTGATGTGTTAACCAGAATATTAAAGTTCTGAATCAGAACTCGCTATGGGTCATCAACGAGGGCTACGCCATCAACTTTATTATAAACTGATCAGACAATTTTATTTTGTATTACTGTATTTTGTCTTGATAACGCCTGGTAGACCACAAGTTGACGCCTTCACATCGTTTTGTTTTTTAAGATATTACATTTTCAACTGGATACATTCGAGAGAAGTAGCAACATTCTCACATTTTACAGGTTAAAAACTCTAAAAGATTAATAATTTTACTATCAAGAAGTGTGCAGATACATTTTCTGTTGATAAATGTATAGTTAAAGCTCCAACTCAGTTTCTGGCTTCAGGTGAGTAAGGTTGTGTTTCTCTTACCAAAAACCTTTACTATGGAGCTAGAGGAAATAAACTAGACACTGAAAGGCCCAATTTGTTTAGCATGCTTACACGCACAGTGGTTCTCAAAGTGGGGGGCGCAGAGGCATGACAGGGGGGGCGCGAGAGACCAGGGGGAAAAATGGTTATTTAAAAAATAAATTAAAATAAAATAATAAATAAAAATAAATAAAAAAATCATATTTTGAAAAATTATTGATTGAAAATAATATGATACAGTACTATTACGTCTGAGTCTCTGTGTTTCATTAAAGCTCGGCTCTGTGTGTGTGTGGAACGAGCCATTTTGTGTGCGTGCACGAGCGAGAAAGAGAGAGAGAGAGCGCACCGGTACCGGAGATCGTAGTTGTTAGCTTCTGGTGCTAGCGAGCTACGCTAACGGATATAAAGAGTTTTTTCAACAACAAAGTGGAGGAGAGTCCTCTCCTGTCAGACTGAGAGACTCAGTGAGCTAAAGGACTCTCTCAGTGTTATCTCAGTGGGTCTCAAACGTTTTGGTCACCATTAATGTAAACAATTATTTCCGAGGCACTCGTTTATATGATCATTATAGTTATAAAAAAAATAAGAGAATACATTAAAAACAGGTATGAAATACTATATGACAGTAAAAAAAGAATAAAGTTTAAAAGGGGAGTGAATATCCATAAAGAAATAGTAAATCTGTTTACAGTTCTGTTTCATATGGGTGTTGAGAGATGTATCCATAGATCTCTTCATTTTGCTCTCAAAATGTACCAGATTGATGCATTTTAGGGGTGTAACGGTTCACAGAAGTCACGGTTCGGTTCATACCTCGGTTTGGGGGTCACGGTTCGGTACGGGTTCGGTACAACAAGGAAAAGCAAAAAAAAGTCCCAAATGCTTAATTTTTTTTTGCTGTTATTTATTTGTAACAGTAGTGCAAGTTTTGGTATGAAAATAAGGAACTCTAACATTTGGAATCATTAACTGTATTAAACAGTTAAAAACAAACCACAAACAGTAACACACACACCAATGGCCATATTATGTATAATGGCTGATGTCAAACAAAAAGGTTAAATAAGCTGTAAAACTAAAAAGAATGTCTTGAAAATATTAAAATAAATAATAAGAAAGTGTTTAAATCACAATCAATAAAAGGCCCCTGCTGTCAAAATAGAAAATAAATACAATGATAAATATAAAACAAAATAAAATCTGTACCTTTAGGAGCAATGTCTAACATGTGCAATTAACTTGTGAGTGTGTGAGGCCATTATGCCTAAATAAAGGTACTCAAGCTTTACTCTATTTTCAAGTTTTTCTTCAAAAAGATGAGTTTGTCTACGTTGTCAGTAGTGAGGGCAGATCTGTTGGCGGTAACTATGTCACCTGCCGTCGAGAAAACCCTCTCGCTGGGGACTGAGACTGACTCGGATGTGATTGAGCATGTTTGATGTGTTACCACCGTTACCACCAGCATACCGCACCGCTGTCGAACAACGCCGACACACCGTCCTCGTCCGATCCACAACTCGCACCCCATCATTGTTGTAGTCCACAGGGAACCCGAAATGTTCCCACACACCTGATTTAAAAGAAGCAGGTGGGTTCTAGCTCCTGTGTGTTGTGTGAACTCGCCGTAGCTACTAACTTTTCTTCTTCATGTATTGTGTTCGTTTTGTTGTGTTTTGTTCTTGTTCTTCATTTGTTATTTACGGGCGGCTGGCTGTTAGGCGCAATACCGCCCCCTGGATTATATATAGTGTAATACTGCCCTGAGTGACAGACTTTTTTCCCACTCGTAAAAAAAGGCGTATTCGCCATGTGCCGAACCGTGACGTCTGAACCGTGACGGTACGGGACGAATACGGATACCGTTACACCCCTAATGCATTTAACTTCAATATTTAAAAATCTTCACGGGGGAGCTTGCCCCCGGACCCCCCTATGTGAGGCCCACACACCACCTGTAAAAATAGCACTTTACCCCTGCTTACACCTATATGCCGTGAGCTGATTATCGAGCCTTCATTGTAACAGTCTCCCTGTGTATATGCGTGGGGAGTGTTGCAGTAGAAAATTCCACGGTAGCGCCCGGTACATTAATGGGAAACCCTAAATGTTTGAGCACCCTCTATGAAACGTCAAGCTACCCCACAGCACCCCCAAAATAAATCTCTGGCGCCGCCACTGAGCCTGACTATTTGTGTTGGGGGGGCCCGCCTTTTTTTTCTCCAAAGGGGGGGCCTGACAGAAAAAGTTTGAGAACCACTGCGCTAAACTAAGATTCTAAACAATAGCCTGTATATGTACCCAACATCAGCAGGTTGGTTTGCTGATGTAGGCATTTAGCTAAAAACACTGTGGCCAAGTACTTTGAACAAGTGTCAGCATGACTGCAGCCTTTTAGTGTTGAAATAATTTCAGTATTACACTTTTGGAGGAAGGTTATTAGTACCCTTACAGATTTAATAGAGTTGAGATTACCAATGGAACCTGCTGTACATCTTCTAAATGATGAATCTCACCTTTCCCTTACGGGGAAAACTCGCAAAATCTGGCTAACAGGCTTGACTGCAGCTAAAAAGATTATAGTCCAACGTTGGAAACCTCCTCACGATATTTCAATTTCTCACTGGCTTCAGAGTTTTTTTGAACATTTCTTACCTTGAACTGTCCTCTGCGAGAATCAACGATGCAAAACCTGATACAATTTTAATGTGGACAGATCTGATATCTAACTTAAAGGAGCTCCTGACCAAATAAGAATGCCATCCCTGAGAGGATATTGTTGTCCCGGTGGTTGGTGGGGGGGGGGGGTGATGGAGTGGGTGGGTGGGTGGGCTATGTGTGGGTGGGATGTAGGATAGAGGGATGGGATTGAATTAATCCAAAATGTTGTGCAACCTGAATTGTCTTCTGTACTGTGTTATAAATTGAAGATGTTGCAATAAAAAATGTATGATAAAAAAAAAGAAATAATTTCAGACTCACCTGAATCTCTGCTCTCTGTTTTCTCCAGAGCCGACAGCAGATTTCCCTTCTGAAGGTCAGAAATATGACAAATATATATTGTCAAAAAACTGGTCAGATCCAATACATGAAAAGTTTTAGTTGCATGTTATTGCATCTCAAACCATTGAAATGTAATCATATTGTATATCATATTCTGGGTGTGTGTGTGTGTGTGTGTGTGTGTGTGTGTGTGTGTGTGTGTGTGTGTGTGTGTGTGTGTGTGTGTGTGTGTGTGTGTGTGTGTGTGTGTGTGTGTGTTAGGGCTGCTCGATTATGGCAAAAATCATAATCTCGATTATTTGGGTCAATAATTGTAATTGCGATTATTCATTGACTTTGAAAACATCCATTTATTGGAGAAAAAAAATGTGAACAGTATGTTTTTAACAGTTGATTACCCTGAACTTTAAGTATAATTCAACTGAAACACCCACAAAAAAACTTGTAAAAAAGAAAAATAATAATAAAAAAATAATCGTTTTATTTCGATTACGTTGTTTTTGTAATCGTTGCAAGCCATAATCGTAATTGCGATTAAAATACGATTAATTGAGCAGCCCTAGTGTGTGTGTGTGTGTGTGTGTGTGTGTGTGTGTGCTTACGGCTGCATTGGATTGACAATTCGAGGATTGCCTCTGGATGCAGAGCTCTGTGTGTCGGCTGTAGTCTCTCAGGGGAACAGCTTTCTGACAGATGTAACATTTCTCTTGGATCCTGTGGAAAATAAAACCCAGTCAGAAAACAACAACGTGTCTGAAAACACTGAGCTGTCCCTGTAAATACACACAGGTCGTACCAACTTACTTGCCAGTGTTGGAGGGTTCGCCGGTCTCTGCAGAACTCGCCTCGGCTAACCTTGGTCTCTTCCTACGAGGCTTCAATGACACTATAGAGAGGAGAGGAAGGGGTTGTTTAAAGCATTAATAATCGTTAATAAAGACGTTAACAGTTACACGACGATAAAGAAGTTCTGGCATTAAAAAACCTGTTCCCTTTTCATCTAAAAACTGCAGATTACATTGACTATAAATGTTACTGCACATCATAGACATACCAGTAAAACATTTAAACAGATGGGCTTGAATTAGAAGAGCAAGTCAATGTGATATTGTTGTAAATGTATGTCATGAATATCTAGCAATATTTAAAATGTGATAAACACAAGAAAAATGAATAACAATGACAAAAAAGACTCAGCAGAAATTATTATAAATTATTATATTTACTAAAATATTAATGTAATATATTTTTGTGGGTGCTTCAGCCCCTTGTCAGCCAGCTGTGAAGCCCTTTGAACTGCATTTACCTGAGTGAAAGCTGATATGAGGGCTTCAGAATATAATATATATTTTTTTTAAAGAGACCTTGTGTGTTAAACAGAATATAGTTTCTGTCACCTTGGAAACAGTCTTTTTCCCGGCTTCCTCGCGCCCTCCTCTCCATCGCAGTATGCAGCGTGCCTCTCGATCTGCGTTAGCGGGAAGGAGCTCTGACAGATGGGACAGTCCACTCTGTCTTCAGGTTCCAGTTCAGGAGACGACGACCTTTGAAGCACCCGATATTTTATCTCCTCAACATCTGGATCCAGCTCCTCTGTCCTCTTTTCATGCCGTCCTCCAACATCGCTGCTGCTAACAGGGACGATCGTCTTTTTGTCCACTGGGGCTGAAAAAAGTCACATAAACTCATTTTAAGGATTATCTTCTTAAAGACATGTACCTTAAAAATCAGGAATCCTTTACTTGAAAGGTTACAGTGTTACATAGGGGTGTAACGGTTCACAGAATTCACGGTTCGGTATGTACCTCGGTTTGGGAGTCATGGTTCGGTACAACAAGAAAAAGAAAGTCCCAAATGCATAATTCCAGGTTTGTTGTTATTTATTTTGAACAGTAGTGCAAATTTCAGTTTAAAAATAAGGAACTCTAACATTTTGAATAATGAACTGTATTACACAGTGAAAAACAAACCACAAACAGTATCACAAACACTCAGATAGCTATATTATCTATAATGGCTGATGTCAAACAAAAAGGTTTCATCAAGCTGTAAAACTAAAAAGAATGTCTTGAAAATATTACATAATAAATAGGGCTGTTAAGTTAACGCGTTAATGCAAAAAAAAATTAACGCCACTAATTATTTTAACGCGATTAACGCATATGTATTTTTTTGCCTCGGCCGCCCCGTAGATTCAGAGCGCATCGAGTTTAAAATACCATCTACAAGCTGATGCTGACAGCCCCGCTCCTGCCGCCCGCTTGTGGCAGACCACACTTCCACGCTCACCGGCAGGCACCGACTGGCTATTGGGAGGACCGGGAGGGTGTGAATATGTGTGGCACGAGCGAGCGAGAGAGAGACCTTACGTGCATTGTTGTTGTTAGCATCTGGTGCTAGCTAGCTGCGTTAATGGATAGAAGGAGCTGTTTAAATGAAAACAGAGGAGCGACATTTCGCCACAACTGCGCCGAGCACTTGACTTTATGCAGGTAGCCAGACAGTGGGACATTGTACGAAAAGTCAGCACACTCAGCACGGATAGTGCGCAACATGATTGCAGCGTCCACGCAGCTCCCGTTCGAGCCTATGCCTTGAGTTGCACATAGCGCCGACACACACACACACACACACACACACACACACACACACACACACACACACACACACACACACACACACACACACACACTATTATTGTATGAGAGAGGTTCCAGGTTGAATTGAGGCGAATATTTGTAATGTTCAGAGGTTGTTGTGTTTAATATTCATGAGAATATTTGTCATTGTTCAAATGATAATAAACATTAGCATAAAGCATATTTGTCCACTCATATGTTGATAACAGTATTAAAAACTTGAAAAATATTCCTCTAAGGTACATTTAGAACAGATCAAAAATGTGCGATTAATTTGCGATTAATCGCGATTAACTATGGACAATCATGTGATTAATCGCGATTAAATATTTTAATCGACTGACAGCCCTAATAATAAATAATAAGAAAGTGTTTCCAGGGCGCATTGCTGTTGAAATATATATGCCAATAGCTTCCGTTATTTATTTTGGTCTCTCGGCTTTCATGTCTATTGGCTTCTTAAAAACAGCGGGGATAAGCTGTTCAACTGCTGCTGTCTTTTGCCGGGCTCCGGTGATTGGCAAATCTGGGTGATGCCTTCTGATATGATTTAGCATGTTTGGCGTGTGTTACCATTAGCACCGCTGTCTAACATCGCCGACACACCGTTCTCGTCCGATCCACCACTCGCACTCCATCGTTATTGTAGTCTATAGGGAACCCGAAATGTTCCCACACAGCTGATTTAAAAGAAGCAGGTGGGTTCCAGCTCCTGTGTGTTATCTGAAATCGCCATACTAACTTTTCTTCTTCTTGTATTTTGTTCCTTTTGTTGTGTTTTCTTCTTGTTCTTCATTTGTTGTTTAAGGGCGGCTGGCAAACAGCTTTTAGGCGCAATACCGCCCCCTGGATTATAAATAGTGTAATGGATACTGCCCTGAATGACTTTTTCCCACTCGTTAAAAAAAAGGTGTATTTGTCGTGTGACTGCATGTGCCGAACCGTGACGGTACGGGACGAATACGGATACCGTTACACCCCTATGGTGAAGTAATACATGTTACATAATATATATGTAATACATAATACAGGGTTTCAACTAAATGCAGAGTTAGTTCTGAAAACACAGTCCCCCACAGTAGCAAGGGCAGTGCACTGAATTGCTGCCTTGACACATTTGAAAATTGTCCACTGCACCCCTTTTTGCATCCAGTCACCTGGGGATGGGAGTTCAGGGGCTGCAAACATCATCTGTCCCCAGCAGTGACCAGCTTGGAAGGCAGCTCTCTTTGTGTGCTGAATCAATGCTGCTTATGTTGGGGGAGTACTTCAATTGTTATATCTTTCTGGGTGAAGAGCTGCTGCCTGCATCATTTTATTGTGATGTTTGTTGGGTTTCACATTGAGATGGCAGCACTAAAGGTACTTGGCAACCTCCTGGAGGGGTAGCGGGTGGACAAGAGTAGTGTCATGTCCCCAGTTCCACTTCTGGTCTATCATGCTGTAGCTGGAAATAGAGTTGATGATCTATGTGCGATCAATAAGAGAGGCTGACTTCCTACTCTACATAAATGCCTTGACCAAGAGTGTGCCTTGGTTCCTTTCTCTGGGACACACCCACTATGCCGGATGGACACCAGTCCACTTGCGTGACATGATTGTACTGAAAGATAACCATCCTGATGTCCATGGGCAGTTTCTGAAAGGAAAGGCTGTGAAGAAGACAACATGCAGTTTCTCTGCTATTGCCATTGACCAAGCCCACGAGCAGAACAATGCCTCCGTGAAAGGTGATAGTGATGCTGTAGGCCTGACAGAGAACCCTGCAGCTCTGCGACGATGGATGCTGTCTGGCCCCGAGATGGCACGTGTGGTTGGAGAGTTTGAGGCCTCCACTGAGAAGAGAAAGAAGACTGACACCCGGCACCATGAGCAGACTAAACATGCGCAAATGGCATTTGCACAAGATGTTAAAGCACTAACTGGTGCTATAGAAGACATGGGCAATCCATGCTGTGAAAAGAGCATTGTAGATCTTCTTGTACTGGATACTAGAGATCTTGCAGATGCAGCAGTCATTGACACTCTGAACCAGATTGAGAAACTTGGACAGGACCAGTATGACACCTACAGTGGAGGAAATAAAGTAGTCGATACTGCCCTAAGTGACAGACTTTTTTCCCACTCATAAAAAAAGGCGTATTCGTTGTGTGACTGCATGAACCGTGACGGTTCAGGACGAATACGGATACCGTTTGTTACGGCCGCCGCCTCCCTGGCCCTGTTAATTCTGTTTTCAATGTGTTATGTAAATGAGCTGTGCGGTTACCCTGCTGTCATTGGCTAACCATCTCCTGGCCCGCCCCCGAAGACTGTGATTGGAGCTGACGGGACCGACGCGCTCCAATCCCAGTCGGGAGGCTCTGCTGTGTGAACAGATGCCTCTCGCTAGTTGCTACAAATCTGTTAACAGTGGTTAACTCGTGTGGTCCGTGTTTGTCATACTCAGTATTGTTGTGATTAGATGTGCCTAGATTAGTTTAGTATTGTTTGACTGTTGTCCTCTACCTTAGCTGTGTTTTCTTACAGCCTCCTTTTGTTAGTCTGTACCACTTTGATAGTGAGGGTTGTTTTGTTGCTATTTAGTTCGTTAGTACCTATTTCTTTGTATGTAAGTAGGCTCCGTTATTAGAGTTCTTCCTTTGATGGTTGCCCGTTGAAACCCACGCCCTTTTGGCCCTTTTGTTTGTTCAGGCTGCGTGCCTTCCATTTTGTTCTACCTATTATACAATAAAACTATTTATAATTATTACCAATTCAAAATGGTGTATGTTGCTTTCCTCTTCCCCTAGTTGGGACGTAACACCGTTACACCCCTAGTGTTACACCCCTAGGGCGGTGCAGATAAAAAGGCAAATAAGAAGAGTAGACTAAATAAAGAAGCAAGCACATGCTTAGTTACAGGGGTAGATCTAGAAAAATATTCATGGGGTGGCAAGAGGGTGGCAGGAGATTTTGAGGGGTGGCATCCCCTGGCAGAAGTATATGCTGATTTAATCCCAGTCATATCAATCAATGTTAACTTGGAAAGCCACAATATTGATATTTTAACTCAATAACATTAGGTGACATTATTGTGGCACATCAGAGAAGCCTTAAATATAAATATATAAGGTAGCAGACATAATTTAATGAATTGTAACTCAATGAGTTTGTTTCACTCTTAGACCAGCAGGGGTACCAAATCTATGCTGACTGCTGCAATAAGTACATTAATTAACTGTCTCATCGATGTTTATCTAAATGAATATGATAATATTAACAATCATATTATTTAGGGATGAACCGAATATTCGGCCACCGAAAATTATCGGCCGAAAATGGTTAAAAAGGCCCTTTCGGCTTTCGGGGGAAAAAATATCACCGAATGTCAGAACAGGCTTACGTTGGTAACCTAACGTGTTGTTGTGATGATGTAATAAAGACGCGGCGACCATGCTCGCGGTTGGCTCACAGGGGGGGGGGGGGAACATTGACCTTTGTCATCGAGATTGCCCTGAGCCTTTAACAAATCGTATTAAATAATCTGATGACAGACTGTAAACAGAATAGCTGAAATTTTAACAAACTAAATACCTCAGTTTCCTCTAATCATTAACCCATGTTTGTATCATGTAGTTAACTCCGTGTGTTGCTGCTAGCATACATAACACCTGACGTGGAAACGTTACTCGTGGATGGGGCTACAAAGCTGCTAGAAAGACGGTCGAACCCGGTACATTCCTCCGTCTGCATGCGGTGCACTTTTGATAAATGTTTAGACAAATTGCTCGTGCTTACATGCTAAACTCTTATTGCACTTATGGTAACAAGTATTCTCCACATCGAGACGGGTAAAGTTTAACCACACCTCGGAGCGCGTTCTCTCCGCCATCTCCGCAGTGTGCTCCGCTGCATGTAGCAGCTGCGTGTGTGTAAACTGCCCCGCCCCCTCGCACACAGACGGGGAGAGAGATCTCGTCTGATCGAAAATACATCATAGACGCATTTGTTGTCTTTGCATATTAGAAACGAGTTGGCGACACTAAGACTGCGATATCATGTTTTTTAGCAATAATACATGACATATATAAATGTACTGTATGCATTCAAAAGTGCTGAATAAATGTTTTATGGACCCATAATAGTGATTATTATTTAAGTTAAGTTTTGCCATAATCATGTCTATTTCCATAATCAGGTAGCTGAACAACATTGGTAAAAAATGTATACATTATATATATATATTTCTATTAATCATTTTCGGCCTTTCGGCATTCGGTTTTCGGCCAACTGTTTCCTATTTTCGGTATCGGTTTCGGCCAAGAATTTCCCATTCGGTGCACCCCTAATATTATTCCTATCAGCTGTCAATCACTGTTATGATTCATATATTCATTTATTATTGAATATATATATATATATAAAAACATTTTGGAGGAGTTAATGATGAATGTTCCTCAAGATGCTTGCTCACCCTCCTTCAAATTTGAAAGACAAGTAATTACTATCATATATCAAGATTCAAAAGAACAGTTCAGCGCCCCACGACTTTACTGCAAACAGTTACAACCTTGACTTTATATCAGTTAGGGTTAAAAAACGTATATTCACCTAAAACATAAACATCGCTGCAGTTATTATCCAGTGGAAAGTCCTTACCTACTGGCCTAGTTAAATCAAAGTGGTTACTTTGTTTTGGCTGGGCAGTGTAGTTTTACACATCGTCTTATTTCGACTTTCTCAGGACTTAAAACTGTTTTTTGTGGGCAGACCCCCACAAAGAAAAAAATATATACACACATACAAGGTCATCATCTTAACAGTTAGTTATGATCATCCGTGAGCAGAGCATCAAGTTGGCCTGCCTATAACATCCAAAGCTTTAGTGCGTTTTCAATGCTGAGTACAGCAAAACTTGACAGTCTCTTCTCTGTCATTGTAGACCGCAAATACCTAATTCCTTGTTCGAATGCTTCTCGTTTAGCGCGGTCCCGTTCAAATGAAATTGCCGCCAATCATATTTCCACGATTGCGCCAGGGCCGGGGGAGGGGTTACAAGGCTCGCGTCTTGTGCTGCATTCACTTGCACTCAGACATTAGAGATTTTCTCTCATAAATGTCCAATGAGCCACAACTTTTCTTTCAAAACAAAGCTGCCAACTGGGGTGGCAAGGCTATTTTTTAGGGTGGCAGTCCTGTCCATGCCATCCTGGTCGATCCGCCCCTGCTTAGTTATAAAACCAGATTAGTACACATCCATGGTTCAAAATAAGTAGCACCACTGTATATATTGTTAACTTGTTGTGCTATTATAAATATATATATTTTGTTATTTCCCACTATTTAAAGGTGGGGTAGGTAAGTTTCAGAAACCGGCTCGAGTGCACTAAAATTTGAAAGTACACAGCCGAAAAGAATCCGCCCCTTCCTTAGGACTTCCTTACAGAGCACCTCCTCCAATACACATGACCGCGCACATGACGTCAGCAGACTGGTGAAAGTGGTCGCCTGTTGCTGGCGAGTCATTGAAGTACTGCTGCAATGCACGCCCAATGACGGCACGCCCAATGAGGGCACGAGATACATTTGTGCGTGCACGAGATGGAAGGCTGACAGACAGGGCGGCAATCCAATCCGTTTAGCTGGCCCGGCTAAACGGATTGGATTTACAGTACTTTTAAAATCTTACTTTTTACAGTATTACGGCCTCCACAGATGACATTTTTTTATTGATTTTTTGTCAAAGCACTTCAGATATTCATTGCTATCGGGATGTTAATAGCATTCCATGGAATATAACAAAAAGTGTATCTCGAGCCGGTTTCTGAAACTTACCTACCCCACCTTTAACTCTAAAATGGAGCAAAACCCAATGGACCCAACGAAAATATTATTTTAATCCTGATGATTGAAATGTAGGGAGAACAGCTTAGAGAGGGGAAGGAAAGTCAACATTTTAGGCAAACAGGAAAAATATGTCAAAGTGAATACATCTGCTTCTTATGAACAGTCTGTGAGTCGTACCTTCTACCTCCATCTCCTCCTGCCGCTCAGCCTCGGCTGGAGAATCCACCTGGAGAATCACCTCGACCTCCGGCCGTTCTGGACTCATTTTACACTCAGACTAAAATCCAAATAGGAAAAAATGTTGTCATTATATGAAGAGGAAGAAGGGGTAAAATAGCTGTTGTCATGTTAAATGTATTCTGTACGGTTCTCTTCTGTGTTGTGCAGACACATGTTTCTAATAAGTTAATCTTTACATTGTATTTTGAAAAAACCTGCCAGGTAAACTATGTTGTCGTATCAGGGTGAAGCAGGAATAACATGTCAGGTTGTTGATTTGTGAATGAACCCAATCTGAACATCCTCCTTAATGCTATTGTTGTCAATTGTCTCTTTCACAATGTTTAAAAACCAAAGAGTTAATGAAACAAACTCTTAAATCTGCACGGCAACACGAAAGTGTTGCCGTGTAGATTTAGGTATTTAATCTCACCGCTGCCCCAGCGCTAGTTCCCATCATCAGATCTTGCGTGCTGTCGTCATTGTTGTCACTCAGCTGGGTTTCTGTTGTTACAAACAAGAGATTCAAAGGACTGTTAGCAGGTTCATAATAAAAGGCCTTTTGTGCATGCGAAAAATAATCACAGGAGAAGCCAAACAAACAGCAGACTCGCCTGGTGAGAATTTAACACAGTCTTTTGTTCGCTTGAAAATAAAAAACACTCTTCTCATTAACGATCAAATACAACATAAATACATTTCATGACAATAACAACTTCAAGCTCCTTAATGATAGTCAATAGAAAAGAGCTTCCGTACCTGGACAAACCTCACAGTCCTCATCAGTGTCTACATGTCCTCCTTCTTCTGCCTTCTTCTCCTCCTTCTCTTCTTCTTTACTTTCTCCTTCCTCCTCCTGCTTCTCTTCATCCTCCTCCTCTGCCTCGGCTGGACAGAAATCGTCTTCTTCAAACACTTTTTTACCTTTTAGTTTGAGGCCACTCCTGGAAATGCAACCAAATAAATAAACGTTGTTTGGTTTGATAATGACTTCACCCGTTCCACTTCATTATTTTGTGTGTTCTCTCTCTGGACAAAATGGCACCCATATGTCAATACAATGCAACATGAAATATGCAACTAGTTTGATCAGGGATTAACCATTGTATGGATTGTTTAAACTAATATGCTGAACATCTAGCTTTTCAAATGTGAGAATGTAATTCAATTGTATTGTCGCATGTAAAAAATGTTGGTGTCACAAAAAGAAAACGCTCCTTCAAACTCAACACTCATCTTGATAGCTACGTTTTTACTTTGGTCTGATGAACTGAGTTGACAATTATTAACTAGTGACATCTAGTGGCAAAAATACTTACTGTATCTGTACACAGTTCACCGATTCTGAAGTGCATTAAAACTGGAAAATAATGTGAAGAAGAGTCCATAAAATGCCAGCATGCATAACTTTACTAACTTTTCGTGTGGTTTGGATGGTCAGTATTATAAATAATTCAGCTTCACGCAGAAGTTAAAGAAATAAGTTATATCTCTCACAGGCTCCGCCCTCTACTGGACTGTATGGGTACTACCTTATCATGCAAGCATTCACCTACTAAGATTTCTATAGACGTAGCCGGCCCCGGGGCGGGCCTACCTGAATGCGTGCGCATCTCACTTCCGTCTAAAAGGAGGCCTCGCCTCCTGACCACCATCCTTTACTCTTCAGCGAGCGGAGGTGATAGCCTAGCACTGAGTCCGAGACATATTTTTTGAGAGAAAGGAAGAAAGAGAAAGAAAGATAGCGGGCGCCGATCCCCACCACCTCTGCTTCGAGTGTTTGGGGGACCAGGATATATACGTTCGCCATTCCTTCCGAGTCCGGCGTCCATGGAAGTCCACCGCCCAGGGCTGTTCTCTCCCTGAATGATGATCATGGCGGCGGGTGTGTGGGGCAGCCGCCGCTGCCTGCCTTGTGATGTCCCTGGGATATCACGTCGCATGGCATTTTTCCAAAGAGGACCGTGTTGATCTCCTGGGAGTCCCCGTGTTTACGGAAGGGCTCTATGGATCGATCTCCTTGCTCAAGGGATAAGGAGTAATCGCAGCGTGGCTGATTCTTGCCCATCCCCAGCGGAAGAAACACTGTCCTACACTCCCCGCCCCCGCTGTAAACCCCAGTATAGGGAGCCAGCAGGTGGGCGTGTGCACGTGAGTTGAATAAACCGTGTGCTGTCAAAGCACTGTGCGGGTTCAAGAGACGCTATTGCCGGCGTGCTGTTGTCAGAAAACACACCTTGCCTGGTATAATAGCTCAGATTAATGCATTTCACAGTTGAATGGGAAATACAGCGTTAATACGTGGGCGCGCGGCCCTCGTGAGTGTCCGCGGTGCGTTCAGGGACCTCCGCAGGGGAACGGTGGTTTACGTTTGTAAACTCTAGTTCTAGAGTGATGTGTGTGTGTGGGAAAAATGCATTCAGTGAGAACGAGTGCATTTATCCCAGAGTAAGAGTAATCTCTCTCCACAATTCCACTTTTTCCCATAATGTCCGTTTCGAAGAGACAGCATTGTGATGGCGCGCGTGGCCCCCCTCCCCTGAGGGCGGGCCGCGGTGCGTTGAAAGACCTCAGTAGAGAGAAGAGTCACCGCAGCGCGCGCTCCTCTACAGGTTTTTCTGCAGACGAGGGAGCGCGGCGCGACGGTGAGACGAAGGGAGAGGTGCCGGCACGGAGATCTCGTGCCCGCTGCGCCCTCCACCTCTTCAGCCCACCCCGTGGAACCGGCGTGCCGGCACTCACGGGGAAGGGCTGCCCGTCTTGACGGATCTGACTGGCCTGGCGGGGGTTGAAAATCTCTCCGCCCGGGACGAGAGGGCGAATCCCGCCTCCTCTCTGTATAATGCACAGATCACTACGTTTTCTAATAAGAATGAGGTTGATCTGTATCCAAATCTGAGTGTCTTTTGTTTCCACAAATGCTACACTTACACACAATGTTAACCGTACAAATTCCCCATCCGCTGCCCCAGCTGTAGCTCCTGTGGCTAGTGGGCATGCGCAGATGAGAGGGATGAACCACAGGGAGTGCTATCTAAAGGAGAGCGCTATGCAGTGGCGTTTTCTCCCGGAGGCCAAGGGAAGCCAGGCTTCCCCTGTTTTTTCAGATTGTAGTTATCATTTAAATAAATAAATAAAAACACTTTGTTTTGTTTAGATAATTCTCCTTTGCTGTGTGTTGCTGCCGGCCCGTCTCTCCCCCATTCTCATTGAGTATTTTACAAAGAGTGAAACAAACAGCGCCCCTCTAGATGTTATGGTGAAAAAGCCGAATCTGGCTTCCCTTGGTGAAAAAAAATGGAGGGATTGACCAATCAGATGAGGCTCACGCGATGCCCCTGCCAAGCTGTGATTGGTCAGGGCCATGCCAAGGGAAGCCAGAGGCGGCTGGCTTCCCTTGCCTCACAATCCAATCAAATCGCATCAATTTAGTGTTGCAGTGACGCGTCCTAAAACCCGGAAGTAAGCTGCGCTCGGTTTCCCTCATGTTTCCCTCGACAAAAAAGCAATGGGAGTTCTCCATAGGATTTAGGAAAATAGCTCGAAATAAGGTCACTGGAAAACGAACCTGTTAGATAAATGCAAGTTTTGTTCAGTCGGATAATATCCACATGTCTACCCTACTTTTATAATTTTCGAATCATAAATCTAATCGATAGAAGATAGATAGCGTCACTGCATCACTCTCACCGCCGTTAGAAAGTAGCAAGCAACTGAAGCAAGTGCAATTATGGAGGGTGGAGATTTGGAGTATTTCATCAAAAATAATTGTACTAAACTTCCGCTACAGCAGCAACAAGAAATACAATCTGATGACAGGCCAATGCCCAAACTGGAGCTGTGTACACAGCGAGGAAAAAAGGAGCGAATCGGACGTAAAACGTTAAAGGTCTCCTGATTTAGTTTGTGAATGAATGCTTATTAGAGTTTCAGATGGAGAGTGCGTGCGGACCTGTCGGTTAGATAACAGGCGTGTGTAAGTCCTGCATCTGATACAAATGTGTGTAAAATGATACCGGGTGCTGTAATTACTCATCTGGTTACGTTATTACATTGACCACCACACCCCCGACCCAAAAGAAAGGACGTATTATTGGCTTCCCCTAATTTTTTTCCCACGCCACGCTACTGGCGCTATGCGGGTGCAGGGACATTATGGCCGGCGTATTGCTGTCAGAGAACACACTACTACTACATAATAGTGCTCTAGGCGTAGTCATTTCTACTCCTAGAGCAAAGACTCCAATTAATGCAGTTTTCCATAGGGGTAAAGGCTGCATTATGGCGGAGCCCGCACTCACACACAAGAGCGCGTGGCGGTGTGTTCAGGGACCTCAGTAGAACACACTACGCCTATAAAGACTCCGATTAAATGCTGTTTACCGTAGTGGTAAAAACAGCATTATGGTGGAGCGCGCGGCGGTGCGTTCAGGGACCTCAGTAAATAATCGGCCCTTTTTGTGTCGACCCTCCATGGGCAAATCTTCCCTTCACGGGGAGTTTTGCGGCGGAACGGGTCACTAGAGAGTTTCATAGCTGCGGCCCCACAGCTGAGGGCTTTCCATTAACACAATGTTATGGGGAATGGAAACTCAGCTGTGTACTAACAAAGTGGATGGACAGGACGCTGAAACGGGGCTATTCACTCCAGTTTTGCAGCGTCCCACCTCCTTTTATGGGAATGCGAGAGGAAATCTGTCTTCCCAGGAGGAGATTGGTTTCCTCTCAGCAGAGATTCAGGCTCTGGTGCAGAAACAGGCTGTGTCTGTTGTGCACCCTCAGCACAGAGAAAATGGTCTTCATTCCATGTACTTCCTGGTTCTCAGGAAGACAGGGGAATTCAGATCTATTCTAGATCTCAGCAGCCCGAATCGCTACATTGCCTGCAGAAAATTCTGCATGTTAACTATAAAAACAGTTAATGGGGCTAGTGCAAACCGGGCGATTGGTTGACCACCATCGACCTGAAAGACGCATACTTTCATGTGGAAATTGCTCCGGAGCACAGAAAGTGTCTGTGTTTTGCCTTCCAGGGAATAGCCTATGAGTACAACAGATTACCGTTCGGCTACTCCCTATCCCCACGCACGTTCAGTAAATGTGTGGCCACTGCGCTTCAACCGCTGCGCGCCCACGGCATGAGAGTTTTTCTTTTACCCAGACGACCTCATAGTCATGGCCGGGTCCAGGGAACAGGCAATGCTTTGCACAGTATATATAGACATTTTTATTGATTGGGATAAACCCCTTGAGATGCACCATCTCGTTTTCAAGGGGGTTCCGACAATAGCAACAACTTATAGACATACATAAACAAAAAGACAAAATGCAAAACATGACACACAAGACAAACCACATACAGTCTGTTAAGTAAAATTCAAGCAATGCATACAATCATTACAATTTGAGATGGTCAAGCAAATCAGTTTCATCAATATCAGTTTCATTAATAACAAGTACAGACCAGTTGAAAGTGAGATGATAATGCATGTTTAAATAAACCCAATGATGCAAGAGATCTAATGGCAGCAGGTAAAGTATTCCAGTCAGTTGGGGCTTTGAACATGAACGCTCTTCTGCCAATCAATTTTTTTGCAGAGGGGACAGAGAAATACATCTGAACAGAATGTCTAACTTGATGAATTGGTGAGTAAGGTACAAAATACTGCTTTAAATAAGGGGGATAGTTAAGATAAATGCATTTAAATATCAGCTGAAGCCAATGCGTGTGTCTTCTTACATTTAAAGAAGGCCATTTAAGTTGGTTATACATTGTGTAGTGATGTGTACGAAAAGGACAACCAAGAACAAATCTGCATAGTCTGTTGTAGGCTATGTTGAGTGGAGCAAGATCTGATTTATGTGCATTTTGGTAGACAACATCACAATAG
Organism: Gymnodraco acuticeps; assembly: GCF_902827175.1. Lineage (NCBI taxonomy): Eukaryota > Metazoa > Chordata > Actinopteri > Perciformes > Bathydraconidae > Gymnodraco > Gymnodraco acuticeps. Next base: position 2,676,977 of record NW_022992150.1, on the reverse strand, counting down.
TCCATAATCGGAAGAATAAGTTGAGAAGCAATTCTCTTTCGGACACTGAGCGTAAAACAATTGCGAGAGCGGTGTAAAACACCGATTCCGTAATTGACTTTTTTTATTACATGCTTTATATGTAGTTTAAATGAAAGTTCAGAGTCTAGCCATACACCAAGATATTTAAAGCTATCAACTTTATGCAGAGAAGTGCCATCCTTACATGTTATTACTACATTAGGTTTGGATTTGAGCTTCTGCCTGGTACCAAAGACCATGGTATAAGATTTTGATTTGTTAAGCAGTAGTTTATTGTGTGATAGCCAGTCCCGTAAGATATTAAAATCTGATTGAAGAGAGATCTGAATTTGTGAAAAATCTGATTTGGATGTATATATAACAGTGTCATCAGCATAAAGGTGAGTACAACAATTAATGAGACAAGAAGATAAATCATTTATGTAAATAAAGAACAGAAGTGGGCCCAGAGTTGATCCTTGGGGTACACCCTTTTGTTGGATCAACAGGTCAGACTGTTTTCCATTAACAACCACACATTGCTTTCTACTGTGAAGGTACGAGTTAAACCATAACACTGTATTATTAGAAAGGCCAATGCCGTGAAGTTTATCCAAGAGCAGATATCGATCAACGAAATCAAAGGCTTTTGTCAAGTCAATAAAAATGGCACCTGTGAGTTCACCATCATCTGCAGCAGAGTACAAGTCATTCGTAAATTTAAGTAGGGCAGTTGTTGTGGAGTGATTAGGCCTGAAACCAGATTGAACCGGAGATAAAATATTATAAGTATTGAGATAATGTGACAGTTGATTATAAATTATTTTCTCCAAAACTTTGGAAATAGAGCAGATTATAGATATTGGTCTATAATTATTTGTATCAAGTAAATCACCACCTTTATGCAGTGGAATGATGCGTGCACATTTCCAAATAGTCGGCAACTCACAGGTGGACAAAGACAGGTTGAACAAATCAGCAAGTGGGTACATGAGAATATGGGACGCCAGTTTTATGAACCTGTAAATTGAATTGGCTTTGCGATTAATTGAAAAAAGAGCACCCCCATACCTCACCAACAGGCGTTGTAGTTGGGAGTGGTGTTCAATGCAGGTGCGCTACGCGCCACGCTGTCAGGGAGCAGAAGTGCGTCCCTTCTCCGGGCGGTTCACAGGCTGTGACAGGGGGCGACAGTGACAGCTTTAACTGTCATGCAGACTTTGAGTTTCATGACGGCTGCTCACATTGTGGTCCCGCAGGGGTTACTGCATATGCGCCGCCTGCAGAGGTGGTTCTCCAGCCTGCGTTTGGATCCCAAGAGGCACAAACGGCGGCTGGTGACCATCCCCCCCTCAGTGGAGGGCAACCTCCGGTTCTGGGGGTCTCCCGGGCGCCTCCGGAGGGGGTCTCCACTGGGACGGGTAACCTCCTACATCACAGTGTTCACGGGAACAGGATGGGGAGGGACCTGCCTGAAGAGGGCTATAGGTGGGCGCTGGTCTCTAATGGCGCGTTTCCACTGCAGTGGGTAGCTCACTTTAAGCGTGCCGAGCCGTGCGGGGCCCGTTTTTGGTTGCGTTTCCACTTGGCCTAGTACCGGCTAGCGGGTCCTAATTCACAGTTTTTCTGGCCCCATACAATCATGGTTCTAGGGCCAGGAACAACCAGGCTGAGCCGGGCTGAGTATGCTAAACTAGAGAGAGAATCGCTGGCAAGGGGGCTACAACCACAACAAGATGAACATATTTGACCGTGATTTAATTGTAATACACGTTTCAAAATGATGCCGTAGTAACAACATACTGATACCGGTTAGTATAAACCATGAATTAATGCTTTGACAAGTCTGCAGACAGACGGCAGGCGAAAAACCCTTTTAAAATGCGTGTTTTCTAAATGGAGCTTGGCTAAGCTAACGTTATATATGCTCCGACCGTCCACACTCACAACAACGGCCTAGACAGACATAAATAAACCAGCGACTGTATTCGCCATGACACAGGCAGTCTTTGGTTTGTACTTGTTTAACTTTTGTCTAGTTTCTGAACAGATATGAAGAGCTGTGAGCTCTGAGGGCTAACAGCTAACGGCTGTGTTGTTTTTCTGGGGCTCTCATTGAAGATGACGTCACAGCTCCGCCTACACTGCGTTACTATAGTAACTACCCCAGTTCCGAAACTGTAATGGAAGCGCAGCATTAAAGTGAGCCGGGCCTAATAAGGCCTAACCAAACCGAGCGTGGCCGAGCGAGGCCTGCAGTGGAAACGCGCCATAACAGAAACACGACACAGCAACCTCCTAGAGCTACGGGCGGTAGTGTTAGTCCTCCAGCATTTCATGCCCCTAATTCAAGGGAGACATGTATTGGTCAGGAGCGACAACAGCACCACAGTGGCTTATATCAACAGGCAAGGCGGAGTCCGCTCCGCCACCTTGTTGGCCACAGCGGAGAGGCTGTGGTTATGGGCTTCAGAGGTGGTGTTATCTCTGAGAGCCCTCCATATCCCGGGACTGGAGAACAGGGGGGCCGACCTCATGTTGAGGGGCGGCCCCTGCCAGGCGAATGGACGCTTCACCCAGAGGTGGTGAAGCAGATCTGGGCCCAGTTCGGGAGAGTGGAAGTGGATCTGTTCGCCAGCCGGCGCAACAGCCACTGTGCCCTGTGGTTCTCCATGGCCCTGAGCGACGACCCGCCTTTAGGGGTGGACGCGTTTGCACACGAGCCATGGCCAAGGAAGCTGCTATACGCCTTTCCACCGCTGCGTCTCATTCTCCCTCTCCTGGGGAGGGTGAGGCGAGAACGTCTGGCAGTCATTCTGGTAGCGCCGGATCGCGTCGGGGCTCCGTGGTACTCAGAGATGACACAGATGAAGGTGGGCCAGCCCTGGGCAATTCCCCAGTTCTGGGGGGCAATGTCTCAAGAGGCAGGTGCAATCGGGGCGTTACCCACTCTGGGCCGTCCTCTCCAGACTTGGCTCCTGAGAGGGACAGGCTGAGACAAGGTGGATTGTTTGACAGCGTTATTCAGTCTATCCAGGCAGCTAGAGCTGGATCCACCACAGCCTGTTACAGGCCGAAGTGGCTGGGATTCCAGCGATGGTGTGAGGAGTGGAAAATAGAGCCCCTATATCAGGGTGGGAATTTCACGACGGCCACGACGGCCATGGCCGTCGTTGCCCCGCACTTTGGCCGTGATGCCCTGTGAAAAAAAATGCAATTCACGGCCAAAGTGGCCTTGGTGCCCCTGTCAAAAGTTCCAGTGTAAACAACGCTAGTAAAGTCATATTAGTGCGCGCAGTAGGATAGTCCCGTGCCTGTGGATCAGAGCGATTGCTCTGCTGTGATTGTTCCGTCAGAAATGCCTGTAGGGGCCCGACAGCCTGCTCCTCAGCCGCGGGAGCAAGACAAGCACAGGTAAGCAAGCGGACCAAGCTGTTTTGATATGATTTAACTGAAGTATGTGGTAGTATTTGAAAGGACTTAACATTTACGTGTTTATAGAAAGTACTATTGATAGGTAATTACCATTGTATTAGCCTATTTAAAGTCGACTCGTTACATTTTGTCATGAAAACTAGCGATAGCTAGCTAGTTTGGATAGCGCTAACGTCTTCCCTTCAAGGGGTCTACATCTAGTGTTGCTTCTACAAGCTAGCAGATAGCTGTCACCTTTGAATCTAGTATTTTTCTTGCTAAGCGGTTTTGATATAATACATGACTGACTTATGTGGTTTATGGCTGAACTTAACGTATACGTTAAAGAAACACTATTGCTATTCAGCCATTTGTAAAACGACTGGTGTTGACGTTAGTGCTACACTTTTCAGTCATGTTGATTGACCAGCGTAATTTAACCAAACGGCCTTTGTGCCCTTGAAAAAAATGTGAACGGGAAGGCCAAATGGCCTTGCCCCTAAAATGACGAAATTCCAAGCCTGCCCTATATTGTGAGTTGGGCTCTATTTTGTCCTTTTCACAGTTATTGGTGGACAGAGGACTTGCTCATTCTACTGTAAAGTGTATGCAGCAGCCATCTCGTCCTGTCATGAGGGATTCAACAGCAGGTCAGCCTTTTCTCATCCACTGATGTTGCGGTTTTTACAGGGGGTCAGGAAGCTGCGCCCAGTAGTACGCGCCTCCATCCCGCAGTGGGACCTGCCGCTAGTGCTCGAGGCTCTGGTCACAGAGCCATTTGAGCCTCTAGAGCTCTCCTCCCTGAAAGCACTGTCGTGGAAGACAGCGTTGCTACTTGCCTTAACGTCAGCCAAAAGAGTATTCGAGTTAACCGCTCTGTCGGTGCACCCGAGCTGTTTACTGATTCGGGGTGACCGGGGCGGGGCGACACTCAGACCGAACCCCTCCTTTGTGCCCAAGAGCCTAAGGAGTGCGTTCAGGTCGAGGGCTATTCAGTTGGGGGGATTTAGTCTTCCACCCCATGGTGGGGCCAGGGAAGCTAAATTACACCTCCTCTGCCCGGTGCGCGCGTTAGCATGTTATGTAGAGCGCACAGCTACCCTGAGACGCACTGAACAGCTGTTTGTGTGCTTCGGGGGTGGGGTGACTGGAAAAGCTCTGTCCAAGAAACGCCTGGCAGGCTGGCTTTGCGGAGGCATTGCACATGCCTACGAACAGGCAGGGAGAGCCTGTCCCACGGGGGTCCGTGCGCACTCCACACGAGCTGTGGCTGCGTCGACAGCTTTATTCAACGGTGTGAGTGTGGAGGACATATGCACGGCGGCGTCTTTCTCAGCGTCTGTGCTTGCTGGGGCAACACAGGACTGGTGAGGAGGGGGGGTCTGTGGGTCTGTGGATCAGTGGGCATCTGACCTCCTCCCCGGGCGTAAATGCGCTTACGTTTCTCCGGACTCCTGGAGGGTCGCGGGGTGACGTAATGCGCTTTGGGCCCTTACAGGGCTAAAGGGCTCCCCTCGCCTGCCTGGGGGCAGGAGGGGGAGAGCCCTCCATACTATAGTCCGTACACACTCTGCACGGGGTCAGTGTCTGAGTGTGGGGGCATAGGGGGCACTTGCGCTCTCCCCGTGCTCTTTAGGGACTCAGGAGAGAGGGTGCATAGTGAACCCATACAGCTGCAGACTTTCCCCGTCTGCCTATAAGCGGACGCAGGGGAGCCCTCAGCACTGTTTTCGAGCACACTTTTTTGCGAGGCAAGCGCGTCAGGGTGTGCTCTATCGGCCGCAGCCTGGATTTCTCCACGGTTACAACCGAGGGAGAGGTGAGTGAGGCGCAGCGGCTGCTAAAGCCGGTCAGGGACAGTGAGGTGGAACGGTGCGCTGGACGACAGTGCGTGCATACATCGGGGCTACGCCCACTGTACCCATAGAGTCCAGTAGAGGGCGGAGCCTGTGAGAGATATAACGCCGGGTTACGTATTGTAACCCTTGTTATATTAACACAGGCGGAGCCCTCTACCTTGGGGCACTGTCTGTCCTATACCGCTTGCTGAAGAGTGGTGTAGGATGGTGGTCAGGAGGCGAGGCCTCCTTTTATACAGAAGTGAGATGCGCACGCATTCAGGTAGGCCCGCCCCGGGGCCGGCTACGTCTATAGAAATCTCAGTAGGTGAATGCTTGCATGATAAGGTAGTACCCATAGAGTCCAGTAGAGGGCGGAGCCTGTGTTAATATAACAAGGGTTACAATACGTAAGCCGGCGTTATGATGGACATTGAATGTCTATCTTTTTTCCAAAGACTGGAAATAATGATGTATACGCAGTGTTTGTTATTTTAAATATCTGAGATGAACACTTTCAATGTATTCTAAGTACAAAAATACAAGCATTTGAGCTACCTCCCAGTGTCCCTTTACATTTGGTAGTTGTATCCTGTAGATTGTGATGGCTAACAGGATTATATCAGAGAAATATCCCCGTATTAGAAGAGCTGCCTTACCTTCGTTGAACCGGCTGTGGAGGTGATTCAGGAGCTGACTCCGGTGAAGGGGATTTCTATGGAATTAAATGAAAAATGTTTGTTAACCGACTCACAACGTACCGTTTTAAACATCAGATATATTTCATGATCCATGGTGTTCTTATTTAAATGTTATTATATTGACTCTTACGGGCCGTCCACACTACAGCTTCAAAAACGGTTTCCAACGCGTCTGCCCATTCACTTTGAATGGGGTGACGTCACGTTGCCTCGCTTTTCACCGAACTGAATTGTGGGTAGCATAGCGGTCCGTCTCCGGCGTCAGAAGTTGAACAATGTTCAACTTCTGATGCCGGAGTAGCCAGCGCCAGCCAATCAAATCCCGTTTCTGAAAATCTGACAGCTCAAGCCCTAGCCAATCAAACCGCGTCTAAGCTGGGAGAGATATCCCGCCGTTCATTTCTATATTTCAAAAAAAGATGGAGGAGAAACTAATTATCGCCGTAACAAATCACCCGGTTTTGTATGACCAGACCCTCTTCACCTACCGGGATACAAACCGGAAGAACCAGTCATGGAGGGAGGTGGCAGAGACAGTGGGTGAAACTGGTAGGTTTTCGCCTGTTTGGGGAGTTTATATATATATATATATATATTAGGGCTGTCAAGTTAACGCGTTAATAACGCAAAAAAAAAAAATAACGACACTAATTATTTTAACGCGATTAACGCATGTGTATTTTTTTTCCTCGGCCGCCCCGTAGTTTCAGAGCGCATCGAGTTTAAAATACCATCTACAAGCTGATGCTGACAGCCCCGCTCCTGCCGCCCGCTTGTGGAAGACCACACTTCCACACTCACCGACTGGCCATCTGGAGGACCGGGAGGGTGTGTGTATGTGTGGCCCGAGCGAGCGAGAGAGAGACCTTACGTGCATTGTTGTTGTTAGCATCTGGTGCTAGCTAGCTGCGCTAACAGATATAAGGAGCTGCTTAAATGAAAACAGAGGAGCGACATTTCGCCGACAACTGCGCCGAGCACTTGACTTTATGCAGGAAGCCAGACAGTGGGACATTGTACGAGAAGTCAGCACACTCAGCACGGATAGTGCAACATGATTGCAGTGTCCAGGCAGCTCCCATTCGAGCATATGCCTTGAGTTGCACATAGCTCCAACGATCCATCACACACACACACACACACACACACACACACACACACACACACACACACACACACACACACACACACACACACACACACACACACACACACACACACACACACCCACACACACACACACACACACACACACACACACACACACACACACACACACACACACACACACACACACACACACACACACACACACACACACACACACACACACACACACACACACACACACACACACCACACACACACACACACACACACACACACACACACACACACACACACACACACACACACACACACACACACACACACCATTTTTATTGTATTAGGTTCCAGGTTGAATTGAGGCGAATATTTGTAATGTTCAGAAGTTGTTTGTGTTTAATATTCATGAGAATATTTGTCATTGTTCAAATGATAATAAACATTACATTACATTACATTGCATTTAGCTGACGCTTTTGTCCAAAGCGACTTACAATAAGTACATTCGACCAGGAAGACACAACCTTGAAGAAAACAGAATCATATAAGTATATCAAGTTTCATAGAGCCAAACATTTCAAGTGCTACTCAACTGGCTTTAGATAAGCCAGTCCTTTATTGGTATAAAAGTGCTTCGTTAATCGTTCTAACGCTCGAAGTGGAGTCGAAAGAGATGAGTTTTCAGTTTGCGCCGGAAGATGTGCAAGCTATCTATAAACATTAGCATAAAGCATATTTGTCCACTCATATGTTGATAAGAGTATTAAAAACTTGAAAAATATTCCTCTAAGGTACATTTAAAACAGATTAAAAATGTGCGATTAATTTGCGATTAATCGCGATTAACTATTTTAATCGACTGACAGCCCTAATATATATTGCTCGCATAAAATCCCCGGGGTTTTTTGCTTTGTATGTCGGGGGCGGGAGATTCATGTGATTGGTTGTTGGTCGCGTTGCTCGAATAAAATCCCCAAGCTTCAGACACGCCCAGCTCCAAGCTTTTTTTGAAGCTGTAGTGTGGACGCTCCGTTACACAGGGGCGGATCTAGAAAAATATTCATGGGGTGGCATCCCCTGGCAGAAGTATATGCTGATTTAATCGCAGTCATATCAATCAGTGTTAACTTGGAAAGCCACAATATTAATATTTTAACTCAATAACATAGGTGACATTATTGTGGCACATCAGTAAAGCCTTACATATAAATATAAGGTGGCAGACATCATTTAATGAATTTTAACTGAACAATACCAGGGGTACCAAATCAATGCAGACTGCTGCAATAAGTACATTAATTAACTGTCTCATCGATGTGTGTCAGTATGAATATGATAATATTAACAATCATATTATTCCTATCAGAATCACTTTTATCATTCACATATTCAGTGTTATTATTAAATAAACTATATTTGTTGTAGGAGATAATGATGCATGTTCCTCAAGATGCTTGCTCACCCTCCTTCAAATTTGAAAGACAAGTAATTACTATCATAAATCAAAAGAATAGTTTAGCGCCCCACGACTTCATTGCAAACAGTTACAACCTTGACTTTACATCAGAAAGAACAAACATTAAAGAAGTGACTAACTGCATCAGTTAGAGTTAAAAAACGTGTATTCAGCTAAAACATATACATCGCTGCAGTTATTATCCAGTGGACAGCCCTTACCTACTGGCCTAGTTAAATCAAAGTGGTTACTTTCTGTTGGCTGGGCAGTGAAGTTTTACACATCGTCTTATTTGACTTTCTCAGGACTTGAAACTGTTTTTTGGGGGCAGAACCCCACAAAGAAGAAAAATATTATACACACGTAAGGTCATCATCTTAACAGTTTATTATTCTCATCGACTCATCCGTGAGCAGAGCATCAAGTTGGCATGCCTACAGTATAACAGCTGAATGTGGCGATTACCATCTTGATCAGCAAAACGCCTCACAAACGTATTAAGATTTAAAGCTATGGTGCGTTTTGATTCAATGCCGAGTACAGCCAAACTTGACAGGCTCTTCTCTGTCATTGTAGACCGCAAACAGTGGCGGCGCCAGAGTATTTTTGTTGGGTAATCTATGGTAGGGCTAACCCAGTGGTTCCCAAACGGTGTGCCGCGGCACACTGGTGTGCCGTGAGGCAAGTCCGGGTGTGCCGTGGGATTTTGTGACAACCATACGTTATTATTGCAATATACAACTACACAAAAATAATACTTTTTTTATTTACTATATAAGTACTTTGTAGGTTTATATGTACTTAATCTGCGCGATTTGCACGTCCACATCTCCACGTGCAGTGCTGCATAAATATGGCTGAATCAGTATGCCCATTACTTTGAGTTCGTCCGAAGAATAGACAGGAATGTGACGGTGAGGTGCAAACTGTGTCCAGGCCAGAAGCTGTTATCCACTGCTGGAAACACCACGTGGTTAAACCTCAACAAACACCTGCAAATAACACATGCTAAGGTGAAGCTACCGCACACGCTATTTGTTGTTTGTTTATATCACGTCGTCTGTGCTTCTTCTCTGTTTTCCGGTTGTTGCCTCTTTTGAATGACAAATACACACTACCGCCGCCTGCTGGTAAGGAAAGTTATTGCCACTCACGCATGCGCAGTTCGTACGTGCTCGGGCGAGTAAAGTAACGAGTTACTTTATGTAGATAGTAACGAAGTAGTGTAATATATTACTTTTTTTTAAAAAAGTAATATGTAATATATTACATTTTTTTAGTAACGACCCCATCTCTGGAGTTGGCGTTCTCTACTCTGGTTTACATGAAGAACAACAGGAGGTCACGGCTCTCTGTTGAACAGGACTTGCGAGTGGCCCTCTCCTCAGTGCCACCAAAGATTACAAAATTCTGCGCGCCCCGACAGGCACATGTATCTCACTCATTTGTAAGTCTGCAAAAATATTTACAATAGCACATGTTTCAATGCTGATTGCTGAAATGTTACATTTATAATTTGTAGTTCAGGACCATGCAGTGCAGCTTCCTTGCATTGACAGTTCTCTGTGCTGAATTTCTGCTGAGTTTCCTTTGCCTCATTTTTAATGTTGTGACCTGTCTGGTTTAAAGGAGTGTGTTGCTGCTTTGATGAAGCCTAATTTGATAAAGTTTCAAATTAATTTCTGAAATATTTCGTTAATAAATATTTCATGAGTAATATAGTTGTCTTTGTCACATTTTATTTGGCATTAGTAAATAATTATGCACATTTACAGATATTTTACATGATATGAGTGATAACACGTGTTATAAGGGCTATTTTGCACAATAGGTGTGCCTTGAGATTTTTACTTGTCCTTTGGTGTGCCTTGGGCACAAAAAGTTTGGGAACCACTGGGCTAACCCATACAGTGGTGGGGCTCAAGTCAGTATTTGCAATGTAATTACATACACGCTCCCCTTGACAGTGAAACGCCACACGTGAGGTTTAGATTATTTCCCTGTCTCAATCCAAATTCAAGTAGGGAATGAGTCCTTACCCCAAGTGAAGGAGTTCAAGTATCTCGGGGTCTTGTTCTCGAGTGAGGGAACAATGGAGCGTGAGATGGGCCGGAGAATCGGAGCAGCGGGAGCGGTACTGCGGTCGCTTTACCGCACCGTTGTGACGAAAAGGGAGCTGAGCCAGAAGGCAAAGCTCTCTGTCTACCGGGCCATTTTCGTTCCTACCCTCACCTATGGTCATGAAGGATGGGTCATGACCGAAAGAACGAGATCGCGGATACAAGCGGCCGAGATGGGTTTTCTCCGCAGGGTGGCTGGTGTCTCCCTTAGGGATAAGGTGAGAAGTTCGGTCATCAGGGAGGGACTCGGAGTTGAGCCGCTCCTCCTTCGCGTCGAAAGGAGCCAGTTGAGGTGGTTCGGGCACCTAGTTAGGATGCCACCTGGGCGCCTCCCTAGGGAGGTGTTCCAGGCACGTCCAGCTGGGAAGAGACCAAGGGGTAGACCTAGGACCAGGTGGAGGGATTATATCTCTTCGCTGGCCTGGGAGCGCCTTGGGATCCCCCAGTCAGAGCTGGTTGATGTCGCCAGGGAAAAGAAAGTTTGGGGCTCTCTGCTGGAACTGCTACCCCCGCGACCCGACCACGGATAAGCGGGAGAAGATGGATGGATGGATGGATGGATGGAATCCAAATTGAACTGTATGAAATAAAAAGGCACATTTGTCTTGTAGTAAATAAAAAGGGCGACCTGGAGCCAATCCTGCAATTTCCCCACAAGTGAAAGAGGAGAAATGCTGAAAATCCAACCCCTGCAGGTCTGGGGGGATTCTCCCCCAGGAGATTTTTTTAAATACTAACATAAAATACACATTCTGGTACTCTCTTGAGAAGAAAAATAAATAAATCTATTACTACACGACATATTTAAAAAAATGAATGGTATTTAATTTTTTGTTACTTTGTTCTGAAAGCTGAACCTGCTGCTCCTCACAGAGAGAAGAGGGAAGAGGCTGTGTGAATTACTTTACATTGTGGATAAGGGTGGATAGCCCCCATTGTTCTGTGTGTCAAAATGAAAGACAGCCCACACACCTATCAATCATCAAACCGTGGGGTCTTATTTCATTACGTGTTGATTTCTATCAACACGTAATGTTGTATCGATGTATCGGGACTTCCTGCAACAACACCACGCCGTTATCGTGATTCTGATTGGCCAGAAGACATTATCAAAAATGTTCTATTGAGAAGACGATCACTACGTGACAAAAGTTTTCAAAACCGTTTCTAGTCTTTGGTATTTCCAGACAAGTGGCTACTGAAATCAATCTTACTAACTGCTGTCTGTGCAATTTACTCCGCGCGAGTTGGCGGACTTTATTTTGCTTACCTTAACATCATTTTTCATGGTGGGGCTAAGCCATTTCTTGGTATGGCTGTAGCCTACCCCAGCCATACCCTGGCGCCGCCACTGACCGCAAATACCTCATTCCTTCCGTCTACTTGGATACGAAATGCTTCTCGTTTTGCCCCGTTCAAATGAAATCGCCGCCAATCATATTTCCACGCTCGTTCCAGGGCCGGGGGAGGGGTTACAAGGCTCGCGTCTTGTGCGGCATTCACTTGCACTCGGACATTAGAGATTTTCTCTCATAAATGTCCGATGAGCCACAACTTTTTTTTCAAAACAAAGCTGCCAACTGGGGTGGCAAGGCATTTTTCTGAGGTGGCAGCTGCCACCCCGTGCCACCCTGTAGAACCGCCACTGCTCTTACACATTTATTTTGTACATTTTATTGATTGGCAAGTTGTATCCATTGTCGTTTGTTTTTTCAAAATTTGAAGCACTTTATGTTGCATATTTGTGTGAAAGCTGCTGTATAACTAAATAAAGCTGAGCTTACTGTTTATGAAGCATATAATATATAGCATAAAATGTAGCAGGGTCAGACCTTTGTTTGGCTCAAGATCCTACCCAGTAACTAAATAATAAAGCCCATAAGTTCACCCGTTACAGACTCATGTTAAGATGGTTATGTTACCTCCGGCTGTGGCAGGACGGCCCCCCCCCACTCGGCCTTCCTCAGCAGGAACCTCTGTGCCTGCTTCAGACTCTTCTCATAAACCTCCATCTGAGCCATGATCACCTGCAGGATGGGTGAAAGTGAGAAATCGATATCAAATGCTAATGCTTTTTTATTGTTTCTGTAATTCAGTAAAACATTTTTATTAAAAAGGCCAAATGAGCCAGGTTTCCATACAACTTTAGAAGATTGTAAATAAATTGAAAGAAAAATAAAGCATGAATTGCATGAGCAGTGCCAATTTTAACAACATTTTGAGAAAACCTGCAAATAAAATAAGGATTAGCACTACTGTTAAGTGCATATTAGTTGGTTCTTGTGGCTTAATGGTTGGTGTAGCAAAATAAGTTACAGAACCAGCGATAGAGGTAATATTCCAACCTATAAACGTTTTGTGATGAGGAAAGTGTGTTGCATAAAACTTGGCCACGTCATTAGCAGCCTCAGTAGAAGCTTCGAATGAAAACAAATGACACTTGTAGAGCCCAAGTTACGAAATCAGAGAAAAGCAATAATTCCTTACATTTAAGATGCAACCAGGAACCATTACGATGGTTAAAAACTGTCCTGAAATAACACTTTGTAACTGTTCATTCTTTTTTTTTTTAAACAAATCTTCACCTGTGTGTATTTGTCTGGGTCCAGGCCTCGTGGACAGAAGGGAACCCCCCAGTAGTAGCTCACTGTCGGCCCCTCTGCAGGCTCACTGTTGATTGGCTGTAAACGTCGCTCTGTGGCTACAAGCTGCTGACGGCCGCTTGATGTGGGAGAGGTAGAAGGTCTGAGTGCCAAAACAAACAGAGTTATAATGAGCATAACAGTTATAATATAATGAGGCTTGCAAATAAAAGTGTCTATGACCCCAGCCATGTCCTGAACAGCGAACATGAATTGTTGCCATAAAATTGGAGATTTAATGAAGTTAGACTAAAGCACTCCTGTCAATCTTTAAATGAAATATAAAGTTTAATCCTAGATCAAATGTAGGTTCAAGGGTCTTCAACATGTTGTATTTAGTGATGTTATGTTGGTTGGTTAAATGTCTGTTCCCTTGTTTACTGTTTTAACTAGTTGTCATTGTTTATGTTGCAAATGCAGCTGCTGTGATGGCAGAAAAATGTTAGACTTGATCAGACAATAAAGCATTATGGTACTGTAAAGAGACCTCCCTCAACTCTTTAAATAGACAAGTGATGCTTTTACTTACTGAATGTGTCTGACTGCTTAAGTTACATTAAAAGCTAAGAGTGTGTTCTCATGAGGTTGTTTGTTCCTCTACCTGCTGTTCGTCCCTGGAAAAGCTGCAGTCACATGGTTCGGGGGGGCGGTCTCACTTTCTGCCTGATGAAGAGGTCTCTCCTCTGGGAAGACCGGGCTGTGAGACCCCGTCGGCTGGAGGGGAGGGATGGATGTGAGAAATGGTGACTTTTCATTCACGTTTGAATACATATCTGTTGCTCTAGTACAGGGGTCAGCAACCTTTACTATTAAAAGAGCTTTTGCCCTCTTTTGCCACCAAATAAAGTTTAATCGTACGTATTTGATAACACAGCTTTTAGTTTTATATATAGTCTATATATTTTGGACAACATTTGAATTCTGGTTTGCAACAGGGAGGAAGGCTCTGTACCGTGACGTCGTCGTCCTCTCCAGACCAGAGTAACACCATATCGCTGGTCAGCTCCGACTCTGCCGAGTTTCCCTCTTTACATATTTCATGCTCTGCGTTATCTGAAACCACAAAACAGAGAGCCACTGAAGAAAAGGCTCTGACTTTTCCTGACCGGACATTAAAAAGCATTTAGGAAAATAAACCTCCAAATGATGTTTCACTGTACCTGACAGAAATGCCTTATTCAACCTGAGATTAGGATTTTGGTCTGGCTTGCTGTCCTATATTCAAAAGCAAGAAAAAAAAAAGTTTTCAGAACAGATGTTTAAATATTACAACTTTAAAACAACAAGAGCAAATTACACTTTCATCTAAACCCGAGGCTACCCATACAATTGAATTCAGTATTTAAATATAAACAACATAAAATAAACCAAACAAAAATAGGCTCTATAACAGCAGGACCACTTGCTGCTGACATGAAGCTGATAGTGAGTAATCCTTTTATTAGTTATTTATCACTGTATAATAAAAGTATTTTTTAGAGCTTCACCAATAAAGGCTAAACATCAACCAACCAATGAAAGAAGTCGATTTTGTTAGATAAAAAGAATGTTGTGATAACATCTATCTAAATACATTTTTTACGCTCCGGAGTTATTGGAAATATTCAGAAACAATCAACCACTGAAATCTAATCCTATAAATAATATGAATCTAATGATAATAGTGTATCTGTATATTTATCTGCAACTGTGCAGTAACACAGCTTTGAAACACGATGAAAATAAATAAATGTGGGACAAAATAAATGTGCCGTTGTTGATTGTTTCAATTATTATCATCATTTGTTTACACCACAAATAGTTACTTCCAGCAATTGTCACCAGGGGCCTCATTTATAAAGCCTTGCGTAGGATTCACGTGGGAAGGTTGCTTATGTAGGACAAAGCAAATAAATACGTACAGACATTTTCCGATTAAAAAAACACTGCGTACCGGCGTAGGACGTGCGTGCGGCACGTCCTACGCCGGTTTCCCTTTATAAATCACAATCAACTCGAAATGCGGTGCAGCTTTTGCGGGCTTCACGTAACGCCCATATTTGCCTATAAATAGTCAAAGAAACGCCCATTCATTTTGACTGACTGCATGAAGAAGATCGCAGGAAATGACGACAGAACAGCTAAAAAAGACATCTCACACCGTGTCAGATTTTGGTTATTTTGGGGAGGTCGAGATAAATCATATTGTTTGGTGGATGCCGTTTGAACCAGAGTAGCAGCATGGAGGTCGGATCGTCACCAAAATAAATAAATAAGTGGTCCGAAAAAGGTTAATGACAAAACAAATACACATAGCCTTCCTCAGGCAGTGTGTTTGTACCGGGGACAGGAGACCCCCCCTTGATGAGAGACTGTAAGAAATGATCGGGGAATCCCTCCGGAGTGGAGTCATGACGACTGGATCTGAATTATGTTTTTTGTATTTGGTGGTTTGTGTCCCAGCTGTCGATCAGCAACTATATTTCCATAATCCACCAGTTAAAGGAAATACAACTAATGTGTTGTGTTATATTAGCTGTACAATCTACCACATATGGTGTTCTTAGTTTCCATACCTCCTGTGTTTTACGAGCGACTTATCAAGTAGGCTATTGGCGAACGGCATAAAACATGATTAAACATGATAGTATATTAAACCATGCTCGTATCTATACAACCTATAGAAATGCAAAACGGCGTCAGTTTAAAGTAATTCTGTCCTTACCGCATCATTTATGAGAATACATTTCTTAACAAGAGAACATAATTGAGGGGTGATCAATAACATTTCCGTATTTATTTATATGTTTCTGTGTGCACTGAGGAGTCTCAAACAGGCGTTTGTTAAATCATTTTAAGATTGGCTTTAATCAATTTGTGAAAATGAATTCTTCATATATGATAAATGAGAGGTAACATTCTATTTATGGTATTATTTCCACATATTTCTCTCCATTCTCCCTTCTGCCAACGGTGTCGCAGTTTCTCGTCTCTCCCGTTTTTGTGGAGGACCGCACATTTTCCCGTCAAGTTTTTTTTTTTTATAAATAGCAAACATTGCGTAGAAACTGCGTATGCCATCTTTTGAGCGTACGCACCGTTTATAAATGAGGCCCCTGGGTATGGTTTAAGGTATTTACTCCACCTGTTGTGTGATTGGAAAAAGAAGGTGATTTGGTTCGGATCATTTTGTTGACCGTATGTTTCTACTTTGGTTATTGTTTGTATAATTTTCTTTATCAAACATTGTGAAACTTAACCTCAGTACCGACTGCTTATTGGGTAAGAGTCACAATGACGAGCCAAGTTTAGCCTCCTAAGCGACATCATTCATTGGAAGTTTTGTCGGTAAATTGAATATTATGTATTTATTTTCTTTTTTAAATGAAGCTACGAGGATTCACATTATTCCGTCCTACTTGTCTTGCGCCTGAACTCACCAGACTCTGAGACGAATCCCTGGTAGGGGTTGAATTCCCTTCACTTCCTGAACCCGAGGAGTGTGTCTGCACATCAATATTCATATGTTCTCGTTGTCCAGTCCTGCCGAACACTGGGCTTTTACAAAATCCCTGACTCTGCTCTGCCTGTCCTCCGTCGGACTCTGAGGACACAGGACTCCTGCAGGTTGCTGATCTTTCCGAGGAATGGGGGTTATTGGGAAGGCCGGGACATCTTGGGAATACTGGGCTCTTGGGCGGACAGGAAGTGGACCTCACAGAGGGGGTTAAACTATCCTGGGAGGAAAACGTGAACCCCGATTTACAGTCTTGAGGTTTGCAGGCACTTGCAGACGTCTTGTTTTGAGTATTCCAGCCAAACACTGGACTTTTAAAATACTCTCCATCGTCTCTCTCATCGAGGTCGGAGAAGAGAGGACTACTGCACAGTGGGGGCTTAATGGAGAGTTTACTGGAGAGTTTGGGGCTCTTTGGGAACGTCGGGCTCTTGCGTGGAGAGGTCAAAGTGTCCTGAGAGCACAAAACAAAACCTGAGCTCCTGCAGGTCTGCAGCAGGTCCTGGCTCAGCCGCGGGACGAGGACCTTGGCTCTGCAGCCCGGCGAGGGGAAGACGGGGGATTTAGGGGGCTGGCAGTCCTCGATCTGGGTCGAGTCGGAGCTCTGATTCAGAATCAGAAACAGGTTTATTGCCAAGTAGGTTAAAACATACGAGGAATTCTACTATGACATAATAATTTCTAGGTGCAAAACATACATTTTAAAGCATCTCAAACCTTAATATGTACACTTACTTGTTAAATGATGCTACTAATTGTTTAGCCATGGATGAGTACTTATTTGTCTTCATTTTATTATTGCTTGCCTTTTGCTATAACGTTGTACATTTCCATGATGCGGGACTTCTAAAGAAATGCTGATTCAGATTCTGATACATAAAAACAGTCAAAGAAGATAAACTGTCATGGCAATAATAATAAAAAATAAAAAACTAAGGCTAAAAAAGAGAAACCAATAGTGAAATATTTTGATAATGTATTTTAGATTTGTGTCTATATCTTCTCTAATGTGAGTTGTCTCATTGTCAGTAACTGAACGTCTTTGGGTTGTGGACGGTGGGGAAACTGGGCAAAAAATATCACATTGTGTTCTGGGATATTTGTGATGAGAAATGTTCAATTATAATTGCTTAATTGTATATTTTTGAGTTTGGCATTTAAAGACATGAGCTAAGGACGTTAGAAACTGACCAGCAACGTTTTCTGACATGGAATAGATTACTAATTGAATTAACAACCAAAAGATAACCAAATAAACGGATCAATCTAAGGATAAATAGGGTAGAAATGAGTTTATCCGACCTGTGGGGAGTCCAGAGGCGCTGACAGGCAGTCTGAGCTGCCGGGGGAATCCTGAGCGGAGATTTTCTGAGACTGTGACAAATCTGGCATCTCCAGCAGAGGGCTTCCTTCTTTCCTTTTCAACTTTTTTCTCAAGGTATTACGTTCACCTCCAGTTCCTTTGGCTCCTGAAAATACAATACAGCATGTTTGAAGATAAGATAAACTTTATTGATTTCAATTTGGGAAGTATTTTCGTTACAGTAGCATGTAAACAAGGCATTGCAGACAATGTGAAAATGAAGAGGAGTACAAAATAAACAGACACAAACATCAAATATAAACATCTCAAAATAAAAAAAAAACACAACTTTATCGCAATGGTAAGTCTTATTAAACTCACTGTAAGAGCCATTTAGACGTATAAATATGTATAGTAAATGTTTGTGTTGTCAAGACGGTTGTATATACTATCAAGCGTTCAACCCTGTGATTGTGTGATAATGTGTTATTCTACTAAATCCAATTTAAAGTGTCGATAAGTGTTAAGTTGGTAGTGGACCGCCACGTGACGTGTGGATTTGGAAGCTGTGATTTCTTTAAATAAACCCTGAAGACTTTCCTTCTGTGACTACATTGATTCAAGATTCAATTCAAAGGCTTTTTTGTCATATGCACAATAGCTAGAGTGTAGTTCTGTAGTAATGTGACAGACTCACCTTGGTTCAGGTCGGTCTCTGCTGTACGGATGTCCGCTGACGCTCCCTGGTCGATGGCAGACGCCGTCTTCCCGCCTGAGTACAGGAGTTTCCGTCGGGAGCAGGCGCCGGGTGAAGCCTCTGCATCGTCCAGCAGGCTCTGACTCTGGGACACCGGGCTGGGTTGTGTCTGACTGACAATCTGTGAGAAACAAACAAGACAAATAGGTATTAAATAATTATCTAGATACTATATTAGCTATTTCAACTAGATTGAAATAATTAGTGTCAAAGATTGATTCCTCTTCCCAGTCATGATTTATTATTATCTAACTAAAATAATACAATGATAGTTTTCTGTTCATCCTCAGATACAAACAGGAACAGCTTCTAGTAAATTCTGCATGTCTTTCCCTGTTAGATGAAGTGAGTAGAATGTAGAAACATATTTAAGATAATAATATGTGTTCCGTTTCAACTTTTATTTATTCATTTATTTATTTCCAAATGTATTTATGAATGTAATCATTGTCGCATTTAATTATTCCTGTATTTATTTCCAAATGTATTTATTCTTTTAGTTATTTATTCCAGTATTTATTTATTTCCACATTTATTCACTTATGCTGTATTTATTTATTTTATTTATGAATGTATTTATTCAAACTTATGTAAGGTTCCCTCCTCTGTATAAAACCTTTATAAAAGGGAGGATTAAAAAAAAAATCCTCACGCTCTCTTGGATGGCTTTCATCATGGCCTCCTCCTCTTGCTGCTGTCTGAGCGCCGTGACGCTGGCTTCCTGTTCGCTCAGACGCAGAGCCAAGTCCATCATCTCCTCCTCCGTCATCTCTGAGGACAACAGAGACACGAGTCAGAAATCAGGGTTGTTTTTATCACATATTGATAAAGAAAATGGTTTTAGATTCTTAATTTTGTCGATATACATGACCATTTTGAGAATGACATAGCATCTCAAAGAGATTCAGGAGCTTCAATAATGAATGTTATTACAAGATAATGTGAAAAATCCATAATTTTAAGAAACATAATAGTAGCAGTAGTATTTTGTTTTGTTTGTCACAGTAATAA
Source organism: Gymnodraco acuticeps (assembly GCF_902827175.1). Classification (NCBI taxonomy): domain Eukaryota; kingdom Metazoa; phylum Chordata; class Actinopteri; order Perciformes; family Bathydraconidae; genus Gymnodraco; species Gymnodraco acuticeps. The sequence continues at coordinate 2,657,132 of NW_022992150.1, read as the reverse complement.
CATGTGTGTGTTTCAATTCTTTTGATCATTTCTAGCTCAATTCACTTTATATCTGCCATTCTTCAATTGTTCAATCTTACCCAGTGTTTACGCCGCACATACACTCAATGTTTTTGAAATGACGTTGGTACCCTAACTGTGATGTACCTTGTTTGGATTTGTTTTCCCTCTCTATCTTGCGTTTTTTTCTTGTTGATGACGACAGAAGTGATGATGAGAGCTCCTCCTGGAAGAACAAACAAACAGAATTAGTGCGGTTCATTTCGTGGAAGTCTTAGGTTTTCTGGATCTGTGTCTTCTGAGGTGTAACTCAGTCTTTTTTTAGCGTGCAAATCATCATAAAACCACCACTCACAATTGACTATTTAGCCACAACTGAATCATCACATCTGCTTGTTTTTTTGTGTGAGTGTTTAAGATAAAATAGAAACTACAGGCAACTTGCAGAGAAAAATGTCAAGCTTTAATCCAACTATTAATTTAAATTCAGGAAAATATGGGTAGAAAACAGCTGCTTGCAACTTAAATGAACCTCCACCTGCTAATGTACTATTAAAAACTGCTTCAGTGACGCTGGATTTAGACATATGAACCTGTATTTATCTCAGCTAATTCTAACTAATGTTCACATTTCCTTACATTGTTGTCTTCGTCGTCCTCCTCCTCCTGTGAGTTGTTGTCTACCTGTTGGCTTCCACAGGGAATGTCGCTGGTATCCTTGAGTATTTGCTTCCTTAGAGCCATCTTGGTCGGCTCCTAAGAAACTTTGATACAAGAAAAGACACAGAAGAGACTTCAAGAGTTACATTTTCCTCATAATCCAGTAGTTTCCAATACAGTTTCTCAACACCAAGCGTTTGTGCTGATGTTCAAAAAAAACATTTGTATTACTATTTTTATATAAAAAAAATACAATCAGTAATACAATCTAATATAAATAGTTGTACAGTGTAATTATACAAGGCTTAATTGATTTGATTGATCTTTAGTTGGAGTTAAAGTATGGAATTCTTTACCAAATGATTTAAATGGGGGGTCAAATAAATAATAATTAGACAGTGTGAATATGTCAGGTAACTTTTTTTGCTGATGGTAGAGTATAAGTAAATAAAAACATAAATACAATTTGGAGCAACTGTGTCACATGAAATGTGAAATCGATTGCAGATTTTTCCTGAAGATATTCATATAAAATGGAAAAGAAACACTAAAATACAGGACGTTGAAGATGTGGAAACAACTAATATACTCTTTGTAATGTTCTTATTTGTTTTAAACAAGACACCGTGTTGACTCTTAAACAAATAAGAACATTACTCCTCTAGTAAAATATTTTTGTAAAAGTAATTTACGATATATCGGTAATCAAGTGGTGTGCCTCATAAGACACAATTATTATTTTTTCAAGATTTGTATTTATTAATATGGGCATGAACTAAGGATTCTGATTTAAAAAACGTGCTTTTGTCGGAGCAGTTACCTGATGATGATGATGATGATGATGATGATGACGATGAACAAGATGAAGATGACTTGTCTTTTTTTTTTTCCTCTCATCTGTCTGGGACATACGAACTTGGACCTTCAACAATAACTTAAGTGTAAATAAAAAGACTAAATGAGAAGCCCAAAACGACTGAAATCAGATAAATGCACACAATTATCGGTAAAGCTTCCTTTAAACGTCTTCCGTTTGTGTGTTTATTTGTTAAACTGCTACGTGAAACAACAACAAACCGCATAATAATCGGAGTAGAAACATCACACTCACATCAGAGTTTTCCTCACTTTCGCGGCGCCATGTTTGTTTCTGTTGACGCAAACACGTGACTGCTACGTAAGGCGCGTCTTCCACGGTGCCTTCGGGGACAGTCGGTCATCTGTCTGATGCCTTCAGGGACTCTATACATTGAAAAAAAACTACACATAGCCTACTACCATTGTGGAATCACAATCAGCCAGATCACAGATACAAGGTACAGGACTATGTGACTATATTAAAATGTCTACACTCTCTCCACAACGTGGTCAGAACAAAAGCCAAGGAATGGAAACCCTCGAAATGTGAATAAATACTTTCACTTTTCTCAACATACTGGCAGTTTTCAAACAGTGGTCACTTTTGTATCTTTTTTGTTTGGTATATGTGGAGCCATATAAGTCATAAATGTGTTTCCGCCCGGTCTCGAACGTGATAACCACTACACTACGGAAACTGATGAAAGGGTTTTTGCCGCCCGTCAATCAAGAGAGCGGGGTTCGATTCCCGCAAGGCGAGTGATCCACAACCTCTTTGAAAGATACAATGTCACTCACAAGGACCACCTCAGAAAGACACGACATGTTTACCATACAATGAACATTTGAAGGGTGTAAAGATGCTTCCAATGTTTCAGGCCATGCATGGAAGATAACACTGATGTTTGACCAGTCTGTTTTGCAAAGAATCAACATTAAAACACCGCTGGGAGTAGAGGTCCTCCATGGATGGCAACTCCGTCCAGGTGATGTGCTGTGCAGTTTTCACCACTCTCTGTAAAGTCTTATGGTTGAGGTTGTTGCAACTGCCATACCAGGCCTTGATGCAGCCAGTCAGGATACTAACTATGGTGCACATGTAGAAGGTCAGGATCCTCTCTATGGTGCACCTGCAGAAGGTCAGGATCCTCTCTATGGTGCACCTGTAGAAGGTCAGAATACTCTCTATGGTGCACCTATAGAAGGTCAGGATACTCTCTGGTGCACCTATATAGAAGGTCAGGATACTCTATGGTGCACCTATAAGATCAGGATACTCTCTATGGTGCACCTGCAGAAGGTCAGGATCCTCTCTATGGTGCACCTGTAGAAGGTCAGAATACTCTCTATGGTGCACTTATAGAAGGTCAGGATACTCTCTATGGTGCACCTGCAGAAGGTCAGGATACTCTCTATGGTGCACCTAAGCTCAGGATGCTCTCTATGGTGCACCTGTAGAAGCTCAGGATGCTCTCTATGGTGCCCCTGTATAAGTTGCAGAGGAGAGTCAGATTTCCATGTTGCTGTTATACATTTCCTGACCACACATAAAGCAGATTTCATACATTTAATTTAGGATTTCATTGAAGATCTATTGAGACTTGTGAAATCTCCCAGTAAGGGATGGTCACTCCAGAAATGAGAATCAATACTTTCACTTTTTTCGAAATATTGGCAGTTTTCTAACAGGTCCTGTTTAATCTTTTTTCTTTCGTATATGTGGAGCCATAAATGTGTTTCCGCCCGGTCTCGAACCGGGGACCTTTCCCTGTTTAATCTTTTTTGTTTGGTATATGTGGAGCCATAAATGTGTTTCCGCCCGGTCTCGAACCGGGGACCTTTCGCGTGTGAGGCGAACGTGATAACCACTACACTACGGAAACTGATGAAAGGCTTTCAACCGCCTGTGAACCAGCAGAGCGGGGTTCGATTCCCCGCAAGGCGAGTGATCCACCACCTCTTTGACAGATAATAATAATAGATTTAATTTGTTAGCGCTTTTACAGGTGCTCAAAGACGCTTTACAGATATAGTGAAGGGAAAAGAAAAGGAAGGAACAACAAATAAATACATAGTTAAAGTTAAAGTCAAATAATACAAAAACAATCACACATTAAAAGCCAGATTGAAGAGGTGAGTTTTTGTGAGTTTTTTGAAGGTGGTGAGGTCAGTGCAGTCTCTGATGGGTTGGGGGAGTGAGTTCCAGAGGGAGGGGGCAGCGACGGAGAAGGCTCTGTCCCCCCAGGTTATGGGGGTTATTCCCTATCTTTATGTATTTATTTCCCTCAAACCCTGTCCTCGCACTCAAATAGTGCCTGCTTGCACTTAGATTTGCTCTGCTTGTGTTCAAACTGTACGCTTGCACTCAGATATATTGCTGTTTACAGATTTGTTCTGCTCTCAGATTTATTCTGTGCGCGCTCGAAACTTTTGTGCAACAATCCTGTCAAAATACCTCAACCAATAGGAGGCCAGGTGTCCATGCGGGTGCGTTCGCTTTACTTATTACAGCGTCCCGTAAGGGCGGTTACTCTTTGGTTTATAAACTCCCGCCCTCCACGGCTTTATAACATAACATGTACTTCACTTCGCTGTACAACTTTTTTTTGGGGGGGGGTAAGCACAGTTAGTATATGTTTATAAAACGGACAAGTCAAATCAAGCAATCTGATGTTTCTTAGCCGTGATATAATGAGCGTATATCCCGGATATAATTGTAGTTACTTTTCACAAGTCAGTATCCCTCCGCGTCTGAGAACCGTTGCAACTGTTACATTACGTCCGTCACGAAACTAACTAACTAAGAAAGCTTAAAATGGAAACATTTAAGGTTAACTTCGACCTCCGGGGTGGCCTTACTATGGAGGAGTGGATTGAGAAGTGCCTATCTCCAGAAAAAAAAGCACCTAAACGACGACAATGCTGTCTGTCTAATATGTTCTCTAGCTGTTATGGTTGTTGCATAGCAACCACCTCGCACTATGTTTTGTGCAGAAGGCAACGGAGGGACTATTTTATTTTGAACATCATTATTTAATAATACAAAATATTTAAATTGGAGTGTGTATTTTTCTTTCTCATTGCCAGCCACACGTGGTAACCGTTTTATAAATGCAATAGCTCACTTCAGGCCGTGATATACGAATATCTATACAATATGGGGTTGTCGACACTCCTCTTCGCGTCGGGCCGAACCAAGCCGTAGCACAACAGTGCTGGAGCAGAACAACAGTCTGGAGGAAGAAGTGGGCCGGTGTCAGTACCAGATATGTTCGGGCTACCAGATATGTTCGGGTGTATTTCCGTCGCATCCGTCATCCGTCATATCTGTCATATACTCACCTCCCTCTGCTCCCAGCGCTATGCTGCCACACACCGGCCGTCTGCGGAACTGCAGCCGGAGGAACTCGGTACAGCTTGTTATGTGTGAACGATCTAGATCCCTCCGCTTCCCCATAATGACCGCGAACATTTTAACTTTCATGACAGAAATGGAGAGCTTTTATGCTGAGATAAAGCAGTACGTGCTCAATGGTGGTTACCACAATCTCACCATCGCCGCTGAAAAGCATGATAAAAGGAAGGCGTTCATTCGGAGGGCATCCAAACAATACCTGATCAAAGGTAAGTAACAGAATAAGACCATGGTTAAGTCACGAACATACGTTTTTATTATGAGGTAACCCCCCTGTACATGTGACATCATCACATCCCTTTACTTATAGGGATCAATAAAGTATATATCTATTTATCTAATGGTGTTTTTTGGTGCAAAAGTGATCATACCTCTAATGGTTTATCATATTGCAATTCCAACATTTTTCAGTAAATCGCAAGGACTCCACAGCTTGTTTCTCCTTTTTCTTTTTATACACACTTTACATTACTGTAGTTGTTACGTCTAAACCACATTTGCCACTGGATTTCTTGAACAGCTTTTAGTCATAATGTCATCTCTACACATTCTAAATGATTGTTTTTTTGTTCCTGTTGTGCCAGCTGGAGATTTGTACTACACATACAAGGACAATGAGAGGATGGTTGTGTGCACCAAGGACCAAATTATCAATGTCCTGAAGGAGTGCCATGATAACCTGGGTTCCGGAGGTCATGCAGGGAGAAGGCGCACCACCGAGAAGGTTTTGGCAACGTACCACTGGTCCACTATGCGGGAGGACGTGAAGAAATGGGTGGGAGTTTTTGACTGACTGACTGATTATTGATCTACAGAAATGTGTTGTATGTGTACATTGAAACAGAGTGAGACAGTTTGAGCTCCATCAGAGCAGAGAAAACATATTTCAGAACTTTAACCGTTTAATTCTGTCTCCTCTGAAAGTTTTCTCTGTTCTATCATTTTTATACCTAAAGTTTTTTGTTTTGCTGATTGAAAATGTATGATATTTGCTAAGGTTGATGAGTGTCCCCGCTGCCAGCAACACGAGGTCATTAAAACGGTTGCACCCGTACTGCATCCCATTCATGTTCCCGAGGCATGGACTGTCCTTGGTGTGGATCTCATTGGCCCACTTCCCTCCACTGCTAAGGGCAAAAGGTACTATCATGATGGGCTGAAGCATGTGTAACCTCCTTTAAAGGTTCTAAACGTGAAGAATCTGGTTTAAAAAGAAAGGAAATCATTTACAGTGATTCTGTATGTATTTACAACATTCTGCATTTTATATTGCAGATACATTCTAACAGCGACTGATCTGTTCACGAAGTGGGTGGTAGCAAAAACGCTCTACCACAAAACAGCTGTTGAGGTCTCAAAAAAGATTGTAAATATTCTTCTCGATTTCGGTCTTGTCGAGAAGATCATTACCGACCAAGGACGGGAATTTGTCAATGAGGTACAATAATCTATCTAATACAGTGTATGTGTAACAATGTAATACGATTTTTCAGGTAATTTGGTAATTGGTGTACACTAAACCATCTGCAGGTCAACCGTGGTGTTTTTGATGCACTGGGTGTAAAACACTGCATCACTTCAGCGTACCATCCCCAGTGCAATGGCCAAGATGAGCGTAGAAACCAAAACATAAAAAAAGCACTTGCAAAGTACTGTGGAGAGGACCAGAATGACTGGGATTTACATCTGAGGGGCATTGTGGCGAGCATTAACACCTCAAAGCAGGTACAATGTTGTAATAAATGCAGATGGAAACAATACTCAACAGAGATACTAAAAGGAATTTTTATGCTTTCAGAGGTCAACCAAGTGCACGCCCTATTTTGCCCAGTTTGGGAGGCACCCTCGTGTCCCGGGTGTTATAAATGCTACAGTCAATGACAGGGATGATACCTCTGTTTTGGTGCCTGTGTCAGTACCAGATATGTTCGGGCTACCAGATATGTTCGGGTGTATTTCTGTCGCATCCGTCATCCGTCATATTCGTCATATTTTACGGCAACTCAAGAGGGCCATCACGGTCAAATTCCGAACATTTAAACATAGCCGACACTTCATTCTTTACTTTGTCCGTTATTATATGTAGAAGATTATACTTTTTCTCCGTCATGTTGTTTCCTTAGCAACAACTTCAAACAGGCATAGCCTACACTTCATTCTTTACTTTGTCCGTTATTATATGTAGAAGATATTAATTTGTTCTCCGTCATGTTGTTTCCATAGCAACAACTTCAAACAATAACAACTAACCGCTAGCCGCAAAGCTAGCATCACAGCCACTGCTCCGTTTTCGGAGACTTTGCACACGTTTTTCACAAACATTTCACACGCTAGGAGTACGTCCACTAGCTTCGTCTTGATCTGTAGATGTGATTTGATGTGTCGTGTGTCCCCCAACTCCTCTCCAAAGTTCAGATATTTAATAAAATACTCAGGGGAGTTTCCTGAATTTTCATGCCCAAAGCCAAGCACTAGGCCCTGGGTAAATTAAGAGGCTGATCTCGGGCACTTTTGTCCACTTTCCCTGGTGGCCGAAACTCAAGCCAGACATCCATGGAATCGTCTCAGAGAGTAGATGATCAGCGGGGCCTTGTTTTTACTGAATGATGTGTTTTTTTTTTATGGGGAATTCAAATATGAGCTTATTTTTAGGATTTTCGGAGACTTTGCACACGTTTTCACAAACATTTTCACGCTAGGAGTATGGGAGTACATCCATTCGCTTCGCCTTGATCTGTAGATGTGATTTGATGTGTCGTGTGTCTCCCAACTCCTTTCCAAAGTTCAGATACTATATAAAAATACTAAAAGGTAAATAAAACATTAAACATAATGACAAAATAACAACCTGAAATATATGTATTCTATCTACACATTTCGTAATTATCTAATCTAGTGGCCTTATAAAAGTGTTGGCTAAAGTAACGCAGAATATATATATTTTTTAATTGTAAATCATTAGAAACATTATTTATGTGCACAAGTACATGGGACCCCACCATAGCACCCCACACATAACAAGCTGTCCCGAGTTCCTCCGGCTGCAGTTCCGCAGACGGCCGGTGTGTGGCAGCAGAGCGCTGGGAGCAGAGGGAGGTGAGTATATGACGGATGACGGATGCGACGGAAATACACCCGAACATATCTGGTACTGACACCTGCTGATGAGGCAGAACAGCAGCTTGAGGCAAAGGCTGCAACCATTGCAGATTTGCACTCGAAGGTGAGAATAAAATGGCAATATTTAAAACATAATAACTCCTAAAAAATGCAAGCGTATGTTAAGGACTGTAAATGATAACTGTTACATATCTTTCTCAGATTTACCAGAACATCCAAATAGCACAACAGAGACAGAAAATCTCTTTTGAAAAACGCAAAGGAAAGAATGTGAAATCTTTCCTGATTAACGTTGGAGATGAGGTCCTAAGAGCGAATAAGAGGAAGGAGGGCCGAAAAGGTGGAAAACTGGAGTGCAACTGGTTTGGCCCTTATGTGGTTTCCTCAATCACCAACAAGGGTGTGGCAACCCTGTTGAGCTCAACAGGAGCTCAGCTGAGACAGAGTGTGAATGTGTCTCAGCTGAAGCCCTTTATCAGGCCTATGTTGAGAGGTATTTTGATTATCAATACAAGGACACATTTTAGGTATACTTCATGTGTGGTACTTCAATAATACTGTTTATTTTTTGTCTATCTAATAACAGCTGAACCGAAGTTGGATTCGGAGGGGTCAGTTACTGACCACCAGTATGCCCTCTCTGGTGCGAAATACGCAAAGGATCTACATCCGATTCAAGACAAGCTGGTAGATATATGTTTACTTCATGCACAGTGATGGAGGTGCATTGTTTTGATTTTAATTTGTCTATGTTTTCTATTGGCTTGAAGTATGTTTTGCAATCTGTTATTTGCAGCTCAGCTATGTGCTAGACCACAATAGGCCTGGAGCAGAGGTCATTGTGAAGGAGGGTGATGTGTGCCTGACCAGAGAGGACTTTTGGAGCCTGGGTCTTCCTCAGTGCATGGAGTCAAATGTAGGTATACTTGAGCTTTCCTCCCAACTTCATCTTGTCTCAAATAAATGGCACAGGTAACTTACTGTTGTTACTGTTTCAGATTGGAAACACGTGCCTGAAGATGGTACAAGAAGCCACCCAAAGACATGTACGGTTTTCAACAGACATCATTGGCCTGCTTTTTTCTTTTGAATAACACATATTTTCTAAATAGCTGTTTAGTGGTGAAACTCCAATCTCGTGAAGTGTGGTTGTCTCTTGTTGTTGAACATACTTCTATGAAGATTTCATTTTTTTTGAAAAACTATCAATATAGGGCAAAGATATATACATCGTGGATATGTATGTGGTTCCTACCTGGAAGTCCAAAACAGCTGACGCGTTGGCCAGTTTTCCAGTAAGTTCCTGTTGCTTGAGACCTATGTTTCTTGAAATGTATATACAGCAACTTAAAATCCCTTGTTTAAAATACTAGGCTGACCAATTGGCCACCAAGGACATGGTTTTCATCCCTGCCTGGAGTCGGCAGCAAGGAAAGGCAGATCACTATTTGCTTTGCGTGAGTCTGTTCCAAATGATCTCACCAGCATGTACAAAATGAACATAAGTTGTGCTGTGTGGTTTTCTTCTGGTGTTTGATTATGTCTAATTTCAGCTATTTTGTCAATGGTTGACAGGTGATCAAGCCAGCAAAGAGAGAGTTATATTTGCTCGACCCTCTTAAGCCAGATGGCTTTGGGGACAATTCCTACAAGGACATATTTAGGTTTTTGTAACATGATTACCCGCACCGTTCTGTGGCTTGTATGGGAGTTCTAAATAGTTTATAGTATTCTAATACTGCAGTAACCATCTTGTAGACCAGGGGTCTGAATCTGATCAAATTCATTTATAATATATCTCCATTTCCACAAAGTCTGGAGTGCCCTTAGTGGAACCAAAAGAAAAAGAGTCTGCAACAGGATGCTATGAATTATAATGTTCATTTTGTTATAAGCCTTGTTCAAAGGTTGTTTTCAAGTTCAGAGGCTGGTAAACGTATTTTTGTTTGTTTTATTTTAGCCCCGTTCAGTGGCTTTCATAACTTTCCTCTTTTAAGGCATGCAATAGTTCAATGTAAGGAAATCCAAAAACATGAATTATATTGAGTATAGCGTTCCTTCACCAAATCAATTCCCATGTCTTATCATTTCTTTTGACAGTGACCTAGTGCACCGCATTGCTCCAGGTCAGTGGACAGTAAAGTTCGGCAGAGACGTCAAGGTACATTTCTCCACCATCTCATACACCTGCTTTCACATGTCTTTATTTTCCATTTGACCATGAACATCACTGTTATATTCCAAATTCTTACAGGGTTTGCCTCACCAAACCACGGGCAATGACTGTGGTGTCTTCATACTGATGGTAAATTCCTCTCTTGACACTTTTTTTTAAGGGGTTTTGTTAGTTTTTGAAACTCATAACTTAACAGATCTTTATCCTTTCACAGTATGCACTCAACTTCAGCACAGATGCTCCACTTTGGTTTACCGAGGTCAGTATTTATCCTCTGAGTTAGTATTTCAGGGGGAAGAGGGGGCTAACATTGAGTAGACAAATGATGAGGTTCCATTCATTTTCAACTTTATTATTGTTACATTTTCTTTTAGCGGGACATAGCACAGATCCGGAAATGGTGGTGCATTATGCTCATGGAACGGTACCAGATTGAAGGGTAAATCATACATTTTAAATGTTACTTTATAGACAACAGTTTCTTTGACACTGATTTACATTTTCATCCTGATATTATGTGATTTTTATAGCCACGGACAGAGGTTTTCTTACTGGACCAATGAGGCCGAAGAGCTGCTCAAAGGGGCACTGGAGCCAGTGTACAGGGTCTCAAAGAAGCAAAAGACAGAACATGAGGTCAATAGGCACACTCCTGTTTGTGATAAAGAAATGTAACAATCCAGATTATTTAACACATGCATACATATCAATATTGATAATTGTATACACATGTAATTAAACAATCACATGACCCACACCTTATATTTTCCTTCAAAGGTCCAGTTTCAAAAGTCCGACATGTGCTTCATATTGGAGGTAATATCTTTTCAGTGAAGCAGTAACTGTTTTTTGTTTAAAAAACGACCTATGATCACGGCAGAATTTCCAACTATTATGTCTCACTGCTTTTTTTAAGTTTATTGATAGCTGTTTTTTACCTCAAGGAGAAGAATAACAAAACATAAGAAAAATGTGTGTGATATATTCAACATTAATATTAAAAATGTGTATTTTTGCTACCTGAAGCCCAAAGAATCTTGGTATTTCGATTGTGCTGGCAACAGTCTAGTCAATGTGTTGTTAAATATGTTTGATCTAGTCTGACCAATACTTCACAGCTGCCAAACTGTCTTCTCTCGGACCTTCTGATGGAAGTGGTTCTCCAGGAAGGTGACAAAGCGTACTCATCACTCACTCTAGTGTGTACCACCTTCAGAGACACAATGTCCACTGTGTCTTTCAGAAGAGGGGCCCACTTTCGCTGGCTTGAGAGTAAGTGATTCAGTGAAGGTGCAGCAGTATACGACAGCTGTGGTGTCTATGCATATTTTTAATGGCTCTATTGAAATGCTTGTTTTACACAGGTGTTGCTACATGGAGTTTGTTCTCTGCTTCATACAAGCAGGATTTCAACGTCATGTACACCATTGACACCTGCCGTGGATGCTTGGAGCCTTACAAAAACTGCAAACCAGGTAGGCTTCTTAATCTGGATAATAATGTTTATGTGTCATTACATATTTAGTGTGTTGTGGTCCTAGTGTGATTCAATTACAATATTTTCTTTTTCTATTCATAGGATATGTTGGGAAAGGTAAAAGAGGAGAATTGCAGGGCATCTACTCTGATGACCAACATCCAGGCTATTGCAGTCCCTTCTGCAACCAGATATCATAGGTAAAGATTAACTCACACAAACAAATGTCAGAATAGACTAAATTGTCACTGCAATTAATGAAGATCATCATTTGATATCTTACCTTCAAGTTTGGTTTTCCCGGACGCTGCCCGTCGTGGACTTCGGGTCGTGGCTGAACCTGTCTCTGCAGTCCTGCCTTGGGTCTCGTCATGCTGCTTCCCTGATGGCTTCCTCATATATTCTGAACAATCTGTGCTGTTTTCCTATCCACATGTAAAAGGAACTAGAAGGATTTCTTGATACTAAGGGCTGTAGAGAAAAGTTTGGAGCTTTTTCCATTAACGTTGAAGTTCAAATTCTCAATAAACACTTGAATGCTGTGCTGTCTTTCTATTTACTTGAATGTGTGAAATCATTCAGTTGGGTAGGTAAGCTTGGGATGGATATATTAAATATATACATACAAAAAATTAGAGACTCTTTCCAATGAAAGTAGCTAGCCGCAATAGCTCCAAGATTGCTATATCTAGTTTGTAGGTCGCCAAGTTGGCATCATTGACAGTTCGTCTCTTAAAGCCTCTAAAGCTCTGCAACAAAAAAGGATCATGTAAATACTATACATCAGGGGTAGGCAAGTAAGTTTGGCCGTGGGCCAATTTTTTGCTGAGCCGCAAGATGGCGGGCCAGAACATAATCAAAGCCTAATTCAAGGAATTGATTTTGGTAAGAGGGCGCAGCGCCCCTGTTCCCCGGTTCAGAAAAAAACTCTGATATCGCTGATAAGCCTCCCCATCAACACTCTGATGCGCAGTCAGATCCGCTGATTGGTTCACTGATGATATAGGCGCCCAATCCAGAGCCTCTGACTAGACCCGCCCAGGCTCGTCCTCTCTAGCCCCATTTCAGTCCCAACGCCAGGGCTATTATCTGTATTTTAACAGACTTATCTTTTAAATTGAGGTGTATTTATTGTTCTCTTCAAAGTTTATTTTTCTCTGAAATTGTAGGGAGGATGGTCCTCCCTTTCCTCAATGGACGAGCCTCCACTGAGTAAAGTAGAGTTATTAACTAGCAGTGTTATTTAACATACTTTTATTCTGATAAGTATTGTCAAGTTCTCTGGGTTTTTGGCATTTATTTGAGTGTTTGCCCACATTTGAGAGGCTTGAGGGACAACTGGAATCCTTTTTCCTTTTCTTTATTTCAACTTTTCAAGGACACATTAGGATTCTTTCAGGTTGAAAACCTTTAAAAAATACCAAAGGACAAAATAAATCAATTACAGCAGTTTTGCTTTGCAATTTCATATATTATAACCTAAATTAATCAGTAACCAAGTATTTTACTCAAACTCAATGTATTTAATAGTTAAATAAGTGCTTTAATTGACCTGGTTCCCCCCAACCACACATTTGCCATATGTGACCCGCTCTATCGAAATCAGTCGAAAGTCGCAACGGCTCATTTCAAAATAAACGTGGATTTGCGTAAAAAAATAGTTTTTCGGGGATCGGGTGTTTTGTTTGATTTTAAATAAACAAAGTCTTGGCTTTCAGAATATGACATTTTTATTTCCAAAATCACACGATAAATACATGTTTGAAGCTTGTAAAGGGAAGATGACAGCTCTCCCTCGCCACTCTGCTCTTCCACAGCGCCGCTTCCCCTCCCTCGGCTGACATTATGAATGTAAGCGGATATGTCGGGACAGAATTTACTTTACAGGACAAATTTGAAACTTACCGGTCATGTTTCAATAATAATAATAATAATAATTGTGTAGCAGAGTTTCCGTTAGCAGGTAATCACCGGACTAGGACCGGATATGCTGATGTTTAAAACTCAGTTAATGGGGCTCATTTTTATATTGCTTCAGTTTATAATCGTTACAGATCAACAAATTCAGATTCATTTTTCAATAAATGATTCCCCAAACAACAAACAACATAATTATTACATTCAAACAAACTACTTGTAGTAGATGAAGTACATTATTCAAAAGTTTACATTAACTTTGAATAATAACACGGGAGAAACGGATGCTCTCTTTTCCCCTCTCCCTCCCTCTCTCTCCTGACAGCCCGTCAGTTTCTCATGCAGCTCGCTAAACAGTGGGC
>NW_022992150.1:2351951-2642924 GCF_902827175.1 Gymnodraco acuticeps | reverse complement strand
AGTGGGCGGGGCTTCAGGTGATCATGCAGAGCTGTGTGTCTCCATCAGACTCAGCAGCTGATCTGATCTCTCTCTCGGGTCCGGTTACACTTCACTCGCGTTTATGTCCATATCGATCAGATCCAGCTCTCCTGATCGGCCTTTATAGAGAGCACCGATCAAACTATTAAGAGTGAATATCGGCCGATAATGACCGGCGGCCGATCGATCGGCGGCTAACGGAAACCCTGATGTGTCGGTCCTATGTTGTAAAAAAAATAATAAAAAAAATAATAAAAAATCAAAATAATTTTTTTTTTGATTCTCAAAATTACGGGCCAAATATTATTGCTGGCGGGCCAACAATGGCCCGCGGGCCGCCTGTTGCCGACCCATGCTATACATGGTAATGCAGCAGGGCATAGTGCGATGAGGCAGGCAGGCAGAACCAGATTTATTTCTAAATATTTGTCGATCAATATTAGGCTACACTAATATAAGGCTACTAGTATTATAATATTACTGCAATAATATTCCAGTGGTGGCTGCTTAAGGTTGTTTCTGGCTCGTTTGATCCAAACATTGTCCAAAGCTCAAAATGTATTGTAATAGATGTAAGAATTCTCAAAATGTACAATATGTTTTGATCCAACACAATATTCTGATTCAATCCATATATGTTAGGGGTTTTTTTTCACCAAAATAAATAGACTGCCTTCTCTCCAGCTCACCGCACACAAAGGGGGGGGGCATCTGTATTAACGGGTCAGTCTATAAGCACTCTAACAGCACCATAAATACATTTAAATAACCACAAAAACAATTATTGTTTCCGATATTGATTTAACGAGATGCTGTTATAACATGGAAACGGCTTAATTAAAAAAATAAGCTTCAAAAATGTTTTATGAAGCACACTGGGTACAGCCCTGTAATACATGTGTTCCGTGTGTATATAGTCTTACGCAAGAAACACATAGCATGAACAGACTGCAACAAAACCAGTCTTACAAAACAGACTTCTGCTAAACTGGTGCAGAAGCAAAGCATCTGCCTTAGATGAAGTTCACACAGAACTGTGGAAAAGGGAGAACATCTGTACTTGCTTTCAACGACATGATCAGGCTTAATATTATAAAAGTGTTGGCTAAAGTAACGTAGAATATATATATTTTTTAATTGTAAATAATTAGAAACATTATTTATGTGCACAAGTACACACACATAACAAGCTGTACCGAGTTCCTCGGGCTGCAGTTCCGCAGACGGCCGGTGTGTGGTAGCATAGCGCTGGGAGCAGAGGGAGGTGAGTATATGACGGATATGACGGATGACGGATGCGACGGAAATACACCCGAACATATCTGGTAGCCCGAACATATCTGGTACTGACACCGGTCGGAAAATTCACTAGCAATCCCCCCTCCCCCCGTTGACAATTTACTAGCGATAACGAGGGCCGGTCGAGATTCCCGGGCTGATTTTTAGTCCCAGTACGCCACTGAACGTAGCTATTATGTAAGGTGCTGGTATATATATACTAACTGTGCTTCCCCCCCCCCCAAAAAAAGTTGTAAATCAAACAAGTGCTATGCTAAGTACATGCTATGTTATAAAGCCGTGGAGGGCTGGCGTTTACAACAATATTCTGTTTTATCGTTAATGTCCTGTAACATAATCTTCCTGTGCCAGAATAATGCACTTGAACGCATCAAAGCTTTGTGATTGGCCGGCGTGACCCCATGTGTCGGGGCGTGGCTGGTGAGCAGTGGGCAGTGCATTGATTGATTGAAAAGTTTATTAACAGCTTGTATATCGGGTACAGTACAGTACAGCTCAAAACATACAATTGTTAAGGGGATGCAGACCAGAGAAAGACTTTCGTCTTGTTTACATCAGGGTCCCCCATTTCCAATTCATCATGCACTCGTTCGCTAACGTTCAGTTGTCCGTGTCAACCATAGACAAATGGACGTAGGGTCCGTGACGTCACCCATAGGATTCTGCAGAGTTGCCGTGAACCCCTTAGTAGGCGGAGTCGGCCACTAACGGCTCGACAGTGACGCCAGAGTTCAACTCCCGCCTGCTCCAAATAAGGGCAAAGAGGCGGAGCCGAGGCGGGACCTCCTGCCACCGAGCTGGAAGTTCCAGAGCTAGCTGAAGCTACCAAGCTAAGCTAACATGCTCCCCATCTGCACGCTGCCGTCGCATTTTACGTTTCTAAGGTAAGCGGACATGAAACTATTCAGCAAAACTATAAATAATAATCTAAGTTATTGAGCTTTTAGCATAATACTTCAGAATCTTAAAACCCCTTAACGTTTGTATGCAATTGTGCTAAATTCAACACTGGAATCAAGCAAATATTAATATGTTTGCATGACATTAGTTATTTATATTTTGATATCACTTAACTATACGTTTAATACATTTAAGTCAAGCTAAGGTACATGTGATGGTAGCTAGTTAGCGCTCTTACCTGTGAGGCCTCCTCCAAACAGCATAATAACCAGACTATATCATTAAAACTAAGTACCAGTTCTAGATCCTTGACTTTAGACAAACAATTCAAAAGACAAAATGTATTTAAAGACCAATCTTTATTTGAATGTGCCTCTTAACCTGAGATATTAGTTATACAGTAATAGTATTGACAATCTAAAAAAACTGAGCAACTCAACAGTCAACTTTATGTTTCTTATTGTCTAAAGCATTTATTATTTTCATTTCCCCCCTCTCATATTCAGTGCGGACGGATTGAGACAGCCTGGCGTCCAGAGAGCTGCAGAGACTTCAGGGAGAAACCTCCGTGTGATGGACGTCCTCTCTGTTGGTTTGGAGAGGACTGAGGGTCTTTCCTCTGCGAGGAGGACCAGGGCTGATGAAGGAGCCCATGCTGGGCAAAGCTGATACCAACTGCACAGGCTTAGTCGGTCACTTTATTTGACTAAATGTGTTTAATACATTTAATAGGTTTACACCTTCTGTCCATATGTGCTTTTTATTTAAAACAGTTGATTAACTTTTGGTTCACATTTCAATAAATTGTATTTGCATTCCTTTTGTCCATTATTCTTACTGAAAATGTTAGATTACACATTCACATCTGACTGAAGATTGGCCCCATTTATTTGTGACGTTGCAAAACAAGGTACATGTTGTGAAGCTCATAAAGTGAGGCAAATAGAAATAATCAGCGGATGGAGTGTAGATGTGGAAATAGCTGCATTCGATCAGCTGACTGTTTTTACAATAAAAGTAGTTTCTTAGTGAATGTCCTGTACTGGTCTTAAAATCTCATAGCATCAGCTTTTAATGTTCCTCTTGGATGTTCTTCTTGACCCTCAGAGAAGGAGAAAATGTCGTGTCTTTCAGGCATGTCCTTTCCTAACAAAAATGACAGGAAACATAAAACATATTATTGCAGAACAAGTGTGTTATTTATGAAAGCGGTGTGTTTGTGTGTTTAGGGGCTGTAGATATAATTATTTTGTAATTGTAATGTTTTTTTTTATTTCAACAATGAGCTACAAAGACAATCAGATTATGAATGAACAGTATGAAGTTCATCAACATTGAAATATATGTTATTATCAAAATAATATTTAACTGTTATCAAAAACGTAGTGCAACTGTAGAAGCTTCCTCTGTTGTCTCACTGAAAGAATACCTTTTACCACGTTTTTTACAGACAATATTGAGAGATAAATAGTAGCAGTTCTCACTATGTGTTAAATATCTTTGCCTTCAATACATTAAATTAGAAAGCTGACAAAGTCATATTGCTTGTTATCATCTAAATGTAACTTTTTGCATGGAAAATACCCTCAACTTAACTGATGTGTAGGTGATCTAGTATTTAGTATTGTTTAATGGAATGTATATCAGTGTATTCAAGTCAATACTTCATTCATTTAAAACCAATATCTTTCTTGATTTTTGTACAGTATGAAAAAAGAGTCTTTGTACCTGTGCTGAAGTTCACTGCTGTGAGGAGTCCAGTTCTGTCTCTCACTCTCTGGTCCAGCCTGTCTGCATCACCTGGACACCTTAAACAAAAATATATATAGATATATATGTAAAGTACCATGTGTACAAACAATATAACTGATTCTCTTCTGTTGAACATGTTGGATTGTGTATTGTCCGAGTCAGGGGCCTTTTTATTTTACTGTAACTTTGGGAGTTGTGTTACCAATGCTTACTGTTTATTTGATACCCATTTGGTAATGCAATTAATAAAAACAACAAGGTTTGGGTTCGTTCTTCAGATGACGGTGACGTTAACATCTTATTGTGAGGTTGATTTCACATACACTACTTCGACATTAGCTTGTCTACATACTTGAGCATAGCCAATTTAAATTAACCTTAGATGCATACAGTTCTCTACCTACATAATAAAATATCTCTAAGTTACAAGGATGTAACCTTATTTTATCAACCTCAAACAGAAGCCGTTTGTTCAACAGTATTATCCCACTTAACACTCGTCTATTTCGTTGCAACCTTTATATATACAGTCTATGATTTTAACTTGGAGGCTACGATTACAATCATTAGCACCGATGTAGCTACCACTAGCTTACATGCTAACCCAAGCCTTACCATTCATTACGTAGCTGATTAAAATCATTAACACATAAATAAAGCACTAGAATTTCACTTACCGCAAAACCGCATTCATGCACCGTCTGTTTTAACCGCAGAGCGAGTCACAATAGTCCGATATATAAGCATGAAGAACAACAACCAACGGCCGGCTACAAGTTGTGTTTCCTGGATGAGCTGAGCAGGCAGAGTCCCCTGTAGCTAGCTTCACGGAGCAGCTAGCAGAGAGACAAGAAGCTAACAGCGGCAAGCACTTGACAGAGCCGTCACTCAATGTGACCACGCCCTAATTTATGCACAAACTTTAAGACCTAATATAAATAAAAGGGTTGCGTTAGAAAACAATTCACTCACAGATCCATAATCATGAAGGTGGAATCTAACTATATCGATAATAAAATGTATGGAGCCAGGGGTAGAAACATGTTTTTTTTCTGCTGTAAAGTTGGGCATGTTAACATGGGGGTCTATGGAAATTGCTCCTTTCTGCAGCCATCGCCTATCGGCCAATATATGAACTGCAGTGTGTGGCACTTCCGTATTGGCTTCCCGGCTCTACCCACAGTTGTGGCCGCTTGGTGTCAACAGGAGTGACAGTCCGCACACACACAAGACCGCAATTATGGCAGAAGCAAAACATATATAATTTTCACTCCGAGTGGGAGGATGATTATTTTTGCATCTATTCTAATTCAAAGTCCATCTGTCTCATCTGCATGCGAGCGTGGCTTTATCGAAGAAGGGTCATTTAGGAGCGGCATTTCAAAACAGTGCAACAAACGCTACGAGACGGAATTCCCTCCTAATTCTGCCCTACGCTCCAAAAGGGGAGGGGCCTGGAAGGACAGCTAAATGCACAGCAGTCCCATTTTCACCAGGCCCAACAACAAGAGCAAGGCTGCAACCATAGCATCTTATCACGTTCTTGCGAAACACAAGTCTTTCAAGACGGCGAAGTTGTGAAAAGAAGCATCCTGGAGGCTGCCGACGCGTAATCAAAATAACAGTAGCATTTCAACAGGTTTTTGATATGATAAAAACTCAGTTAGATACCGTTATTAATCAGCCTGTAAGTTTGAGTTTGTTTGAACTTATTCATTATAATTATTGCACAAAATGGTATAAGAATCAGTGCATGACATTAAGGATTTTGGGAGATGGCCCTGTGGGCCATCTAAGCTAATTTACAGATGGCCCTGAGCCCAATAGAGATTGCCCTGAAAAATGCACGCGGACGAAATGACGTACGAAGGGTTTGGGGGGCCTCCCCCTAGAACATTTAGATTGTTGCAGGTCTTAAATGCTGTCTGGTTCTCTAGACTGAATTATAAGATGAACCACCACAATATAATATTGTTCAATTTCTTCATTTCACTTTTTTGTTTGTTCTTGTTTGTGTTTGCTCGCTTGCATGCCCTGCATAGCTATAAGAAATACTTAAGTTGTTGGTCAAGAAGACACTTTCCATCTGATGAAGGCAAATGCCTTCCCAGATGTAAAAAAGTAGAAAACATTACATTTCAGTTATAACTGCCAAAACAAACATTATTTACACTATTATGGCCCCTGTTAAAAATGTTTGTAATGTTATCTACTGTAAATTGGTCGAACGAATGCCTCCTCATCCGGAAGCTGACCGAGCAGACCCGAGCAGCAGTCGAGAGGAGCCGAGCGCATCCGCCAAGCACACAAAATGGCGACGTCCGAGTTCCCGTTAGCCGGCAAATCTAAATCTCTTCGGTCAAAGCGTCCGGTCAAAATAATTTCCCTTTAGCGCAATACCGCTTCAGTTGCGCCACTTATGTGACAGACAAGAAGAGTATGTGACAGACAAGAAAGTATGTGACAGACATGAATAGTCCATCTAACACTTAATGTGGAGAAAGAGATGTCCTGTATGGGTTGATTGTGCGTTGATCTGTTGGTAATGCCTCGAGGTTCCGGTGGGCATGTAAACAAATGCATAACGCTGCGCTATACTTTGCGGCCTCACCCAGTTGCATAGCGACGCTTATTGTTAGGTGTCTTTTAATAAGCAGGTAGTCATATCATTAGCTAGAACCAGCTGGATCTGATCGATATGGACATACACGCGAGTGAAGTCTAATCTGACGGGAGAGAGAGATCGGCTGCTGCTGACGAGTGGACACGCAGCTCTGCATGATCACATGCAACGGTGAGCGGACAAAACACACACTTCAGGTTAAATATCACACGTAGCTATTTTAATTACCTCTCAAACTACCTAAACTAGTTATAGATATGTTTAGTTTACTGTCGGGTCACTCATTACTGGATCCGCGAGCTGCATGAGACTGACATAATAGATTGCCCGATCGGGCAACCAGCAGGTGAGGCTTCATTGCCCGAGCTAAATACTAGATGGCCCCGGGCCATCGGGCAGTTCCTTAATGTCGAGCCCTGACAATACAAACTTAAATTGATTATAGTCTATTATCAATTCAGGTTAAGAAACTAGTGTTGCTTGCAGCCTATTTTAAAAAAAGGCATTTATTTTTATAATCTACTAAAATGCAACAAAAAAAGGGTTTGATTCTATTAATGTTGTCTTTTTTATTGCACTGTTGCAGCAGATTCCTGTGTAGCTTCAGATCTGAGTTGTCTTATTAGTAGGGTTGGGAACCGAAACTCGGTTCCAGATGAGAACCGATAAGAAAATGCCGGGTACCGGGTACCCATACAAAATACACAATTTCGGTTCTGCTTAACGGTTCCTAAACGCGGTAGACCCTGTATTCCAGCGGGTCCGTCTGCACCGCGGCGCTGCGGTGACCCGGTGGAATACAGGGCGGACCTGGAGAATCACAGAACGGCCGGTCGTCAGCGGGCCGTTGACGGCCGGCTCGGTACGCTGACGGCCGGCACCGCCCTTCATTTTTTTAAACGGCATCATATAAGTTGCGCTGACAGGCGACAGAGGTCCACAGTTACCCCGCAGCGATGCTCCCCCGCTCTCCCGTAGACATTTCACGAGCTCAGTCACTTCATAACACCAAAGATAGGTCGCGGTAAACACTCTGACGTTTGACCTCTTTATTTTACAATTTTGGAATCGAAACGGGGAATCGATAAGAACCGGAATCGATAAGCAGAACCGGAATCGAAATCGGAATCGATAAATTTCAAACGATACCCATCCCTACTTATTAGTAAGCATAATTTATACTTTTGTAGCAACACTATTTTTATATAATGGCAAAGAAGGGTTCAGAGTCTTTTCTTTTCTCCCTGTGTCACATGTGGCAGCACTGTTCAATGTTTCTTGAAACATTACACACTGTAGTGTGACGTGTGAATAAACTCCAACTCTGTATCAACAACACTGTTGTGTAACTTCAGTTAAATACTTGTATGTGTGTAGATTAGAAAGAGGTAAGATAAAGGATCTGCAGTATTTTATGAAGTATTAATCGTACAAAGGTCAGTTTTATACAAGTAGAAGTGTGTATTTACCTGGTAGTAGGCTGTCAGTAATGGCTACGCCTCTCTATTTGGACTGGTAGATCTCGGCAGACTGGCAACTTTAAAAGTAGCTCTCGGTTCAAAAAAGGTTGGGCACCCCTGCTCTAAACGCTCCTATCGCATCGCTCTAGTCGCTCGAGTTTCACCGCGGCTGCCAGCTGTGTTTACTCGCATCATTCAAACAAGACGCGCTGGCTCCGGAGCTACAACTACAACAAAATGAACATATTTTACCGTGATTAAAATGTAATACACGTTTCTAAATGATGCCGACGTAACAACATACTGATACCGGTTAGTAAAAACTATGAATTAATGCTTTGACAAGTCTGCAGACAGACGGCAGGCGAAAAACCTTTTAGAATGCTTGTTTTCTGAATGGAGCTTGGCTAAGCTAACGTTATATATGTTCCGACCGTCTACACTCACAACAACGGCCTATACAGACATAAATAAACCAGCGACTGTATTCTCCATGACACAGACAGTCTGTGGTTTGTACTTGTTTAACTTTTGTCTAGTTTCTGAACAGATCGTATATGTCCCCGGCTGTTTGAAGAGCAAGCATGGGCAACAAAATATAGCATTTACCTGTTTGCATCGTTTATATCCAGCTAGCCTCGTTGATACGTTTTGTCTTTTTCACGAGCTTGCTGTGATATATACAAATCGGGTTGGTCCGGTCCAAGGTCTTTAAATATCAATTTATCTCCCAAACTTCTCCTTTGGAAAGGATTGGAGAGTAGCTCTTGCACAGAATTGGGTGGCGGACCGAAGGTCCGGCGACTCCACCTGCACACCATTCTAATAACTGCGTCACCTTGGTCACCTCACGAGTCTAAAAAACAACTCACGTCACGTAAGCAACGTGGGCGCCAACGTGAGTGCCCTCGTGACCAAAATATTTGACGGCGCTGATTGGCTGAAATTATGTTTCGGCGGCACAGTTTACTATTGAGACTTTTGCAACGTGCTGGTTTCTGCTGTTTGGCTTGGGGGCTCCGCCCGGTAATGATAAACTAATGCCATGGGCAAGGCCAGGCAGGAAACATGTGACTTATCAGTAACTTTAGACATCGTAACACAATTTTAAACGAGATTTTATTGTAGATTATACATTTTACTGATACCAATTGTATGATATTTACCTTGTTCATTAAAAATAAAAATATAAAATATATATCTTTTTTAAATATTTTTTTTTTAATGTGAAAAACCACTAAGAGGTGGGGCGGCGCCCCTAGCGCCCCTATGGGCCGGCCGCCACTGCAATCCACCAAACAAAAGCAAAAAATTGGTTTTAGTACAACAGGCGGACAGCAGCACACTCACCGATGAACGGAGCACAAACCGGTCAATCCGGTGTTTGGAAAGATTGATTATGTTTTTCGGACCAAAACTCCTCATGAGGTGCTTCATCTCTGCAACACGCCGCAAAAAAGCAGCAGCAGCAACTCACGTGTATGTAAACGCCCCCTTAATGCTGTGTTCACGGACGCATCAGTAGTGCTGTACAGCACTACTGATGCGTCCGTGAACACTTCAAAATCTCGCCGACGACAGATTTCCTCGTCGACGCATCGCCACACACACGTGGGTCACCCAAAGCAACAAGCAGTTCGCAATCGCACTTCAAACACAATGGAGACTGAAACGGCTACCACCTCCTCCTCACAGGATTGCGCACGAAGCCCTGCAAAAAGACCCCAAACAAAAACATCTCGCCCTAGGTCTTCAAAAGTATGGGAATACTTTAAATTTAGTCCAAAACGCAAAGGCATTGTTATTTGCAGTCTTGCACAACAGCTATGTTGGAGCATTTCAAGCGGAGGCACCCCCTTGTCTCTCGTGGAGGGAACAATGATAAGTAAGTACTAACTTTGGCTAAATTAATTCCACGTTTGTGTAGTGTGTTGTGCAGCTTGAGTTCTGTGCACTTCGGTAGTGCTAACTATCTTATAGCTCTCCGTGCGGTTTGTTCGTGCTTGGTTGGTTAGTAGTTAATGTTAGCTACCTAGCTAGCGGCGCCAGCTGTGTGTTAGTTAACGTTTGTCAGCATTTAATGTTGGCTGGAATGGTAGCTAGTTTACGTCTGCAGAACACCGCTATCTAGCCACTACTAACCCGGAACGAACTAACTGCACAGAGAGCTAACTCATGTTGTGGTCCGTTACGAGTCAAACATTACATTACATTACATTACATTGCATTTAGCTGACGCTTTTATCCAAAGCGACTTACAATAAGTACATTCGACCAGGAAGACACAACCTTGAAGAAAACAGAATCATATAAGTACATCAGGTTTCATAGAGCCAAACATTTCAAGTGCTACTCAACTGGCTTTAGGTAAGCCAGTCCTTTATTAGTATAAAAGTGCTTCGTTAATAGTTCTAACGCTCGAAGTGGAGTCGAAAGAGATGAGTTTTCAGTTTGCGCCGGAAGATGTGCAAGCTATCTGCCGTCCTGATGTCAATGGGGAGCTCATTCCACCATCCTGGAGCCAGGATAGCAAACCCACGTGTTTTCGCCGATGGGAACTTGGGTCCCCCTCGCAGCGAGGGCGCAGCGAGTCGTTTGGCTGATGCAGAGCGTAGTGCACGCGCTGGGGTGTACGGTTTAACCATGAACATAAACATAACATTAGACTAACGTTAGTCAGCTTATGGCGCGTTTCCACTGCAGCGGGTAGCTCGCTTTAAGCGTACCGAGCCGTGCGGGGCCCGTTTTTGGTTGCGCTTCCACTTGGCCTAGTTTTGGCCCGGGGCTACTTTTCCACCTTTTTTCTGGCCCGACTATATCGTGGTTCTAGGGCCAGGAACAACCAGGCTGAGTCGGGCTGAGTATGCTAAACTAGAGAGAATAGCTGGCAAGCTGAAAAGTTCAAGCCTCGACAGAAGCGTCAGCCAATCAAATCATATGCCAGTACAAGCTCTAGCCAATCAAACCGCGTGCTTGTGTGTCCAGGGCGGGAGATTAATGTGATTGGTTGTTGGTCGCACGCTAGACACGCCCACCGGCAAGCTTCAACGCACGCTGCACTGCTGCACATGTGGACGTACCGTTAGACCTCTGGCTTGTTTCCTCTGAAAGCAGGTCTAGCGACTCACTGACAATGTAAATAAATGCAACAAAAAAAATTCAGGCCAGTTTTGAAACTCTGCATGGATTAAGTACTAACCATTTTTGCCTCCTTAAAACAGCTATTCAGTGTCTGAATAATTCAGACAGAATATATTGTCGGGTGCAAAAGGATGTCCAGGTTCAGAGACGGAAATGCTCAAATTAACTTCCTGTGGGTCACAGATCAGAGTAATTCTTACGCTAAGACTTTACCTAGTATTGTAACTTGGTAGAACCCGGGACAGACCACAGGAGGGGGGGTGTCCGCACTCTGCTCTGGGGTCCAGTGCGTCGGCTGAAGGTTACTCCGCTGCAGGAGGACGTCCTTTTCGTCAATCGTGAACCTCTGAGACACGCTGTCCTGGTGCAGCCCGCCTTCACACAGATATTCAGACACTTCCTGTTTCTGCTTCGGCCAACTGCTGCTTTCCCAAGATATGACATCAGAGTCTGTTGAAAACACAAACATGTCAGTATCAGAGTATCAGAATGCAAAATGTACATCGCGGTCAAACTGCAGCTCCAATGACACACCTTGATTTTGCTGGCTGTCTGCGACATTCGGAGTGTCTTCAGATCCAGAGTCGCTCTCTTTCTCTTCCTCAATCTCTGAGCTCCTTCTGTTTCTGCGCCAACAGAAGACTTTCAGAGTGATTGAACTTGATAACTAATGAATACTACCAGCTGGATCATTATTACCTTTTTGCTGCCATGCTACGAAGATTCAAGGAGAACTGCTTGACTTTTCTGGAAAACATGTATGTATTCACATTTTATATCAAATCAAAACATGTGCTCCTAGCAGCCACTAAAGATAAATGATAGATTCGCTATTAAGCTTACAAATATTTGAGTCAGGAGTGGTATGTTGTACCTTGTTTGAATTCTTCTTTTTATTCCTCTTACTGAGATTTCCTCAGCAGTTGAAATGGGAGCCGTGGTCTGCTCAGCTGTGGAGGGATGGTCCTGTGTGTTTGGCTCACACACATCAGGAGCAACATCTGGCACCTGCTGAAATCAGTTGACTTATTTAACAATGTGGTAATGGTCGCTACTCTTGGAAAGGTGATTTAAAAATAATGTTCTTTACTTCTCTCTCCTCTGTTCCTCTAGACTCTGTTGATTTGGGGTGTTTCGTGTATCGCACTGCCGCGATCTGTCCTTGAATTGCAACTTTTTTATGCTCCCTATATTGGAGGGTCTCCATCTCCTTCTTCAAGTCGGCCGCAGCAACCAGAGGAACTTGAGCTGAAGAAGGAGCAAAAATAAATACATTTGAAAAAGTCTGTAGGAATCAGGATTCATGTGCTTGGTGTATTCTACACTTTACAGATCAAACAGATGATTGTAAATTGTCTTTTTAAGGGGAACTTGGAAGAAAAGCTTTTGCAAATCCCCTCTATCTTTTGGCAAAACTGGAGGAAAATGCTAACATAATAATAATAATGCATTACATTTTTAATTAGAGCGCTTTTACAGGTGCTCAAAGCGCTTTACAATTACACATTACACATATTAGACATGTAAGAGTCATTACTGTGGACATTACCCACAGGAGCAGATGCGGGTAAAGTGTCTTGCCCAAGGACACAACGGCCTGACGCAGTGGCGGGTTTCGAACTGGAGCTCACCAACGCCCCTTGATCTGATGATCAACGCTCTAACCACTGCGCCAACCGTCCCGTACATATATTCTTTCCGATTCCTGCCGCCCACAAGATAACTGAGTATTTCTTATTTTGGTTCAGTACTGAAGAGAAGTTCATCATTTCAAGCTCTGTTCTAAAATTATTCATATTAAAGCTGGACTTATGTTCTGAAGCTTATCGGTGCATAATTAGATAAAACTATAGTTCACTGAGAGGCCAAACAAAATAGTGCATGAAATGTTAACTTTTCTTCAATAATAACGTTCTTCCTGACCTGAGGCATCTGCCATGGACTGGGTAAATGTCTGCGGGGGACGAGGGTAGCAGTAATGTCCGCCAACAGAAGTCTTCTGAAGGACAACGTTGTCCTTCAGAGTTTTGGTCCACTGGATGAAAGTCTTCACTCTGGGGTCACTCACATATGGCTGACCTTTGTGGTAGCCTGCAGTGGAGTCAGAAAATACAGTGAGCATTACCGTCTGATAAAACATGAACATTATCACTTCCACTTTGTTAGAGCTGTGCTTACCTGTGATGAACGTCTCTGTCTCACAGCTGCTGGTGAGGTAGGGCAACGAGCCTTCCACTCTGCAAACTCTCATCTGAGTGCACACCAGGTAGGTCACTGAGGAAGAGATGATGATGATGGACAGATGAAGTGAAAATGCTAACAAGTTAGAGCTGTCAGATAGAAGCCATTTGACTTACTTGGACAAATACGACTGAAGACTTCCGGTTGGGAAGAGGAAAAAACCTCCAGGATAAAAGGACGGTCGGATGATCCGTCCACCGCATGGATCCAGCGATATGTCCAGAACTTTTCTGGACCTATAGGTAAAAAAAATTGTTTTCTTCCAATGATTAACTTTGGTTAAAAGTAAATGAATTCCAGTTTATAGATAGAACATGTCTTACCCTTTTTCCCTTTGCTCTTGACTCTTTCAACACGACCAACAAATGTCACCAAACAGATGACATCACATGCAGAATTGTTGGATAATTCGTCCAACTGTAATCTGTAGGATACATACGACGAAGTTAAAGGGGACCTATCATGCAAAATGCACTTTTGTACGTCTTTTATACATGAATATGTGTCCCCGGTGTGTCAGGGAACTCACCAAGTGTCAGAAAACACAACCCTCTCTCTTTTCCTCCATACCCAAATCTCTAAAAATGGATCTGATACAGACTGATACAGATTTGAAATATCTCTGATGGCAGGAACGAGGAGCTCCGCCTATATGGGCAACTCTCCACCTATCAGGAGGAGAGAGCCACGGCCATTGCCGCTCGAAAGCGCTGGAGATGCTGTAGTACATATACTGGGCCTGTAGGTGGCGCTGTAGTCTGCCACAAAAGCAGCGAAGAAGATTTCTCACAGATTCAGCCCTTGCAAAAACAGGGCTAAAAAAGAGCAAATAGAGCGAAATGAGGCATGGCTAAAATGCATGATCTGTTTGGTATTTTGAAAAAAAAACATATAGCATGATAGGTCCACTTTAAGCTATAGTGGCAAAAAAAGCCCACAATCTATGAGAGACATTTTTTTTATATTAAACCTTGTGTTGAAGCAAAGAGAAGCGATGTAGTTCCTTCACACTAACTATTTTTTCAATGCTTTATCTCACCAATATATGACTGAATTAACCTTTATATTTTTAGGTGGGTTTAAATGTGTGGGTTGTTTCTCATAAAAAGGTGCAACTTTAAACTCAGACAATATCAGAATTCATATTTTTTTCCTTCAATAAATGACAACGCTTTTTTCAATGAAAGACACTTCACCCCAAAATTGCTCCTGTGGGGATTGTCCACAGTATTGAGTATGTAAGTCGCTTTGGATAAAAGCGTCGAACAAGTAACATGTAATGTAATGTTAAACTTTAGATTGACAAGTGAATCACCTGGTGGTGAACAGGTAGGAAACCTCAGGTAATCCCCACTGAGGCAGCACGCTCTTTGCTGAGACCACAGTGACGACTGAAGTTGGGTTGCGAGCGTTCAGGCAGATTTCTTGGGAAAATACAAATAAAGATATTACATTTAAGATTGTGCTGCACTCTTGAGTACCCCGCCCTATCAGAATAAATGTGTACATACCTACAGAGTGAAAGGTCTTCATTTGGTGATGGTCCATTTGCGGGCGTGAGCGGTTTGAATAACTCTGCTTTAAGGAGTAATTTTGGATGTACAACACAGTGCCTACGCTCAGTTTCTGGTAAAACTCTGGACAAAGTTCATTCCAAAGCACGAGGGACATCGTGCCACTCTGGTCAGCAACTTCAAAGTATGCCTGAAATATGACAAAGACCCAATCGGTCACAGCATGATAGTGAGATCCTGTTCATATTGTGTTACTAAAGCTCAATTAGTTCAAACTCACCTGGAAGGGATAATCAATCTTGAGCCCAAACTTGCCATAGTACCTTAATCTGGATTTGTGTATGATCTTCACTAGGAGAGGCAGAGGTTTCCATGTGTTTCTAAAGCATGACTGGTACTACTAAGAAGAGTAATATTGGAAACTGTTGAAAAGAAGACATTGCAGACATCACATCTTGAGGATTTATTTTCTGCAATTAATGTAAATTACATATCAAATACATTCTGTTAGGAGAAGCATTAGAGTGACTCATGTGACAGCTCATCGCATATATTCTAGTCAACAAATATCAAATTGGTTTCAAGACGTAAAACTACATATTGTCTAGGCTTGTGAGTATTTCCATATCTTAATACAACAGTATTAAAAGGTAGTAGCTCAGTCTGTAGGGACTTCGCTCAGGAACCGAAGTGCCGCTGGTTTAATAGCGTGAGTGTTGACAGTTGAACCTCTTCCACCTCTCCACTCATGCATGTGGTCCTGTTTGTGCATGTGCGTTCATGTGTGTGTATCAAAAACAACATGTGTCATGTAAATAACACGAAAGTGAAACCCTGAAGTTCCCCCTAGGCCCTAGGGGATTAATAAAAGTCAGATTTTCTTTGTCTTTCTTTAATTTGTAAACACATTTGATTGTTGAAGCAGACTGAAATAAACAATACTATTATGGGCTGCTTACTTAGCCATAATAACACAAAAGTCTCCCTGAGCCAGGCTGTTGTTCCCTCGTGCTTCAAGGAAACCACCATCATTCCAGTGCCAAAGAAGTCATCTCCATCCGGCTTCAACGACTACCGCCGCCCCGTCGCACTAACTTCCACCATCATGAAGTGCTTCGAAAGGCTGGTCATGAAGCAGATCAAATCCACCCTCCCCCCATCGCTGGACCCGTTTCAGTTTGCCTACCGAGCTAAACGGTCCACAGAGGATGCAATCTCCTCCGCTCTCACTAATGGCGCGTTTCCACTGCAGCGGGTAGCTCGCCTTAAGCGTGCCGAGCCGTGCGGGGCCCGTTTTTGGTTGCGCTTCCACTTATCCTAGTTTTGGCCCGGGGCTACTTTTTCACCTTTTTTCTGGCCCGACTAAATCGTGGTTCTAGGGCCAGGAACAACCAGGCTGAGTCGGGCTGAGTATGCTAAACTAGAGAGAGAATCGATGGCAAGGGGGCTACAACTACAACAAGATGAACATATTTGACCGTGAATTAATTGTAATACACGTTTCAAAATGGTGCCGAAGTAACAACATACTGATACCGGTTAGTAAAAACCATGAATTAATGCTTTGACAAGTCTGCAGACAGACGGCAGGTGAAAACCTCTTTTTAAAATGCGTGTTTTCTAAATGTAGCTTGGCTAAGCTAACGTTATATATGCTCCGACCGTCCACACTCACAACAACGGCCTATACAGACATAAACAAACCAGCGACTGTATTCGCCATGACACAGGCAGTCTGTGGTTTGTACTTGTTTAACTTTTGTCTAGTTTCTGAACAGATATGAAGAGCTGTGAGCTCTGAGTGCTAAGAGCTAACGGCTGTGTTGTTTTTTGGGGCGCTCATTGAAGATGACGTCACGGCTCCGCCTACACTGCGTTACTATAGTAACTACCCCAGTTCCTAAACTGTAATGGAAGCGCAGCATTATAGTATCAATGTATGTCAATTAACGGAGCCAGCAATGTCCAGGCCAGGGCTGCACGTAAGCTGGTGCGCAGTTGTCATTAATTAATTAATGTTTTTATGAGCATTGAAAACATTAAAATGAGCACCAGCCCATCCAAGTGTGATAGGGCTCATATGAGTTGCACTACCAAACATTTTCATTGTGTAGATATAGTACTCTACAAGCTTTTAGATAAACATGAAATGCATTGTTGGACTTAACATTGTTTAAAAAGTAACCACGTTAGCCTTCAAGTAAGCTAATTATACCATAGCACTGCAATGAGTTTAAGAGTAGATTTAATATGCCCCACTGTCATAGCTGTTGTTCCATTGTTCATTGCTGTTGTGTTTTCTAGGACAAAGCAAAGAATCTTGCCGTCCTTTCTTGGGAAAGAGGCGCAATGCACTCCACAGAAGGCAGCCGAACTCAGCAAAATAATCTTGAGAGGAAGTAATTATTTGCTTCCTTTGAGCATCTTTTAGGAGGGAATGGCTGTCCTGATCCCATTTATTGTGTCCTGATTTATTAGCTAGTTTATAGATGTTTCTTCACTTAGCCTTTTTATTTGTGTCCTTGTTTGGATTATGTAATAATTAAGCTTCTTACACTATAAGCAACATGGCTCTATGAAAGGTGCTGTGTTGTTATTAATAATAATGATATTTGTTTTATCTTACAGGTGATCGTCAAAGACATGAGGCCTTTGTCTCTCGTTGAGAGTGAAGCCTTCATAGATATGATTGAATATGCCTGCCCAGGCTTCAAATGTCCCTCCAGGTGGTGGTTTACCAAGCAGCTGGAGAAAGCATACCAATGTGCTCTTGATGATCTGAAGGGAAACTTAAAGAAGAGGTCCTCAAAGATAACGCTCACCACCGATGCCTGGACAAGTATTGCCACGGAGGCATACCTTGGAGTGACTTGCCACTACATTAATGAAAACTGGGAGATGGTCTCATTTGTTCTTTGCACAAAGCCCCTTGAGGACAGACACACTGGTGACAACATCGCTCTCTGGATTGAGGAGGTCGCTGAGAAGTTTGACTTTTCTCTCCATGATGGTGTCCAGGCAATTGTCCACGATAATGCAGCGAACGTTGTGAAAGCCCTTAGAATCCTTGAGGAGAAGCATGGTGTTGCCTCACTTCGATGTGCTGGCCATACCACCCAGTTGATTGTCAACCATGCACTGAAAGAGCCCCGAATCAACAAGGCACTTGGGGCAGCAAGGAGCCTCGTCACATACTTCCACAGCAGCGAGGTCGCCACCCTGAAGCTGAAACTCAAACAAGAGCAAATGGGCACACCGCAACACAAGTTGTCACAGGATGTACCCATCATATGGAATAGCTCTTTTTACATGATCAAACGCCTCCTTGAGCAGCGGTGGCCTGTAACCGCAACCCTCTCAGACCCAAAGGTCACCAAGGCAGCAAAACACTACCTGGATATGAGAGCTGACCAATGGAGCATCCTGGGGGACCTACATCAAGCACTTGAGGCCTTCGAGCAAGCCACCGTCTTCCTGAGTGGAGAGGCATATGTCACGGTCTCTGTCCTGCCTCCGCTGGTGAAAGGCCTACAGAAGTCCACGCAGAAAGCCTTTGAGTCTGCTCCAATTGCCACCTTCCAAACTGCAGCCGCAGCAGAGATAGCTTCAAGGTTAGTTTAAATATGCAGCTCTTTAAATCTCTTAAAGTGAACTAACTGAATATTTGAATTAAACTTTCCCAGTTTGCATCAATGTTTTTCCATTATGATTCTATCATGTAGAGCTATGGATTCTACTGTTATCTTTATCTTGAAGCACCTTGAATTTCTTTGATTTAAAGTGTGCACATTAAATCCATTATTTTTCAGATGGAAGGTTGAGACTACTTATGACGAGGACGGGAAGAATGTGTGCATCTTCGCCGCGGCCCTTGATCCGAGATTCCGAAAACTCAAGTTCTTGTCCACAGATGACATCCTGAAGGTGAAAATCAAACTTCAGACCCTTGCACTTGATGCCAGACGAGTACGAGTGAGGGAAGAGCCTGACTCCCCCAGTGGCCAGCTAGATCACTCAAGAGGACAGAAGCCAAAGTCTGTCCTGGACACATTGCTTGGGTCAGATGATGAGGAGGAGGAGATGGAAGATGACGACCCAGCCCATGACCAGAGGGAAGATGCTGTCAGGAATGAGGTGCTTCTGTACTTTGGGGGGAAAGCCATTCCAAAGGACAAAAACCCACTCCAATGGTGGAAAGAAAATGAAACAAAGTTCCCCTCCCTGGCTGTTGTGGCGAGATCTTATCTGGCTGCCCCTGCAACATCCACACCTTCTGAACGTCTGTTCTCAGCAGCAGGGAACATTGTGAGCAAAAAAAGAGCAAGCCTCACCAAAGAACACGTGGACATGCTCACATTCCTCCACAGTAATTCAAAGTAGGAGGAGTAGAGTTGTGAGGGAGGAGAGAAGGAGGAAAGTGGCCAGTACTTATATTGCAGTAATTGCACACTCTTCATTAGCATGTAAGCTGCCAGAATAGTAGTTAAGAGAGTCAGTTTCATTGTGCATCAGGTTCTGTGTTGGGACTGTTATATTGTGCACGGCACAGTTTGTTTTTGCACTACATTTTTTATCTTTTGTAATTTTGTACAGAAGAGATTTTTTGTTGGACTGTAAGAGTAAACAGGCTGGCCTTTTTATTTTGTATACATTTATTCTATATTTCTTATTTTGCTGTGCAATAAAAAAATAACTATTATTAAGAATTTTTTGGTATTTATTTGAGATAAATTACGTTTTTTATGAATCGAACAACAGAAAAATAATCGTTAGATTAGTCGACTAATCGATAAAATAATCGCCCGATTAATCGTTTTCAAAATAATCGTTTCCCCCCAGCACTACGCATCAGTAAGGAAAATCGCCAGGCACAAGTCTCAGGGAAGGTAAGTTAAACTGTTGCGTTCAGGGACGGACCAGAAAACCTAAATTCACGGGTTACTTGTCTTCTTACAGAATACATCCGGTAACATTTATATCAACAAGACAGATCAGGTGAACGGTGTACGTGAGGTGATTTAAGGGGTAGATATATCATCGTAGTGAAAAGTAAACAATGTTTCCGCCCGGTCTCGAACCGGGGACCTTTCGCGTGTTAGGCGAACGTGATAACCACTACACTACGGAAACGCCGTGGCAATTGTGCGTTCACGGACATCTAGTAACTTGTCCACAATAACCACCATCACTGAGCTTGGTGCTATCATATATAATAAGAGCGGATGCTATGATTTTTTTGTGGAGGATTTGTCTTGTCATTAAGAGGTGAACATCACAACATAATAAGAACGGATATCAAACTACTTTTATCTCTTCAAAAGTTTAACTAGGAAAATCATCAGTCAACAGTCTCCGGAAAGGTAACCTATAATGGTGCGTACATGGAAGAATCAGAACACTTTTCTTCCGAAATACCACAAATGTAGAGTTAATATTTATCAACAAGATAGTGAAGGTGAAGAAAGGTTACACTTAGTGATAAGAAAACAATGTTTCCGCCCGGTCTCGAACCGGGGACCTTTCGCGTGTTAGGCGAACGTGATAACCACTACACTACGGAAACGCCATGCGAGTGTTGCGTTCAGGTACCAATAATAAATCACGAC
Source organism: Gymnodraco acuticeps (assembly GCF_902827175.1). Lineage (NCBI taxonomy): Eukaryota > Metazoa > Chordata > Actinopteri > Perciformes > Bathydraconidae > Gymnodraco > Gymnodraco acuticeps. The sequence continues at coordinate 2,622,367 of NW_022992150.1, read as the reverse complement.
TAAACGGTATTCATGATAACTCAGACATAGCAAAACATAGTCCGTAACCGGAATGCCTTCAGGAAACTCTTCATTTAGGCAAAATCTAACAAAAAATAATACCTAATAAGTTATATTTAGTAAAATACACAGGTGTGTATATGTGTTATAGTGAGGGACACAAAATATAACAGAATGAAACATATAAAGTATTTTCACTGCTCTAATAAACCTATACAAACAAATTAAAGGTAGCAGTTTGTAACTGTACATAAATGTAATAATGATCCCTAAATTGAAAATTATGTTTCCGCCCGGTTTCGAACCGGGGACCTTTCGCGTGTGAGGCGAACGTGATAACCACTACACTACGGAAACGGCCATATATAGAATTGATGACGTAATACAATAGATAAATAGAAAATATTACGAACAAGACGTATACCACCTCCGTACCAAGACAGATCAGGTAAAAGATGTACATGACAAGTACATGTAAGGGGTAGATATCAGCACCCAGAGTACATAAAACCCACAATAACAACACTATGAGTATAAGACTTGACCAAACCCAAGTCTTGACATTAGCTTTATGTCTAGCACAAGGATAGCAATATAAAAAAATAGAAGGCTGTGAACGTTGTCCAGGATAACAATGATCTAGTTGGAATAGTTCAATTGTAATAGATGCTCTTTCACATTTGGCTTACATAAGTTAGACGTGGCTTTAAATAAAAAACCGGGGTGTCAAATTATTCACTCAACCCAGGGTCGGCTCTAGAACAAATCAAATGGGGGGGCAATAATTTACCAAGGGGGGGCACACACTGCCGTCAACAACCAACACACAAACACCAACGCAACTTCAATTTAAAAAAACATGCTGTAAAGTCTATTGTCTTTCACACACATTGCAGGGTGTAGTGCTATTGTATAGCGCACCTATGACTTGTGCATACATGCACGGCTGTGGCACGATCACCAAAACAGAAACATATGGACATAGGCCACCATATGAAAAGTGTGCAAATGTATTTAGTATCCTATCCATGTGAACATGTTTTAGGTGGGGGGTGGACCTAACCTCCTCTAGGAGGGTCTGGGGGCAAGCTCCCCCGGGAAGATTATTTTTAAAATATTGAAGTTAAAAGCATCAATCTGGTGCACTTTGAGAGCAAAATGAAGAGATCTATGGATAGTCTACATCTCTCAACATCCATATGAAACACAACTGTAAACAGATTTACTTTTTCTTTATGGATATTTTACTAATCACTCCCCTTTTAAATGGTATTCTGTGTTATTGTCCTATAGTATTTCATACCCGTTTTTCATTTATTCTCTTATTCTTTAATAACTATAATGATCATATAAAGGTAGCCTATTCCTCGCAAATACTTGTTTACATAAATGGTGACCAAACCGTTTGAGACCCACTGAGATAACCTACACTAAAGTGAACTATCTAAACACTGAGAGAGTCCTTACCTCACTGAGCTGACGTTATAAGATCCTCTCAGTCTGACAGGAGAGGACTCTCCTCCACCTTGGTGTAGAAACAGCTCTTTATATCCGTTAGCATAGCTAGCTAACCAGATGCTAACAACAATATTCCACGTTACCGCTCGCGCACTGACAAAATGCGCTCGTGCCACACACAGAGAGCCGAGCTTGAATGAAACACAGAGACCCATGTACTTGTACTGTACTGTATATCATATTATTTTCGATGGCTTTACTGTAATCAGTATAACAGATGGACAGATCGCCACTGGGCTTTCATCTAAACACACAGCCACGTAATGATAACAAAACAAAAGTCGGGGTCATTGGTTAAGCAACACACCAATCAGAGAGCAGCAGTGAGCACACCTCAGGCTGTGTTTCATATAAAGAATAAATAAAGAATACAAATGTGTATTCTTTATTTCTGATGTATTTCACACAAAAAACTTTTGGTGGAAACGTTTTAACTTATATGATTATTTTTTTTAAACGGCGAATTGGCAATAAGGCTCGTTGGGGGGGCACAGTGACTCATTTGGGGGGGCATGGCCCGCGAATGACCCCCCATGACGCCGACCCTGACTCAACCCTTTATTGAAACTCATGCTCGTTAGCTCGATTCCGTTAGCAACATGCTACATTAGCCCCGAGGAGGACGCAGTTGTGCTTCCTACCTGCCCAGCAATGAGCATCAAAAATATATTATGAAAGTGCTCGAAGTTTTGGAAAAGCTGTTGATGAAAAGATATTGCTAGTTCCGTTTTAAATTAAACCAAAAATGCTACGCATCTAAAACCTCCATTAGTTACATTGACAAATCTAGCATTAACTGCTGCTAGCATTTGACACACGTGGCTTTATATTAAAAACAGTACATTGTCAAGTGTTAAACTTTGTAAAAGGTAAAATAACATTTAGTTTCAATAATTCAATTGAAAAAAAACCTCTCCGATGTTGTGGCTTCTGTTTTATTCATTTCGTTAGCATTAATGCTTCACTTACCAGAGGAGAAAGGAAGTTTCCCATGGACCAACAGTGACGCATCAGAGAAAGTAATGCAATCCTCTACGGGATGCGCCTCAACCATAGAGTGTATCATATATAAAGGCCTCAACGCGTATGCAAACAGAAGCATCAATCTCATTACGCCAATCCTGATTGGCTGGTGATCTTGACGTCTACGTCAGGGAATCCACCCACCCTTTAAGTAGCTTGCGCTACGTCGATGTGCAATGAATGATGCTAGTTATGCGTGTACCTTCAAACAATGGAAGAATAAAGTGAAACAAATACCGTGAAATGTTTATCGTGATTAAAAAGCCAAGAAAAAAAGAGATCATTCCAAAACCAGGTAAATTAATGCATTTGTCTGCAATTTTAATTGTTTTAATGTAATTGCACACTCAACAGTTTATATGCTGATTTCAGATAATAGACCGTTTTATTGAAATTAATGCATATTCTCACAATAGCTTAATGATAATATGTAAATGTACAATTTGGAATCATTAATGTGTGCATTCGAAGAAAAATCACTCTCCATGAAAAAGATCCCTCAGTTAAGAGAATTTGCTAACTCTATTTTACGAGTTCATTATTCCCTAAACGAATATTTGTGAATTTCAACCAGTTTGCTGGATTTATGGATTGTTACGCACAGCACTGCCACGAGGTGGAGCCGTGAGACCACAGTGTTAAACACACTGAAGTTATTCCTCTTGCAGGAAATCTCATGGGAGCCTGCCTGCTAAAGCCAAGTGACTACTCATTTATCATTGTAGGGGGCGGTAACAATACAATTCCGTACATGCAATGTTTGCATGCAACAGAGATTACTGTGAATACAACAACAAATAACCTATAGCGGTTTACCTGTTTTTACCAATATATTTATAGATTAATTGCCAGAAAAAAACAAGAAATACAGGAAATGGGTGGCACATTAAAGTCCAAAGACCAATGTCTCGTCTTGTTTTGTCTGACCAAAAGTCCAAAACCGAAAGACACTTTATAAGTGCTTGTAAATTAATGAAATAAAGTAAAGACATTTTTTAAATATCCGTATTGATGAGCTCTTATTAGGGATATTTTGAACATGCCTACAAATGTCTTAAAAGTTTAAAAATAAATAGGCTATATTATGCAAATAGAGGCCTCCTTTTTTTTCCTGTATTTTTTGTGGTTGTTTTGCTGGTTGTGTTGGATATAAGTTGAATCATCAGTCACATTCAGTAATGTGACTTTGGATGTCTCATCATTGATGATGGCTCATCATCTGATTTCTAAAAATATAAACCTCACTGGAAAACATTAATAAGCAGATGATTTGATCTCTTTGTGTAACAGCTATCAGATTTTTTGAAAATCCATTTCTATATTTTTATTTTACATCTGTATCAGTGCCGACTCAATATTTAATTAAATAAAGAAACACACCACAATTTGTGTTTTCCTCGGTGGCTACAATGGAGGAAGTTTAGTCCTGTGAGTTTGTTTGTGTTTCTTTTTAAAATGTGTTTGTTCCTCTTTCCTTGCCTAGCTGAAAGCCCATGAGTGACACTAACAACAGTTGTTACAGATATTGAAAAACAGGTTTGGTTTGTGTTAACATGCACTCATGTAATCCCCCTCCTATACTGAGAAACAGTTTTGAAGGGAATTCCTCATTTGAGCATGTTCTTCAAAATTGACCATTAGTTGCTTCATTTAAAATGATATATAAGATATTTTCCATGAGATACTTATTTATAGTAAGTGCATTACTTACAGTAGATGGCAGTCAGCACACCCTAGTGTAAAAATCAGACAGGAGTCCTGCATGATGAGAGTAGCAGAAAATGGAAATATTCGAGTAAAGAAACTTGAAATTGTTCTTCAGTACAGTACTTAAGTAAATGTGGTTAGTTTCCCCCACTCTTGCTATTATTATTCACTTTCAATATCAATAGTAATTCAACAATTGATGAGTGAAAATGTTTCCTTTTTCTCTGTGAAGTTAGAGGACTTTCGAAGACGTGTAAAGGGGAACTGACTCGTGATGTGTTGACGACATTTTGCACATACACACCCCCTACACACACACAGTTATATAAGCCTTGTCTGTTGTTTTTTATTGCAGTTGTCAGTGCGGTGATTCTCATCATGGAGGCGAGCTACGTCAGGCATGTGGAGCTATTTGGCTTTGAGAAACGTTCATTCCCGAGTCAGCACTACGTAAGGATCAAAACTATTAACCATTACTTTGCTAAAGTCGCTACTAATCCTTTAAAAATCGACAAAGTTAGAGACATTCTAGCAAAGTTCAGTCTTAACAAAATCAAGATAATTTTTTGAAATAATAACTAATGTCATCTGATGTTGGAGCTATTCATTGATTTGTATTATTTAATAGTCAAACGTTTATTTTCTCACCGTTTTTAGTGTATGGTAGTTTCATAATTAGTTAGTGTCATTATTTAAATTAATGAGAAGTTTATTCTTTTATTTTGAAGATAGCTTTAGGCACCTGGTGAATAGTGACTTTTGATAGTAGAAAAATAAAAAATATCATAAGAAAATATATTGTAAAAGCTATATTCTTGCATGGACACTGGATGTATCCCTGTGTATCAGCAGTTTAATTTTTGAGTGGCTTTTTGAGAGGTTTGTTTTTGGTTTAGCCATTACATGTGAGATTATATGTGCAGGTGTACATGCTGATGGTGAAATGGAGCGACCTCTCAGAGAAGCTGATCTACAGAACGTATCCTGAGATTCACACCTTCCACGTAAGATCTTTCTTCACTACAAAAATAAAAGCACTGTGGACTTTTGCATTTCTACAAATGAAGTACTAATAAAAAATAAATTACATTTTTGAATCGGAAATGTTTATGTTTTGGCTGCAGAAGTCCCTGAAGGAGATGTTTCCCATCGAGTCTGGTGAAATAGAAAAGAAGGACAGAATCATTCCGTCATTACCAGGTAAAATAATTATAATGTTTCCTTTATTTTAGGTCAAAGAGTGCAGATTGTTTCTCTTTGCTTTTGGCTTTTTATTTACATTTAAGTTTCGTAGGATTTTATTCAGCTTAGTTTGTATGTTATGACAAGCTGCAGAGTGCAGAGGTTGAACAACATCTGACACATATATATTAACATATATAATCACAGACTATTATTAAAAGACAACACAATTATAATTGTGAAGTAGCTTCAATAGGTATTTTAAGAGTAATTGTAGTTAAAAACCCTCTGCCTGCTATAATCTTCTTTTAGGAAGCACCTGGGTTTTTAAACAAATATGGGCCAATACACTTCTCCTTTTTTCAAATTGTTGAAGCAACACAGAAAGCTGCAATAGAGCTGAAATCACTGATGTCAAAATGAGAGATTTTTCGTCTGCTGTCAGTAGAAGTTAATACTGAATTTGTAGCCAGACAAAAGCTCAGCCAAAGAGCAAGAGGACTTGTATTAGCCCTGTATGTTGGACAGAATAAAAACACTGATCATTTATCTATTCATACGAGCTTGGAGCTAGAAAAGATTGTCCTGATGGTGTAAAGTAAAGTACAAAATATAAATAAGACATTTAAACATTAAAACATCTAATAATAGACATAAATAAGTACATGAAGAGTACGGGGAAGAAGTAAATACTCACCTTTTAAATTATATATATTTAGTCAAGTAACATTATGGGTATACTTAACTTTATGCATTGAAATCTAAACACTTGAGAATGAAACAAACCAACAAAACAAATTAAAGAACATTTATCAAATCCACCCCATCGTACTATGCCAGTTCACTTATTTATGCATGTTTACAACCACTGCATGTTATCATAGTGACAGGTAGAAAGTCATGCTAACTACTTCCATGTTAACATCCAACATCATGATGCATTAAACTTGAAACCTTATAATTTTTGCTTATTGCTTTCACTTTTAAATGAGACAGGTGTCAAAAAGGAAACATGGACTTTTTGCAGGTCTGTTTTCTGTTCAGCGTTGATTCAAATAAAAACAGAACTCAAATTGCACCCATTGTGAAAGCTACATTTCAAAACAAGCTGGTTGCAGTTTAGAGAAGAGACACAGTGATAAAACCCCAAACCTGATGCAACCTACATGTCTGGAAATGTTCACCTTGTGAAAGCAGTGGTGGAAAGTACATTTACTCCATCACAAGTTTGAGGTACTTTTACTTTCTTTTGTATTTTATATGTAAAATGAGAGAAAATAGCCCATCGCGATTATTTTGATTGAGAAATTATAATTTGTTCACCATTATTTTCATTGTTATTAAAATATATATTTAAAATGATAAACAAGATAATCCCCACATATTAACTCCATTTTATGATTTTTTTAAGCGTAAATGCAATCGCCATAAGTAAATAACTAATGAAAGGCTATTTAACAAATGACATCATAGTGACATGATTCTCGTCACTATCGCTAAGCTAGAGGTTGACTGGGTTTGACGTGATTATGTTTTACTCTAATTTAAGCTACCAATATAAGACACATAGAACATGTGGGCATTCATGAGTGGCGTATTTTATGTTGTAGGTTCTTAAAACTGCTGACTTCAACATGAGGGAATTTAAAGTGGTAAAATGCTAACTCATTATCAGGTTTTAGGACGCATTCCTGCACCACTCTTTTGAGATTTATATATAAATTATACTGTTGCAACCCTAGTCAATAACACTATTTCATAAAGTCTAAAACTGATACTGCAGTCTTGAGTTTCTGCTGATAACGTGTTTTCTTTCACAGTTAAACCTGTCTATAAGTCTGTCGGTATTATTTAAATTGTACTTGGGACTTATGTTTTATCTGTGCAGCTCCACGGTGGTTGATCAGTGAGAAGTCCCCAGAGACCAGGCAGAGCACGTTGTCGGAGTACTGCCACTCGCTCATCAACCTACCGCCTCACATCTCCCGCAGCAAACAGCTCACCAACTTCTTCAAGGTCCGACCCGAGGACGAGAACCCTCCTGCCCTGAACCCGTCAGTACAACACACACATTACAGAGGATGTGTCACACATGGAAATGTATCACTTCCAAATGTAAAACTCAATCACCCAGTAATTAGTACTAAATTCAATTAAAATGTCCTCTTCAGAGTGAAAAAAAGCGAAACCTTTGTGGTGAACAAGGAGTCGTACAGAGGCAACGTTTCTGGTAAGTCATTTTAAATGTAATAAATGCTTAAAACATGTATTTTTGTCGTTGTCTTTCCCAAGGTTATTGAAAGATGTTAGATTTATATTCTTTTGCATTTATATATTTATTTGTAGCGTACAGGCTGCAGCTTGTGGATTCATTTTTGAAATTGTCCAAATAAGTGCCCTTTAAGCATTAGGGTTGTTTAAATACACATTAAACATTTTTATTAAAACAGATAATTATGTGTTTTACCTCTCAGAGATTTCTGGCCCCATCATTTTGGACACGTACAGAGTGATCGCTGACTTCGAGAAGACGTCTAAACATGAGATTAATCTGCACACTGGAGACCTGGTGGAAATCGTGGAGAAAAATCCAAACGGTGAGAATGCTAAAACAACCGCAGCCAAACTTCCCTAAACAAAACAGACCTTCCAAAAGTTTATGACAATACTAATTCTTGGGTAAGACTCACTTTTAACCTCATTCATTAAATTGTTCAAGGAAGAGCTGAAAAAGTTGAATACTAATTCATGATACTCTTTTATAAAGAATTAGATGATTTTGATTAATTATGGTCTATTGAAGCATGAAACAGAAGCACTCAGTCAGGTTTTAAAGGCCCTAAAACCATTTTTTGTGTTAAGAGGTCAACTCAAAATTCCTCTTTCCTTTTGTGTCAACTAAGTAAAGACACTCCGTTTATTATTCAATCATGTTTACGTTATGTTTATCTTTAATGAATGAGGCCCGGTCTTAAGCTGCTCTTGTGTTCAGGGTGGTGGTTCTGCCAGTGTGAGTCTAATCGAGGCTGGATCCCTGCGTCTTACCTGGAGCCGCTGGACGGACCGGATGAAGCCGAGGAGGCTGATCCGGACTACGAAGGTAAGTTGTGTTCCTTGTATTCTTCATTAAATAATGTATTTTCAGTATGTGTGTCTTTTTAACAGTGCTGTGTGTCCCTGCAGGAGAGATGCACGTCAGCACCAGAGCCTACAAGGCAGAGCTGGAGGACGAGATCTCTCTGGAGAGCGGGGAAACCGTCGCCGTCATCCACAAACTGCTTGACGGCTGGTGGGTCGTCAGGTATGGTCTACACAAACTGATATTTATGTGGATATATTCATAATATCTTTATAATAACAAAATCAAATCTCCCCAAGGAGGAACAGAAGGACTTCAGCTATTATTTAATTATTAATCCTACTGTGGTGCTTATAAATAAATCTGGATATTTTTACAGGAAAGGAGATGAGACCGGACATTTCCCCTCCATATTCCTGCACAAGGCCGGCAAGAGGGAGATATATGAAGCACAGCGGACAAACCTGCAGGGACAGAAACCTCCCCCCCGCAGGTACGTCAGTGAACGCAAAATATAGAGTAGTCTTATTTTAATCTCCACTCTTCAAAAGATTGATTGTTTTCTATTTAACAAATCACTTTTCCATATAAATACGTTGTAACTGCAAATTTGTAAGGTAACTAAAGCTGTCAAATGAAAATAGTGAATAAAATGCATGTTTTTTCAGCACTCAAATGTTGAAGCTGGGAGGAGAAAAACTATCACGAGATCAACACTAGGGCTGCACAATATGGACAAGTGCAATATTCAAATTGCATGAAGAACAATATTTATTAAGGCTAGATATATGTACAAATATTGTGGAGCTGCAGAGATGTCCCAGCATACAAATCACACTCTAAGGACATAACATATGTTTTTGGTAGAGACCCTCTTTTGAAAATCACACTAATCATTTATTATATCATTCAATGTTTTTGGGAACTCTTCTTTATACCCTTTTGAAGTCTTAATAATTTTCCTCTGACATTCCAATCACTGTGCTTCATATTATGAGCAGAGTTCTGTTAAACAAAAATCAAATATTCCTTAGGACAAATAGCAAAGACATAGAATGTAGGTCAGTCTTTGAAAAGCCTCAAAGTCTTATATTATTATATTATTCAATGTTAATAAGAATAACAAAGCAAAATGATAAATTCCCTTGATAATATGAATCATGTTATAATTGCAATATCAGTCAAAATAACAAATAGTTTTTCCCCCCCAATAGTTCAGCCCCCATCAACACTCACCACCTTTACTTACCTTTACAAATCTCTGTGGCATTTTCCGTCTCAGATCCACCATCAGAAATGCGAAGAGCATCCACAACAAGTCCCGTCAGCGGCTCAGCCAGGACAGTTACCGCAGGAACAGCCGCCGCTACCTCCAGCAGAAAGGGGGCTGCCTGGCAGAGCCCCGCAAGAACTCCAAGACCACCGCAAAGTCACCCCTGAGGGAGAGGAAGAACCAGGGTAACGTTCATGTTGTGTTCAGATCGATCAAACAAAGTGCACCAGTGGTGGAAGGAACTGCTCAGATCATTTACTGAAATAAAAGTACTGATACCATGCTGTTATAATACTCCACTATAGTTATATGTAAAAAAAAACATAAATAAGTATATGAAAAGTATGGGGAAGAAGTAAACACTCACCTTTTTAAATTATATATATCTAGTCAACTGTTACAGATATACTAAACTTTATGCATTGAAATCTAAACACCTAAATGAGAATACTGCATCATTAATGTACATTTTAGTACAATATGTGTCCCTGAGATGTAGTGTGGTAGAAGTCAAAGTGACCTAAAAGGGAAATACTTAAGTTAAGTACAAGAACCTCAGATTTTTAAGTAAGTGTACGTAGTTAAATTCCAACACTCACTGAAACAATCAACCCACAAAGCCTCTTAACACTTCTAATAATGTTGTTATTTGCTACCAACAGACAACATTCCCGAGCAGTCCACGTCTGGCTCAGAGAGCGAGCTGAAGAGGGATGCTCCGGTTATCCCCCCCCGGCCCAGTCCGGAGCTCATCCTGGAGCGCTGCAGCGACAACACCTGCAAGAGAGTCAGCATCCACAGGTCAAACTCTGGCTCTTCCAAATAGCACCGGAAGTCACTAGATGTTGTGAAATTTACAATGAAATCACTTTTTTTTTGTTGCCTAAGTTTGTGGCAGACCGTTCCAATGCAATCGTAAAACCTAGAGGGAGATGCAGGCGGTCATGGGAAAAGGTTACTGAATTGAGTGGAGAATAAGTCATTCTGTAAAATGATGTGGGAGGAAATGTTTTAAAATGTATACTTTTATAACTTTACTATGGTAAACAAATCCAGTGAAGTTCGACTGTCTCATGATGTGCAACAGTGCGGCTCATTGTTTTAATCAGGCTTTGTTACACAAACAATACTTGTATGTTAATCTTTTTCACAGGATTTGTTGTATCTCCAGAGATATTCTTTATGTCACACTGTGCAAGTTTAGAAAAATCTTGACTTATACTTACTACCATCTGGTTGTCATATCAAGAAGAACAAGGTGGCAGACAGTTGTCTATTCTAACTTTGCTGCTTCCATTTATTTTACAACCCTCAAGTTGATAAAATGTGTCGGACTATTCATTTAAGACCAGATCATTAAAAAAAACTGAATTTAATATCTCCAGAAAAAGTGTAATCATTAAGTCTTGGTTTAATACAACTAAATAAGACCACAATTTGCGAAGCTCTTATTTTCTCTTCCATCGTGGCCGCTTCAAGCTTCTGCACACAGCTTAATGTCTTGACAGTAAACCAAAAATGGCCGCGCTTGTCAAGCTTTACCTGGCTGCTATCATTCACATTCGCACTGTGAGAAGAAAAAGAAGCTATGCATAAGATACATGTCTAGAAAAAGCTGCATTTGTTTGGTTGCTGTGTTATAAAAGTATTTCTACTGATTATAATGATATGTTCTGTTTGTGACCTGTGTAGAACATTTTTTATCTATTTCCCAGCATCTATAAAGCTATCTTGTTATTTATTTGCTGAATAAATGTATATAAAAAACAAAACATGTGTCTCTTTCTTTTAGGTCAACAACCTGCAGCATTATTTAGAAATTAGGCTTCGGTCTTCTCACTCTGTTTGGCAGATCATACAATTAAGTCAGTGGTGAAAACATTACAAGTGAAGTTCGGTAACATCAAAAGTAAGATTACCTATTGTGCAGAAAAATTGTCTCCGTCTGTTTTTACCCTATACAGTCTATGGTTTTTACACAGTTTATTTATATTTAAAAGTTGGAGGATTTATATAAGGATCACTTGATCCTTCAATTTATCAGGAAAAATGAAGGATACAGTGTCACATATATACAGAGACACGGACAAAAGATAATTTACAAGTAAAGGCCAAAACAAAAAGTGTTTTAACACTCCGGCACAGTAGATGGAGTCATGCACTTTAACGAAACGTTGATCTGTAGTCTGCCAGTAAAACCAACGAAGAAGAGGAAACACCCGCGTTGTTTGTAAATAACGGTTAATCAACGGCAACGACTTTGTACGACACCGATACATATTTAATATTGTATAGTTATTGTGGAAAGATAAATATACTTTTCCATTGATCTGACATTACTTATTTATCTGCGTCAGTTACGACATTGATGCTAATAAGGGTAGGAAGAAGTTAGTTAGCCAACAAGCTAACATGACATATTTCGATAACTAGTTGACATACATACAATGGAAGATAACTCGTCTTGTTCCTCGGCTGGCACTGCTCTTTCTGAAGCGTCTTTCCTCCAGAGGACGTTGGAGCGGCTTTCCTCCACACAGTGTCTGAAAGTGAGCACCGAGGCTCCGGTGGCTGTCATCGCGCTGCAGCGGTACTTATCCGATCAGCCGGAGGGGCAGCCCGACAGCTACGACGTGACGGTCACTGACGGAGTGTGGCGGGCCAAATGCTCTGTTCACCCTGCTTTAAATCACCTGGTGCACTCTAACACCCTGAGGACTGGGACTGACGTGAGCATCACACAGTGCTCGTTTGTTTACAGCGAGAGGAGACTGGGACACGGTTACATTTGTATTGAAAAGCTCCGATGTGGAGGAGAGATGTCTGCCCTCCTTCCCCGCATACAGGACGTCGCTTCTCTGCCGATGATGGTAAAGCAAGGCATGGAGAGGAGTGTGGAGCTGCAAAGTGATGTTCCCCTCCAGGTGAGCCGCAAACATTACTTGTCTCTGTGGAACAACGAGGACCCAGAGGGGGACATCTGGACCTCAGGGTCTCCCTCATCGCACACAGTGCTGGATGGTGAGACTTTCTGATGACCCCCTGTCATACACTGCTCTATTTACAACATGGCTTACATTTGTATACACCACTAAGGGCTGGACGAAAATGATCAATGGAAATGTCACTACACATATTTGAGCATTCAGAATATGTTTTGTCTGACCAACAGTCAAATACACAGGATAGATACGTTTGACTTTGTTATAATGTAAATCACAAAAAGGCAGAAAAGTCTAAAATGTGTGGAGATAATTATTTGACTTCAAAAAGTCAAAGTCAGCTTTATTGTCAAGAATTCTACATGTTGTACATCCAGAAATATCGTTTCTCGAGGTCCTACAGTGTGACATATATACATCAAACAACAACAACAAAACAAAAAGGGCCTAGATAACCGGGTTATACAGTTTAAAATGTTAATAATATGTTAAAGTGTTCAGCGGAGATGGCAGAAAAGTGACTGGTGCTGGATGAGGTGTGTGTGTGTGTGTGTGTGTGTGTGTGTGTGTGTGTGTGTGTGTGTGTGTGTGTGTGTGTGTGTGTGTGTGTGTGTGTGTGTGTGTGTGTGTGTGTGTGTGTGTGTGTGTGTGTGTGTGTGTGTGTGTGTGTGTGTGTGTGTGTGTGTGTGTGTGTGTGTGTGTGTGTGTGTGTGTGTGTGTGTGTGTGTGTGTGTGTGTGTGTGTGTGTGTGTGTGTGTGTGTGTGTGTGTGTGTGTGTGTGTGTGTGTGTGAGAGAGAGTCCAGGACCATTTGGGGCAGGGGAGAAAGGTCGGAGGCAGGGTGGAGAGTTCAGGGGAGAGATGTCAGAGGGGGGAGGGAGGGAGGGGAGAGAGTTCAGCATCCTGACCGCCTGGTGGAGGAAGCTGTTCCCCAGCCTGACGGTGCCCGAGCTGAGGCTGCGGAACCTTCTTCCTGAAGGCAGGAGGGTGTTGGAGGGGTGGGTACAGGGCTCTCGACTAACTTTGTTCCCCATCGTCCCGAAATACAATCTAAGCCGTCCCGAAATTAATGTGGACCGTCCCGAATTTAAAATGTTAGTTTTTCTACATTATCATTAGTTAAAATCATTCAAAGTGACCTTTAACATAAATAAAACATCATACAAATCATTAGATGATAATTCATTAACCTTTTTATTTGAGTAAATTCATTCAATCACATAAACAAAGGCCAAATATATTTACACAAACGAGAAAATTACTCTAATATTGAATCAAGTCCCATCCAATTAACAAAAAAATCCAACACTGTGTCCTGAAGACAGAACCCAGAGTAACCACTAACCAGGAGGACAGTCTGTAACACAGTCAGGAGACCTTTACAAACTGCCCGCCCCCTCGCACACAGACGGGAGAGAGAGATCTCGTCTGGATTGGAAAGCTCGAAAATACATCATAGACGCATGTTGTAGTCTTATTGCATATTAGAAACGGAGTTGGTGAAACTAAAACTGCGATATAATGTGTATGTAGCAATAATACATATGACATATATTTTTTAAATGTCTCCAGTACCGATAAAAAGTCCGATAACGTCGGAGCTTAACGTTACCACTGTCTTTAATAATTCCGGCCCGTTTAATACCGGGGCTCGGTACCCATCCCTACATGGGGAGAGGCGCAGCATATTGCTAAGGGCTAAATACGATGGAGAGTTATCTTCTCAGCCTTATTGCCCATAGGGGATGAAGAGGAGTAAGTAAATAAAGAGGCCGGCGCTCCAGGATCTGGTTCTGCTGTGCGTTTTTGTGATGTAACGGTAAAACATTTCAGAATTGGTCCACGGGATGCCATTGTACATCACTCAACCCGCGAAATACACACACTCAGTAGCCTACATAGCTAGACCTGCGGGCCAGGAATTCGCGGGCACAGCCAGCTGGGCGGCTGGCTGACAGCCAGCGGCACAGCTGTAGCTACATGTGTGTGTATTTCGTGGGTTTCTAAATGTTTTGTGCGTGTGTGTTTATGTTGACAAGGAGGTTTAATGTGCTACACAAAACGTGCAGTCGGTTTCATTTTCATCGCCATTTGTAGTAGAGTTAGCAGGGTATTTTTATTTTAACTCTCGTCCCAAATTCGTCCCAAAATAATTTTTTATCCTCCCCGACACTATTTTTTTCGACGACGGGACGCCCTTAAACTCGAGCTCTGGGTGGGTGGAGTCACCCACAATGCCGAGTGCTTTGCGGGTGTTGTATATGTCCTGTAGTGAGGGGAGCAAGGCACCGATGATCCTCTGGGCAGAGTTCACTATGCGCTGCAAGCTCTTGCGGTCGGCGGCGGTGCAGCTTCCAAATCACAGCGTGATACAGCTGCTGAGTAGGGGTGCACCGAATGGGAAATTCTTGGCCGAAACCGATACCGAAAATAGGAAACAGTTGGCCGAAAACCGAATGCCGAAAGGCCGAAAATGATTAATAGAAATATATATATATAATGTATACATTGTTTACCAATGTTGTTCAGCTACCTGATTATGGAAATAGACATGATTATGGCAAAACCTAACTTAAATAATAATCACTAGTATGGGTCCATAAAACATTTATTCAGCACTTTTGAATGCATACAGTACATTTATATATGTCATGTATTATTGCTAAAAAACATTATATCGCAGTCTTAGTGTCGCCAACTCGTTTCTAATATGCAAAGACAACAAATGCGTCTATGATGTATTTTCGATCAGACGAGATCTCTCTCCCCCGTCTGTGTGCGAGGGGGCGGGGCAGTTTACACACACGCAGCTGCTACATGCAGCGGAGCACACTGCGGAGATGGCGGAGAGAAGGCGCTTCGAGGTGTGGTTAAACTTTACCTGTCTCGATGTGGAGAATACTTGTTACCATAAGTGCAATAAGAGTTTAGCATGTAAGCACGAGCAATTTGTCTAAACATTTAGCAAAAGTGCACCGCATGCAGACGGAGGAATGCACCGGGTTCGACCGTCTTTCTAGCAGCTCTGTAGCCCCATCCACGAGTAACGTTTCCACGTCAGGTGTTATGTATGCTAGCAGCAACACACGGAGTTAACTACATTATACAAACATGGGTTAATGATTAGAGGAAACTGAGTTATTTAGTTTGTTAAAATGTCAGCTATTCTGTTTACAGTCTGTCATCAGATTATTTAATACGATTTGTTAAAGGCTCAGGGCAATCTCGATGACAAAGGTCAAAAAGCCGAAAGGGCCTTTTTAACCATTTTCGGCCGATAATTTTCGGTGGCCGAATATTCGGTGCATCCCTACTGCTGAGGATGCTCTCGGTGGCGCCTCGATAAAATACAGCACGATGGGGGGTGATGCTCTAAGGCAGGGGTCTTCAACTAAAATTCAACGAGGTCCAGTTAGAGAAAATCTCAGCATGCAAAGGTCCGGAACATCAAAATGTCCAATCAATCAATCAATCAATCAATCAATGTTTATTTATATAGCCCAATATCACACATTTTACATTTGTCTCAGTGGACTTCACAGTTTGTACAGAATATCAGAATGACAATACGACACCCTCTGTCCTTAGACCCTCTGTCCTTAGACCCTCTGTCCTCAGACCCTCACATCGTACAAGGAAAAACTTCCAGAGAAAACCCACAGTTTAAAAGGGAAAAATGGGAGAAACCTCAGGGAGAGCAACAGAGGAAAGATCCCTCTCCCAGGACGGACAGACGTGCAATAGATGCCGTGTGTAAATTGAAAAGATAATACATGTCTAACTTGCTTCATGAATTAGTGTGATATATATTGAAGTGACATGTAGCTTTATCAACGTCTGCATGTAATCAACAACTGACTGCCAATCAAATAAAGAAAGTACAATTCAAAAACAACAATATTTATTGTCAATTAACATTACTTAAATACTGTGGATATGTGTAATGTTCCTCTCGGGCTGCATTTACAAATAAAATAGAGAAAATAAATAAAATAGCTTTTGAAAATATGTGCATCTTAAAAGTGCTTAATTTTAGATAAATAAAATAAAGTGTAGCAGCAGCTTGAGTTTCCTTTTTTCTTTGTTAACCGTTTCACATCATGACTTAACAGTTTCAGCCGATTGTAGAACAATATCAGTCTTTACATCATAACAATTGAACAGTTTAAAGTTTCTCTTTCTTTCCCTCTTATATTGCAGTCCCTCACTCACTTTTTTTAAATTCAGTGTGAGAATTGAGCTCGAGCTTGTCCTGCCAGGAGTTTGTAAATCTGGGCTGACATGGAGTCAGGGCTGTATTCTCATACACACATGCAGGTGTTCATTGGTTACAGTGATGCAAACACAGGTATGGTGAAAAAAGAGAGAACTATTCGAAGCAGAAAAGAAACAGCGTAATATACCATCTGACAAAGGCCTGTGCTATAATGCTTCAATTAACTATTCTTTATAATATACTCAGATCAATAGGAGACAGAGATGTTAAGTTACAAATCAAGGGTTTTTATTATTATTTACAGCAGGGGTGGGGAACCTTTTTCCTTTCAATTTTTACAACATCCTTCGAGGGTCGTACAAATTATTGAACTCAACCTTTGCTTAAAAAAACTAAAATCACAGCCCATTCATTTGGCCTTTCTTTCATGCTGTGCAAAGAAAAAGCAAAAAAAATCCAGATATCTCACCATGACTCGCGCATGCATGCACGTGCACGGTGTGGCATGACCACCAAAACAGAAAGATATGGACACAAGATGTGTGCAAATGTATTTAGTATCCTATCCATGTGAACATGATTTAAGTGAGGGGTGGACCTAACCTCCTCTATGGGGGTCCAGGGACAAGCTCCCCCGGGAAGATTTTTTTTAAAATATTGAAGATAAAAGCATCAATCTAGTACACTTTGAGAGCAACATTAAGAGATCTATGGATACATCTCTCAACACCCATATGAAACAGAACTGTAAGCATATTTTTCTTTTTAGATATTTTACAAATCACTCCCCTTTTAAACTTTATTCTTGTTATTTTGAACAACTTTTTTGTTACTGTCATATCGTATTTTATAACTGTTTTTCATTTAGTCTCATTAATAACTATAATGATCATATCAAGGTGTGCCTTAACCTCACTGAGCAACACACTCTCACTCCCTAAGCTGAGGTTATTTGAGCCTCTCAGGAGATAGCTCTCTTCCACCTGGTTGTAGAAAAGCTCTTTAAATTCGTTAGCATAGCTAGCTAACCAGATGCTAACAACAACAGATCGCCACTGTGCTTACAACTAAAGACACAGCCACGCAAACACTGCGGCAAGTGTACGGCTCCTTATGGGTATTGCAATATTGTAAGGGCTGAAGCGGCGTTCCGGTGCTCTCTGTCAGCACTCCTTTCAGACGAGACATATACCACGTGAAGACACGTTACGCTCGTGTTGTGTTCAAGGAACCTGTCCTTGGCCAGGAAAAACAGGCACTCGCTTGTTTAATTATTTTTGCGGTATAGATTTCTTCTTCTTTTTTGAAGTGAGAAGTTGTCCGTCAGTCGGACTGACTCCATCCCCCCCACCCCCAAAACGAAAACTCTTCGGTTCTCCACGAATTACACAAGTCACCCAAATCAGCGTTAAAAAAGCGGGAGGCGCCGAAAAATCCCCTATTAATGTATTGATTATAGCTCCGGGTCCGTATAGGTCGGCGTCTGGGTCCGGATCCGGACCGCGGTCCGCCTGTTGCCGACCCCTGCTCTAAGGCCTAACCAAACCGAGCGAGGCCGAGCGAGGCCTGCAGTGGAAACGCGCCAAAGACTAAGGACCCATATGTCAGAATGCTATTCATAGACTTCAGCTCAGCATTCAACACCATCATCCCCCAGCAGCTTGTAAAAAAACGTACAGACCTGGGCCTCAGCCCCTCTCTCTGTAACTGGTTGCTGTACTTCCTAACAGAGAGACCACAAGCTGTACGGGTCAACAATAACACCTCAAACACCCTCATACTGAGTACGGGGCCCCCCAAGGATGTGTGCTCAGCCCCCTTCTCTTCACTCTGCTGACCCACGACTGCAAACCCATCTTCAGCACCAACCACATCGCGAAGTTTGCAGACGACACTACTGTGGTGGGTCTCATCAGCAACAACGATGAGACTAACTACAGGAAGGAAGTGAACCAGCTGGCCCTGTGGTGCCAAAATAACAACCTCTTCCTCAACCTGGAGAAAACAAAGGAGATAGTTGTTGACTTCAGGAGAATCCACCGTCGACCCCCTCTCCCCCTGACCATCAACGGTGCTGCTGTGACGCAGGTGACCAGCACCAAATTCCTTGGGGTGACCATCACTGATGACCTCACCTGGAAAATCAACACCACCGCACTAGCGAGGAAAGCCCAGCAGCGCCTGTACTTCATCCGGAAGCTCATCCGGAAGCTGGTTAGGCCCGGCTGACTTTAATGCTGCGCTTCCATTACAGTTTAGGAACTGGGGTAGTTACTATAGTAACGCAGTGTAGGCGGAGCCGTGACGTCATCTTCAATGAGCGCCCCAAAAAACAACACAGCCGTTAGCTCTTAGCACTCAGAGCTCACAGCTCTTCATATTTGTTCAGAAACTAGACAAAAGTTAAACAAGTACAAACCACAGACTGCCTGTGTCATGGCGAGTCGCTGGTTTATTTATGTCTGTATAGGCCGTTGTTGTGAGTGTGGACGGTCGGAGCATATATAACGTTAGCTTAGCCAAGCTCCATTTAGAAAGCACGCATTTTAAAAGGGTTTTTCGCCTGCCGTCTGTCTGCAGACTTGTCAAAGCATTAATTCATGGTTTTTACTAACCGGTATCAGTATGTTGTTAATTCGGCATCATTTTGAAACGTGTATTACAATTAATTCACGGTCAAATATGTTCATCTTGTTGTAGTTGTAGCCCTCTTGCCAGCGATTCTCTCTCTAGTTTAGCATACTCAGCCCGACTCAGCCTGGTTGTTCCTGGCCCTAGAAAGGTGAAAGGTGAAAGGTGAAAAAGTAGCCCCGGGCCAAAACTAGGCCAAGTGGAAGCGCAACCAAAAACGGGCCCCGCACGGCTCGGCACGCTTAAGGCGAGCTACCCGCTGCAGTGGAAACGCGCCATTAGTGAGAGCGGAGGAGATTGCATCCTCTGTGGACCGTTTAGCTCGGTAGGCAAACTGAAACGGGTCCAGCGATGGGGGGAGGGTGGATTTGATCTGCTTCATGACCAGCCTTTCGAAGCACTTCATGATGGTGGAAGTTAGTGCGACGGGGCGGCGGTAGTCGTTGAAGCCGGATGGAGATGACTTCTTTGGCACTGGAATGATGGTGGTTTCCTTGAAGCACGAGGGAACAACAGCCTGGCTCAGGGAGACTTTTGTGTTATTATGGCTAAGTAAGCAGCCCATAATAGTATTGTTTATTTCAGTCTGCTTCAACAATCAAATGTGTTTACAACTTAAAGAAAGACAAAGAAAATCTGACTTTTATTAATCCTCTAGGGCCTAGGGGGAACTTCAGGGTTTCACTTTCATGTTATTTACATGACACATGTTGTTTTTGATACACACATGAACGCACATGCACAAACAGGACCACATGCATGAGTAGAGAGGTGGAAGAGGTTCAACTGTCCACACTCACGCTATTAAACCAGCGGCACTTCGGTTCCTGAGCAAAGTCCCTACAGACTGAGCTACTACCTTTAATACTGTTGTATTAAGATATGGAAATACTCACAAGCCTAGACAATATGTAGTTTTACGTCTTGAAACCAATTTGATATTTGTTGACTAGAATATATGCGATGAGCTGTCACATGAGTCACTCTAATGCTTCTCCTAACAGAATGTATTTGATATGTAATTTACATTAATTGCAGAAAATAAATCCTCAAGATGTGATGTCTGCAATGTCTTCTTTTCAACAGTTTCCAATATTACTCTTCTTAGTAGTCTGGAGTCATGCTTTAGAAACACATGGAAACCTCTGCCTCTCCTAGTGAAGATCATACACAAATCCAGATTAAGGTACTATGGCAAGTTTGGGCTCAAGATTGATTATCCCTTCCAGGTGAGTTTGAACTAATTGAGCTTTAGTAACACAATATGAACAGGATCTCACTATCATGCTGTGACCGATTGGGTCTTTGTCATATTTCAGGCATACTTTGAAGTTGCTGACCAGAGTGGCACGATGTCCCTCGTGCTTTGGAATGAACTTTGTCCAGAGTTTTACCAGAAACTGAGCGTAGGCACTGTGTTGTACATCCAAAATTACTCCTTAAAGCAGAGTTATTCAAACCGCTCACGCCCGCAAATGGACCATCACCAAATGAAGACCTTTCACTCTGTAGGTATGTACACATTTATTCTGATAGGGCGGGTACTCCAGAGTGCAGCACAATCTTAAATGTAATATCTTTATTTGTATTTTCCCAAGAAATCTGCCTGAACGCTCGCAACCCAACTTCAGTCGTCACTGTGGTCTCAGCAAAGAGCGTGCTGCCTCAGTGGGGATTACCTGAGGTTTCCTACCTGTTCACCACCAGGTGATTCACTTGTCAATCTAAAGTTTAACATTACATTACATGTTACTTGTTCGACGCTTTTATCCAAAGCGACTTACATACTCAATACTGTGGACAATCCCCACAGGAGCAATTTTGGGGTGAAGTGTCTTTCATTGAAAAAAGCGTTGTCATTTATTGAAGGAAAAAAATATGAATTCTGATATTGTCTGAGTTTAAAGTTGCACCTTTTTATGAGAAACAACCCACACATTTAAACCCACCTAAAAATAGAAAGGTTAATTCAGTCATACATTGGTGAGATAAAGCATTGAAAAAATAGTTAGTGTCAAGGAACTACATCGCTTCTCTTTGCTTCAACACAAGGTTTAATATAAAAAAAATGTCTCATAAATTGTGGGCTTTTTTTGCCAACTATAGCTTAAAGTGGACCTATCATGCTATATGTTTTTTTTTTCAAAATACCAAACAGATCATGCATTTTAGCCATGCCTCATTTCGCTCTATTTGCTCTTTTTTAGCCCTGTTTTTGCAAGGGCTAAATTTTCTCCATTTTTAGAGATTTGGGTATGGAGGAAAATAGAGAGGGTTGTGTTTTCTGACACTTGGTGAGTTCCCTGACACACCGGGGACACATATTCATGTATAAAAGACGTACAAAAGTGCATTTTGCATGATAGGTCCCCTTTAACTTCGTCGTATGTATCCTACAGATTACAGTTGGACGAATTATCCAACAATTCTGCATGTGATGTCATCTGTTTGGTGACATTTGTTGGTCGTGTTGAAAGAGTCAAGAGCAACGGGAAAAAGGGTAAGACATGTTCTATCTATAAACTGGAATTCATTTACTTTTAACCAAAGTTAATCATTGGAAGAAAACAATTTTTTTTACCTATAGGTCCAGAAAAGTTCTGGACATATCGCTGGATCCATGCGGTGGACGGATCATCCGACCGTCCTTTTATCCTGGAGGTTTTTTCCTCTTCCCAACCGGAAGTCTTCAGTCGTATTTGTCCAAGTAAGTCAAATGGCTTCTATCTGACAGCTCTAACTTGTTAGCATTTTCACTTCATCTGTCCATCATCATCATCATCTCTTCCTCAGTGACCTACCTGGTGTGCACTCAGATGAGAGTTTGCAGAGTGGAAGGCTCGTTGCCCTACCTCACCAGCAGCTGTGAGACAGAGACGTTCATCACAGGTAAGCACAGCTCTAACAAAGTGGAAGTGATAATGTTCATGTTTTATCAGACGGTAATGCTCACTGTATTTTCTGACTCCACTGCAGGCTACCACAAAGGTCAGCCATATGTGAGTGACCCCAGAGTGAAGACTTTCATCCAGTGGACCAAAACTCTGAAGGACAACGTTGTCCTTCAGAAGACTTCTGTTGGCGGACATTACTGCTACCCTCGTCCCCCGCAGACATTTACCCAGTCCATGGCAGATGCCTCAGGTCAGGAAGAACGTTATTATTGAAGAAAAGTTAACATTTCATGCACTATTTTGTTTGGCCTCTCAGTGAACTATAGTTTTATCTAATTATGCACCGATAAGCTTCAGAACATAAGTCCAGCTTTAATATGAATAATTTTAGAACAGAGCTTGAAATGATGAACTTCTCTTCAGTACTGAACCAAAATAAGAAATACTCAGTTATCTTGTGGGCGGCAGGAATCGGAAAGAATATATGTACGGGACGGTTGGCGCAGTGGTTAGAGCGTTGATCATCAGATCAAGGGGCGTTGGTGAGCTCCAGTTCGAAACCTGCCACTGCGTCAGGCCGTTATGTCCTTGGGCAAGACACTTTACCCGCATCTGCTCCTGTGGGTAATGTCCACAGTAATGACTCTTACATGTCTAATATGTGTAATGTGTAATTGTAAAGCACTTTGAGCACCTGTAAAAGCGCTCTAATTAAAAATGTAATGCATTATTATTATTATGTTAGCATTTTCCTCCAGTTTTGCCAAAAGATAGAGGGGATTTTCAAAAGCTTTTCTTCCAAGTTCCCCTTAAAAAGACAATTTACAATCATCTGTTTGATCTGTAAAGTGTAGAATACACCAAGCACATGAATCCTGATTCCTACAGACTTTTTCAAATGTATTTATTTTTGCTCCTTCTTCAGCTCAAGTTCCTCTGGTTGCTGCGGCCGACTTGAAGAAGGAGATGGAGACCCTCCAATATAGGGAGCATAAAAAAGTTGCAATTCAAGGACAGATCGCGGCAGTGCGATACACGAAACACCCCAAATCAACAGAGTCTAGAGGAACAGAGGAGAGAGAAGTAAAGAACATTATTTTTAAATCACCTTTCCAAGAGTAGCGACCATTACCACATTGTTAAATAAGTCAACTGATTTCAGCAGGTGCCAGATGTTGCTCCTGATGTGTGTGAGCCAAACACACAGGACCATCCCTCCACAGCTGAGCAGACCACGGCTCCCATTTCAACTGCTGAGGAAATCTCAGTAAGAGGAATAAAAAGAAGAATTCAAACAAGGTAACATACCACTCCTGACTCAAATATTTGTAAGCTTAATAGCGAATCTATCATTTATCTTTAGTGGCTGCTAGGAGCACATGTTTTGATTTGATATAAAATGTGAATACATACATGTTTTCCAGAAAAGTCAAGCAGTTCTCCTTGAATCTTCGTAGCATGGCAGCAAAAAGGTAATAATGATCCAGCTGGTAGTATTCATTAGTTATCAAGTTCAATCACTCTGAAAGTCTTCTGTTGGCGCAGAAACAGAAGGAGCTCAGAGATTGAGGAAGAGAAAGAGAGCGACTCTGGATCTGAAGACACTCCGAATGTCGCAGACAGCCAGCAAAATCAAGGTGTGTCATTGGAGCTGCAGTTTGACCGCGATGTACATTTTGCATTCTGATACTCTGATACTGACATGTTTGTGTTTTCAACAGACTCTGATGTCATATCTTGGGAAAGCAGCAGTTGGCCGAAGCAGAAACAGGAAGTGTCTGAATATCTGTGTGAAGGCGGGCTGCACCAGGACAGCGTGTCTCAGAGGTTCACGATTGACGAAAAGGACGTCCTCCTGCAGCGGAGTAACCTTCAGCCGACGCACTGGACCCCAGAGCAGAGTGCGGACACCCCCCCTCCTGTGGTCTGTCCCGGGTTCTACCAAGTTACAATACTAGGTAAAGTCTTAGCGTAAGAATTACTCTGATCTGTGACCCACAGGAAGTTAATTTGAGCATTTCCGTCTCTGAACCTGGTAGGGGTGTAACGGTTCACAAACATTTCGGTTCGGTACGTACCTCGGTTTTTTGGTCACGGTTCGGTTCGGTACGTTTTCGGTACAGCAGAATTTTTTTTCACAAAACAAAACATATATATATATATTTTTTTTATTATTATTAAACTGTGAATAATGTATTCACTCAAATAAATACAAAATATAATAAAATAAACATTAAGGTGCAGCATTTCGATGAACTGAAATAATCTGTATTTGAACTTTACTGTAGGCTACTAGTACTCACAAAACATAAACTATTAGTTTTGGGTTTTTAATTATTATTAAACTGTGAATATTCACTCAAATAAATACAAAATATAATAAAATAAACATTAAGGTGCAGCTTTTCGATGAACTGAAATAATCTGTATTTGAACTGTACTGTACTAGTTCCTAAGCAGCCAGCTTGACATTAGGACTTGCTTGTCATTGTATTTTCATGTTTTTTTAAAGAAAAATGAACTTGTCCACATTGCTTGCCGAAAGGGCAGATCTGCTGGCACTAACAATGTCTCCTGATGTGGAGAACACCCTCTCTCTAGGCAGGGCCGGACTGGGACAATAAGTCAGGCCGGGAATTATACACCCAGCCAGGCCACTACCAGTTTTCTTTTGTGCCATTTTCCTGGATTTATTTGTCAATATTTACAGCGTTGCTGCCCATAGTGATAGCCCTAAACTTTAAATCTACTACCCCAGAATAAACATATGGACATGGGTTACTATTTCAATTTTTTTTGCAAATCTATTTAGGAACCTATCCATGTGAACATATTTTAAGTGGAGATGGACCTCAATTCCTCTAGGGGGGTCCGGGGGCATTCATTTATAGTTGTGAGTGTGTCTGTGCTCCTGAACCAGCCTCACTCATCTCCCCCCTCTCCCCCTGCTCCTCTTTGAGGCAGCAGCAAAGACTAGTTTTAGCTCTCAACAAGTTTTTTAAGTTTATCTTACCTTTTTTCACCTAGTTAATTTTTTTTAATTATTATTCATGCATATTTTACTAATCACTCCCCCTTCAAATGGAAATATGTGTTTATATAAATGGTGACCAAACCGTTTGAGACCCACTGAGATAACTCAGACTAAGTTAACTATCTAAACACTCAAGAGTCCTTTACCTCACCTGAGCTGTAGTTATCAGTTTCTCAGTCTGACAGGAGAGGACTCTCCTCCACCTTGTTGACAGTCAGCTCATTATATCCATTAGCGCCGCTAGCTAGCACCAGATGCTAACAACAACAATACACGTAACCGGTGCGCGCGCTTTCTCTCTCGCACGCTCGCGCCCGCCACACATACACACCCTCCCGAGCTTGAATGAGGGCTTTAGTGTATGATCTGTATGAAAGTGGCCATGTCGGCAGGCCACATCATGTAGACAGCCAGTCACCTAGTTATTTAAAAAAAATTATTATTCATGCATATTTTACTAATTACTCCCCCTTCAAATGGAAATATGTGTTTACATAAATGGTGACCAAACCGTTTGAGACCCACAGAGATAACTCAGACTAAGTTAACTATCTAAACACTCAAGAGTCCTTTACCTCACCTGAGCTGTAGTTATCAGTCTCTCAGTCTGACAGGAGAGGACTCTCCTCCACCTTGTTGACAGTCAGCTCATCCATTAGCGCCGCTAGCTAGCACCAGATGCTAACAACAACAAAACACGTAATCGGTGCGCGCGCTTTCTCTCTCGCACGCTCAGGCCCGCCACACATACACACCCTCCCGAGCTTGAATGAGAGACCAATCGAGGGCTTTAGTGTATGATCTGTATGAAAGTGGCCATGTCGGCAGGCCACATCATGTAGACAGCCAGTCACCCTCTGTGAGGCAGAGTCTGACCCACATTTGCGCAGCGTTGCGTTCACAATACATACATAAAATAAAAAAAATCCTCAGGCCAGCAGGCCACTTAACAGGCCAGGCCATCGGGAAACCTCCCGGTCCTCCCGATGGCCAGTCCGGGCCTGTCTCTAGGGACAGAGGTAGCAGATACAGCCAGGTAGCGCTTTGCTAACATGGCAACATAAGGATATTTAGTGTTTGTAATAGCTTTGGCTCGGTCTGAACTCTCTGCGAGTGGTGGAGGCTTAAATGCTAGTGGGAGTTGGGTTTGCACTTCAGTCTTTTTTCTTTTGGTACCGGTGATATTCACGTTCGGGTGATGCCTTTTCAAGAGTGTGCAAGTTTGATGTATTGCCAGCCGCGCAACCAATGTTAGTTGAACAATGCCGACAAACAGCTTTGGTTCGGTCCACCTGTCTTTGTCCTTCATCCTTGTACGTAACTGCGAAACCAAAATGTTCCCAAACCGGAGACTTCAATGATGCTGGAGGATTTTCGAGCTCAACTTTATCTGCGTTCGCCATTAATTTTCGACAGTTCCTCAAATTACTGACTACATTTGAACGCATCCCTCTGTCCAGCTCTCATAGTATGCCTCTCATCCAATGAAATGACTTGCTCGCTCTATGACGCGTTGAACCCAATGTGAGCAAATTACTCTGAATGCTGCGACGCAGCACCTGAGATTACTTCCAAAAAGTTGTTCACGTTCTCAATTTTTTACGTTTAACGTTATATTCGTTCGGTACACTTCGGTACACACCTGTACCGAACCGAAGGGCCCGTACCGAATAATTTCGGTACGGGTACGTGTACCGTTACACCCCTAGAACCTGGACATCCTTTTGCACCCGACATTATATTCTGTCTGAATTATTCAGACACTGAATAGCTGTTTTAAGGAGGCAAAAATGGTTAGTACTTAATCCATGCAGAGTTTCAAAACTGGCCTGAATTTTTTTTGTTGCATTTATTTACATTGTCAGTGAGTCGCTAGACCTGCTTTCAGAGGAAACAAGCCAGAGGTCTAACGGTACGTCCACATGTGCAGCAGTGCAGCGTGCGTTGAAGCTTGCCGGTGGGCGTGTCTAGCGTGCGACCAACAACCAATCACATTAATCTCCCGCCCTGGACACAGAAGCACGCGGTTTGATTGGCTAGAGCTTGTACTGGCATATGATTTGATTGGCTGACGCTTCCGTCGAGGCTTGAACTTTTCTCAACTTTCGAAGCGAGCAACGGAGGCAAAGCGATGCGACGGAACCACAATGCAGCTCGGCAAAGCGTGACGTCACCCCATTCAAAGTGAATGGGAAGCGTCTCCGTTGAAGCAACGCACGCTGCCAGAGATGTTCACAAGTCTTTTTTTGCAAGTCCAAGTCAAGTCTCAAGTCTTTGGTCACG
Source organism: Gymnodraco acuticeps (assembly GCF_902827175.1). Taxonomy (NCBI): domain Eukaryota; kingdom Metazoa; phylum Chordata; class Actinopteri; order Perciformes; family Bathydraconidae; genus Gymnodraco; species Gymnodraco acuticeps. Next base: position 2,594,586 of record NW_022992150.1, on the reverse strand, counting down.
AGTCCAAGTCAAGTCTCAAGTCTTTGTGGGGTGAGACTTGATCAAATCTCAAGTCTTTGGTCACGAGTCCAAGTCAAGTCTCAAGTCTCTACAAAATAAAAGTCTCATGTCTCTTCTGGTTGTAATAAGCCTTCTATTGTCTGCTGCTATCCAGTCTGTTAAGAATACTGCACAGCTATATCTAAGACATTCAAAGCATTTACTGTATTATTATCACTCCTATATCTATTAGCATACAGTATCAGTACTGATTAGTTGTTTGTTATATGATCACTTTAAACAGGCTATTGCAATGCAATATGAGGAACAACATCACACTTTAGCTAAATGCAAACAACTTATAAGCAAAACACTTCAGAATCAGAATCACAAATACTTTATTAATCCCCCGCAGGGAAACTGTGTTAAAAGTACTTAAAAGTACTTAAAAGTAAACATTTGTTCTGTGCCATTTGCAACTAAAAAACTATTGCTGCAATATTATCTGAAATATACTGAACTGGTGATATTAAAACATGACCTGTTCCAAAAGAGATATCTACCATTAACACCATTTACCAGCCAAATGCTGGTAAATCATGCAAGTGGCTGGTACTGTACTGTATGTTGCACGCACCAGCCAAAAATAACAATGGCAATCTATTGAGTGGCTGGTAACATTTCAACATTCACTAGGCTAGCCATTTGGCCAGTGGACAAAAATGTTAAAATTTGACCTCTGCAACCGTATTGTTTAATTACACTGGGTCTCTAATGACATCTTTTAAGTCTACTATAAATAAACATATTCCTCTATCCTCTCAATCAAACCCAGTGTAATGGTAACCTGATAAACCTGTAACATTAACGTTACGTGGTCAACAATAAACCTGTAACCTGCCTATAAACCGACAGATGTATTTATGTATGTAACTATGTATTTTTCTACGTTTAACGTTAGCCAGTGGAAGCGGTGGCAGCGGAACGTAATGATTAACGTTACCGACCTTTTTTATGTCATGTCAAGAGTTGGATGTCAACGCCACTCAACGCAAACAAGTGTGACAAGCAAACATTCACTCATCTTTTCAAATATTCAGTTACAAAGCTAGTAGCAAGCTAAGTTAACATTACATAGCTGATGCTGAGCTAAACATGTTTGCTAACCGTCCATATGCGTTAATGTGACTGACCTCTCCGGGTGAGTTTTCAAGTGCCTGATGAAATTTGACGTTGTTACACCAGCATCCTTGATTTTAATATTGCAGACTTTGCAGTGTGCGCTCCTTTTGTTGGTGCCGCCGGCGTTTTTGTTCGAAGTTTTTATAGTTGAACCTGCAAGCGGTACAGCTGCAGGTGTGCCGCCGGTCGCCATGGTGTTACCATGATGTTAATGTTAAAGGTGGGGTAGGTAAGTTTGAGAAACCGGCTCGAGATACACTTGTTGTTATATTCCATGGAATACTCTTAACATCCCGATAGCCGGCCCGGCTAAAATAACTGGATGGCCTACCTGCCTGTCAGCCTTCCATCGGGGCACAAACTTATCTCGTGCCCTCATTGGTCATGTGCGCGTTCGTGTGTGTTGGAGGAGGGGCTCTGTGAGGAAGTGGCAGATTTTCTCCGGTTGTGTATTTTCAAATTCTAGCGATCTCGAGCTGGTTTCTCACACTTACCTACCCCACCTTTAATACGCCAAAAATAGAAAACACAATGATTGTTCACGAGTCCCAAAACACGAGTCCAAGTCGAGTCTGAAGTCTTTTGAGCAGGAGTCCAAGTCAAGTCTGAAGTCTCTGTGTGTGCGACTTAAGTGCGACTCGAGTCCGAGTCACAGACTCGAGTCCCCATCTTTGCACGCTGCCATGTGGACGGGCTAGTCACATTAAGAAAACACAAATTAATACAACTATCATTAGTATTTTTAAATGCGTACTTCACCCTAAGAATGATCATTTTAATTACTCATCCCGTTTAAATGGAATTCCCCTTCCATATTAATAAAAAAACGGATCCATAGATGTATAAAATTCTTATTGAACTGAAGTGGGCCAAGAATAAATTGGACTAGTTTTCCTTTTTAAAAGATGAAAAAAGAAGAAAAGTCTTGAAAATGAAATGTGTGAAATTGTTCTTGTGCTCAGTTTGCCACTCTTCTTCTGTGTTATCATTCTGACAGGCATAAACAAACAGATGGCCATCGATGCTGCATTTTTGCCCGTTGTGAGCTCAGATGATCCCAGGGCTGTCGCTCTCCCTCAGGATCCCCATGGCAACACGATGCTGTCCTGCCTCTCGTCAGGCTTCCTCTGTCCGCTCAGCCACAGCCAATCAACACTTCCCCAGCCAGGTATTCACCGGACCTACAAAAGGGTGGAGGATCCAAACAGTTCGTGGGAAGACTCTTATCACCGATACACAGCATTACATTTATAATCAGTGTTTGTCTTGCAGAGGAGGTGTTGGGGTCTGCTGGGGAGCTGGAGGACATGCACCTCGTCTGCATCCTGGACCTCTGCCATCTGGGTGGAGACAGAGTGGAGGTCCTGATCAGCAAGGTGTACAGAGTGACCGAGGTTTCAAAGTGTACAGCTCTGTGAGACTATCTTGTAATTATGTTCATCAGAAATCATGTCATTAGAAAGTAATTTTTGATAGAAAGATTAAATGTTTTATACCAAACCTTCATTTGATACTGTAAATTCTGTTACACGTGTACAGTTAATGTCACATATTCTTCCAATAATACTTTTGTAAAAGATAAACATGTTAATGCAATCAATTAAAAAGTCGCATTTTTCCTACCATCAACATTCAGCTGTGTATTTGACAGATTGCTCAGGCGATAATAAGGTGTCAGCTTACGACATACTGCAAGTTTTAACACTAGCACATCGTCACTGTAGAGATTTTGAGAAGCGAGTGGGATGGCTGACATCAAATGAATCACTGTGAAAATCTCAGGGAGGTGTGACAGTGGCTCATATGGACTGCCCTCTGCTGCGTGAGAAGTGTTTAAAAACGTGTTGCACAATATTTGATCCGAGTAAGTACTTTGCATAGGTTAATACCGGTTAATACAAGCATGCTGTACTGATGTAAAAATATGCCTTTTTGCAAAAACATGTTTAAAAATATTTATTTTCAAATATTTCACAATATCCAGGTTGATTTATAAATAATTCAATATAACATCATTCATATCAAGATATTTTAGAATGTAAACTTAATTTGTTAATTTCTTTTTAAACAATGTTTAAGATATTTGTAAAGCTTATTTTGATGGTAAATACAGAAAGAAAACAAGCCATACAACTGCAACACAAAGAAGAACCTCACCTTCTCTAATAAGACACTTCATTATCTGTTACAAAATTACTTTAATTTTAAATCATTGAATTTACGTATATAATCTGAGACATATAAAATAAACAATTATATATATATTTTTTTAACTTTTACATTCTATTATACAACATTAAATGTTTGTTTCTGCATTCAGACTGAAGAAATGGCTGTGCACCGTTTCTGTTTTGTTCATGTTCAGGCAAATCTTACACAGAATGCAATAATCTCACTGCCCACGCTCATAAGTGTCAGTCACTATTAGAAAGTACAAGTATATGTGATTCAAATCACATGCCTTCAAAAACAATGACACTCAATGAAAAACAACATGAAAAAAGAAAGCACTCGAGTTGAAGAACAGAAGAAAAGGTGCTGTCAGGGAGACTAGGGAGAAAACAGTACCGTCAGAGCAGATGCATTATTTACAATCACACCTGTGAAGCAATACACTTTTTTTTACTGGGCGGCGCTTCCATCAACCACCTCGAAGCAGTATGATGATTTTGAGATCTTCTCTGAATGCGGATGGTAAACAACCTCAAGAGGAAATGTTACTGCATTTCTCTGAAAGGTTAAAGGTTACTGATAAAAGGAAAAGGAGTGTCTTCTTCCAGTGAATGAAAAACACATTAGTCATCTATAGCACCTCTGTGTTGCTGGTTGAGTTTAAATCAAATGGTCACTCACTCAACTTTTTCCATACCAAATGTGGGTGTGACTGAATACATAGAGTGAGACTGATGTACAATTGCACTTTTTCTTAAAAACCATTCGACAGAAATGGTAGAAATCTGTCATTGAAACTGAAAAAAAGCTAAATAAATGTGCAGGTTTACATTTTCTTGTTTTTGGCTGAGCTACCAGACCACACGGCTGCAGCCTGACTCCCATAGTGTCTGACATTCTGTTTGCCGGGGACACAAAGATCCTTCATTTAATATTTTCTCAGGGTGAACATGTGAGTTACTGCCTTTTGTTTGGGAAAAAATACCACTCTTCACCAAATTCCCACTAAACATATCTGATACCTTCAAGAGCTGATAAACGGAATGTTAGGACATTTTCATTAAAAAAAATACTTCCATATAATTATCATAGTACAATTGCTTATTAAACACCTCCAACACCTTATATATATACACACACAATCCTGTATAAATTAACATTCTTCTTCAAATTGACATTGCACATAGGAAAGTGTAAGTGGGCACAGGAGTTCTGCAGCACCAGTCCTGAAGGGATCTGATGACGCAGCTTAAATGTGTACAGCTGAGAGCAAACTGCTGTTTTGAGCATGAAGGGCTGCTTTTATAAAGTGTAGCACAAGTTCCACAGGAAACACTGAGTCATTATAAACAGTTTTTCCTGATTTAAAGAAATATTTTTAAATGTAAACCATGAAATCAGACTCTGGCAGTTTGTATATGTTGTTACAAATTCTCTGATTGTCATTAACAGAAAGATGAACCAGGTTCTTTAGTGCGTCTTCTTCCTTTACGTCTGCGTATCAGGCTTCGACAGTACACCTCTATTTGTACAACTGTCATCTCGCCATTACTGCAGGCAGCGCTTTGAGATGACTGTTATCTTTCTCTCACATTTATATTTAAAATGATGATTGATACCAATGAGCAGTTTCAAGAGCTGATTAGTAGTTTTACCAACAAATCTTTCAGAATATGACAGAAAGATAGCCATACAAAAAGCACAGTATGTAAAGAACAAGTAGCTGGTATCTTAAAATACTGACAAATAACTTACATTTACAGTTGAATAAACAATGGTAAAATAATGTCAAATGTATGTGTTGTTTGTTAATGCTGCCTCTGTATGATACAATAATGCATTGGAGGTTTCTGTAATAATTTGTTCGCACTATTTTCAGTTTTTGATGAGATCACTTTCAGAGTAGGATGCGATTTAAAAAGGTAATTTGGTCATGATCACAGTTTACATTTAGTGACTTCTCAGATGGCCATTTAAATCAGACAAAATGAACAGAAAACAACAGGAATGCCGAAGAAACAAGGTGATATAGTGTTCACAATTATCAACATAGCAGGCAAGATGGCTACCAAAGTTTCTCACTATTTCCAATATATTTAAATCACCAGGCTTTCACTTTGTTGTAAAGCCACACAGGTCAGTGGACTGTTCTGACATGAACCCAGATGGTGCGAGACATTAGGACCAGCGTTGACCCTTCAATACCCAAATAAACACATAAAATCATCTTAAACCTTTTTGTATAAAACTAGTTTCTTAATATATATTTTTCAAAAATATATTAAATAAATAAAAGTGATTTAAGGGTTTCAGTAAATAGTTAAATGAATCTTATGTGTTACTATAAGTGTTTAGATTTAAAGGTTGCAAAAAGCATCCAATATATATATATATATATTTGTTATATATGTTAAAAATCTAGATGTCTTTTGTTTTATCTGATGCAGAAAATAATAAACTTTGATCTACGAAAATATAACTTTGTATTCCAAATGACACAACCATCAAACCGCAGTATGGGCGGACCATGGGTAAAGGCACAAATATTTCCCCTCTGGTATAGGACTGTTATTCTTCTACGAAGATAAGGGGCGGGACAGTTTTACGATCCCGCTTTCAGTACCAGATTGAGGGTTCAAAAATCTAGATCTTTCGAAATGATCAAAGAATATTCCTCACTGCTGCATTTGCGTGACATGAACAGTAAATCGTTGTTTTGTGGACAGAATGGGAGAAACTTCTGTTATCTGCCAACTAAATGATGACACTATAAGATTGTACGTCTTGGGAGGGGCGTCGAGCCATTATTAGTGAGGAAAAAAGAATATTAATTCATGGGCAAAAATAAATATTCTACCTTTAGGAAGGAGGACAGTACCACAATGCAAAGAGACATTTAGAACTCTCTTTTACATTGAAACATGTGACAGTGACGTCTTCTTGAGAGCTTTGATAGTCCGCTTGATTCAATAGTTCCACTTTTGACTGACTCCAGGCCACAGATGAAGGTCCAGACCCTCAGCCTCTCCTCAGAGCCCGCAGGTAACGTCGGGTCAGTGCTCCTCTGCCTCTGGCTTCCACTGACCGACCTCCACTGAACACCAACAGTAAGGAGCAAAACGTTCCACTTTCAGGCGTTTCTTTCCACAGAACTCGACTTCTAATGCCACGACGTTCTGCTGCCCGCACTGCGGCAACCCAGAGTTGAGATCTCAGCGCTCTGAACGCGGTGCACTGCGTTACCGAGTCAGCATATTTCTGAAGTCTGACACACTGCTAGTCTGGTTCTGGGAGTGTTGATATTGCATCTGTTGCACCTGTTGCTGTTGTGCCTGCGGGAGCTGCTGAGTTTGATGCTGCTGGATGTATCCCACAGTGCTTTGCTGTGGGACATTAGTGGTGTGTAAGAACGCTGGAGTTGATCCGCCGTGAACCAGACCTTGAGCCATCTGCGGACACACAAGAGAATAGGAGTCTTTGTTGAAGTGTTGGCAATCTTATCCTTACCCAACGTGCATAATAGGTTTTTATAGTGTACACTTTTTGGGAGGAATTAGTGACTTCTAAAGAAATAAACACATAAACACTGCGTCCAGGAAGAACTACTGAATTAAATGTTATTACCTCTGTCACTAACTCCCCTTCACCCATTAGTAGAATAGCCCTAGGTGAGCAGAGTGTCCCAAAGTAAACCATATATTACAGGCTGTATATACAGCCAGGTCAACAATCATCATATATTATATCCATTATTTTGTGGGCAATGAGGTCATAAATTACAGTGAAAAACAATCATATCTCTTTTTGAAAACCTCAATAGAAGGTTCATATTGAGAAGAAGTTACATTTGGTACAGCCCTAACTTTTATGTAACCACTCAGACAGTAAATCTTAAGAAATGATGACACTAGTTCTGGGTTATGAAAAGTTTAGACACAAAAGACCCTTCATTGCTCCCATAAAAAATGAAGGACACACTCCTCTCAGCAAGAAGAACAAATAGGCCTACATTACACACATACACTCCAAATATATGATTGACATTTGAATAAAAGACTATTCAGGTTTTTTTTTCAAGGCTGGTGACCTGTTTTGTTCCTTTTGGACAAAGACGATAAATAAGTCTTTAGAAATGTTTTAATTAACCCTGATGAATTTTAGAAAACATCACAACTTTGATTCAAAGCCGAGGTTAAGTACGATTGAAAATAACACAGATCTCTGGCCTAACAGCCTGTGGGATTTACACAGTAGCTTGTTGCTATGGTAACTAGGGATTCAGATGCAGTGTAATGCCTGAAATGATCCTAAATCAGTAAATATAAAGATGTGGTTAATCAAGCTGTGTAACGTAATGCTACAATCCATCACATAATGACTCAGAGTTAAAGTCTAGAAAACCTCAGATTAGCAATTAGCAAACAGCAGATGATTTTGTACCTGAAAGAACTGCTGGGGCTGCTGAAGCTGCAGGGAGTGCTGAGACGCCTGAGGCTGCGTCTGATAACCCGACTGGGACTGGTTTGTGATGAAACCGTTGGGTGGGATCATTATGGGGGATGTGAAGCAGGGGGAGGGCACGAGGACGGCGTTGCAGTTGACCTGTTGCATGGAGAACGAAGGGGCGATGATCTGCTGCTCCAAGGTGTATCTGTGCAGAGGGCAGAAAGAAAAAATTAGGCACAATACGAAATGACACCACAGAGACAAACAGGTGAACGTGTGTGTGTGTGTGTGTGTGTGTGTGTGTGTGTGTGTGTGTGTGTGTGTGTGTGTGTGTGTGTGTGTGTGTGTGTGTGTGTGTGTGTGTGTGTGTGTGTGTGTGTGTGTGTGTGTGTGTGTGTGTGTGTGTGTGTGTGTGTGTGTGTGTGTGTGTGTGTGTGTGTGTGTGTGTGTGTGTGTGTGTGTGTGTGTGCGTGTGAGAGAGAGCAGGGTAATGAAACATTTCTCACATGGTTTGGGAGATGCCCATGTTGCACTGGGAAGGCTGCGTGGTAACACTGCTCGTGGGAACCAGCGTCTGCATTGGCTGGTTGAGTAGCATGCTGCAGGGAAATAAAATGTGTTACTGGAAAAACTAAATCTGTTCTGTGAGAAAAAAAAAGCAAGTGAGAGAAAATCTTAAACAGAGTTCTTTCCTGTATAGAAGTTTAACACAATGTCATCTATGAAAGACTGTAGGTGTTTCTTTTCTTTTTGTCAGGATAAGTTCTCTAAGTTTAAATCTATGTTGGCCACTAGAGGCACCACTACCCCATGTTCTAAATAGGATTCAAAACATTCCTGTTTTTTTCCAGATGTGTTTAAACCACATATCCAGAGGTTTAAACGCACAGTACATTAATAGTGTGTTAGCAAGTAATGTGACATTACTCTCATGTCTTTATTTTGGCTGAAATGTGTTTTTATTCTTCCTGATCTTCTGTGTTCAGTCTTGTTTAGAACATGGGGTAATTGTGCACTACTGCCTCTTGTGGCCGGCAGGAGTATTACAACAACAAACACAAAATGGAAAAAAGTTATCCTTCCAAAAACATTTTGTGACATTTTGACAATGAAAAAAAATAATAAAAGAAAATAATGGATCACTACAATAGCTCACTTGCCTCTCAGGGCAGGGAATCACAACACATACAATACGGAGTTTAACAGTTGAAGGCCACTATTGATAAAACTGACTTCATATTAGTAATGTCCCTTCTGTCTGTCATACTGTGGTTTTGAGTGGGCTGAATTTCACATTTCTCTTACCGAAGTTGTCCTTCTTGGTTGAACTCGCCGTCTGTTTGTCTTTGGTTGGCATCCTGCAGAGAGCGCGTGTTGGTCTGAGAGAACATCATGGGGTTGCTGTAGAAGGGCATGGTCACACTGGGGTTGGTCTGCACAGGCATGCTCACCAGCTGGGTCTGCCCGCTGCACGCAATCCTCTGCTGCACCTACGAGTAAACACAGGAAGCTCAGCATTCAGAAAACAATGACATTACCACCTGTTGTGATGCGTATATCTTTTAATAATTGATTGATATTAGCAGCTGAATCCATAAACTGCCTTCTGCTGTGTTGTGAGCACTGAAGTAGGCCATGAGTCGTTAGCTGCTAATGACTGAAGGTACATTGGTGAATCAATATTATCCTCTTAACATGAGAGAATACATTTTCAGACAGCTGTGTTTGGACTTGTTTCCCTCGTGTAGCTCTGTACCTGTATTGACGGTGAGCTGTTCTCTCTCTGGAGTGAGTGAGGGGATGACCTGTGGGTCCTGCTGGACGATGGTTTTGAGTGGCCTGAGCGCTGCCTGATCACACCTGACTGGTTCTGGTTCTGGTTCTGCTGCTGCTGCTGCTGCTGCTGCTGCTGGGCCTGGCCAAAGTCATTGTGGGAAGGCTGCTGTAACAACACCTTACACACAAACAAAACATATTAATCTACCCTTCATTTACTTATGTTTTTAGTTTGAAGTTGGATCGGAAGTTACTTCTTATTTATTCTTTCAAATCTGATGTCGCAGGCAACGAGATTTGACATTGTGTCTTAATGATAGGAGAAACACTACAACATTCCCAGATTGTGCCCTCTGGGCAGGTCATTGAGGATGTGTAATGATTACATGTAGCTGAATTGGTATGTGATTGCTTCTTGGCCTGACTATTCAGTGGTTAGCTTACAATAAGGTGTTGTAATCTTTGTGGGAGTGTTACCTGGATATTAGCGAGGTGAAGCTTCTCTTTAATGTCATGCAGCTCCTGCTGCTGCGTCTGAATGTCGGCTTGCAGAATGCGCGTCCTTTCCTCCAGCTGCTCCTTCAGCTGGTTCATCACACAGACCTGAGGCTGTGGCGGTGGCGGGTACATGGGCGACGGCGGCTGCTGCTGCTGCTGCTGCTGCTGTGGCTGCGTTTGCTGTGGCTGCGTTTGCTGTTGCGGTTGCAAAGAAATGATCACAAAAGGAAATTGGAACAGTAATGAGAAAAGCCTGGCCTTTTCCTCTTAAACTTGATCTGTGATCCTCTTTTCCCATTAAATGTAGCAAATGCGGAGATAATCATTTAGTATGAGTCATATAAGGGCTAGCTCTTGGTATTCTTCGTATATATTCCCTGAAATTGGTTTTATAAATAAAAAATGCCATAGGTGCGCAACATGTGGAAAAGCAAAAAACACTTTCCAGTAAAAAATTATTGTAATTTGTTCTGTTTTCGTAAACTCTCTCCAACTTGGTTTAATAACACAATATAACCCCAAGTATATAGGGCCTGGAGGCACAAGCAATGGGTGAAACTATCAGGAGCAGCAGTCATAACAATAAGATATTGTGAACAAACAGAGCAGGGGAATTAGTCTAAACACTAACCAGGGTGGAGTGCTTGCTGCGGGTAGGGGAAAGGGGGAGATTCATTTGGGGAGCGATGTCGAATGAGTTTTGTCTTTGTGTCAAATTCTACAGGGAAAACGACAAAGGGTTACAATTTAGCACATGTCATTATCTGAGCATTTGTTTTCCCAATGACAATTTTTTTCTGAGACAGACGGAGACACGTAAACTGACCTTTGAACTACTAGGTTTGAACTTGGACGAGGTCTTCTCTGTGCCGATGGAAGCAGACTGCCATGACGGCGTGCACGCCTCCGTGTAGGAGTTAGCTGTTGAAGAAGAGACAGGTCAACTCTGAACACACTTTGATAACAGTAGACTGAGGACATGTTCAGTTATATCAGAAGCACGATTTGTCTTTGTAGAATGACAGCTGATATCTTCATGTTCTGCTTGTTTTAGTGGAATACATACATTCTTTAAAGTCAGCATTAAAGTTCCCTTATTATACTGTTTTTCATCAATATATTATAGGTCTCAGATATATACAAAACATGTCTCTGAAGTGTTTGGCTCGGAATACCAAACAGATTAAGCATTGCAGCATCCCATAAACCCCTCTGTTTCAGCCCTGTTTCAAAAGTGCTGATTCTCTGGCCCAATCCCAAACCACGCCCTACGCCCTACACTTACACACTCCCCCTCCGTGACGGAGTGACACATGAGGCTCCCTCCTGTCAGATTTCCTGACGGACACACACAACGTAGAGACCGGTCTCAAGTCAGCACCGATGCAGACTCGCTGTTTGAGGGCTTGATAGCCCACTCCCACTCCACACCGCTCCACACTCCTTGGTTTGGAACAGCACTTAATGTGGCGGACCCTCCGCGCGAACGGAGGGGTAGTGTGTAGGGGTAGGGTGTAGGGGGCCGTTTGGGATTGGGCCTCTGTCTCAGGGCCGGTTCATTCATATCTTATTTTACCTAGTTAACATTTATTTATGCATTTTTTTTTTATTTCTCCAGTTTTAAACGATATTTTTGGTTTACTGTCCTATAGTAGGCCTATACATTGAAATGATTTCAAACCTGTTTATCCCAATAATTATAAAGGAGTGCCTTGTTTACATAAATTGTGATCAAAACGTTTGAGACCCACTGAGTGTCAGGAACTCAGGCACTCAGTAGGTAGGACCCAATTGCACGACCCGGGAGACAGAGGTAAAGTATTGGTAAGATACTTTATTTTTCCAAAAAACACGATGAACAAAAAATGGTCACTAACTAATCTCAGGATGAGATGACAAAAAATGAGACCAAAAGGAAAATCACTCACGTAGTGAGGAACAACACTTTTCTTGAGCACAAAAGAGCATAGACCTGACCATTGCAAGAGACAATACGAACTCACACTGAACACTGGGAGACAGGGGAATTTAAACACATGACAACAAGACACAGGTGAAACCAATCAGGGGTGGGGCTGGTGATGATGAGCACAGGAGACACACAAGGGGTACAGGTGAACACAATCAGACACACCAGGGAAACTAACGACAGGGGAAAAACACAGGAAGAAGGACCAAACAATATACAAGGAGGAAAACACCCATAACTGAGGTTACCTACTGTAACCCAGCTTCTATGAGTATTGGCGCAGCCCTCTAAGGCTATCGCTATTGGGTTTACCCTTCTGCGCCCCCGCGCAGTACTGAAAACACTTGTAGTCCACGCCCACCCGCTAGGTGGGCCCCACCCTCGGGCCTCCTTCCGGTATAAATAGGGAGGTTGCCCGGCGATCTGCTCCCATACAATATAACTTTTCTTCAGCTATTCGTAGAGCCAGTGGGGCCCAGCGCTTAGAGGGCTGCGCCAATACTCATAGAAGCTGGGTTACAGTAGGTAACCTCAGTTCTATTTCGTATATGGCTTCGCCCTCTAAGGCTATCGCTATTGGGTTAAGGGCGAAGCATGATGTAGTCTGCGCCCCACTGGGTCCGTCCAGCACTAGAAGCACAGACATACCTGCTTAATAACACCCCCCTGCCTGTTGTGCCATGCGTAATGGCACATCCCCGTCCCTGGAGCCAACATACCTGTTTCCCTGACGGGGTGAAGGCTGGGAACAATACATACCGACCGCTGTGAGAAAGTAGAGACGAAGGTCCCACCTTGTCCTGCGATCATAGAGGGGGAACAGCCGCTCTCTCCGTGTCAGCCAGGTAGGAGAGCTCTCAGCTGGATCCCTGACGTCACTCACTCTGACCAGGCACTCCCTACGAAGTGTGTCAGAGGAAGGGGAACGTCCCTCTCCTACGAGGGGAAAAAGGGCCGCTCTCTGTGTGCCGCGAGGCAGGAGAGAGGCGCACAGCTGGATCCCTGACGTCACTCACTCTGACAGGACACCCAGTACAGGGCGTGTCAGAGAGGAAAGGGAGACATCCCTCAAATAAAATTGAATAAATGAAAGGGGGAAGACCAAGATGCAGCCGTGCAAATATCTTCCACTGACATTCCTCCGCGCAACACCGAGGAGGAGGAAATTCCTCTGGTTGAGTGCGCTTTGATATTCTCCGGGGGCTCCACCCCAGAGGAGACATATGCCTGTGACACAGCCTCACACAGCCAGTGTGACAGCCGTTGTGTAGACAGAGGTTGCCCGATCGAGCGCTCTCTATAGTGCACAAACAGGCGCTGAGAACGGCGCAATGCCGCCGTGCGCGCCACATAGCAGACAGCGCGCGCACCGGGCAGAGGAGATGAGATGTTTCTTCTTCCTCCGACCTGTAAGGAGGGGGGAAGAAGCCAGCCAGGGTGATCACTCTTGACCTAAAAGAGTTGTGATGACCTTATAGGCATGAAGCCGGGTTAGGGCGTAAAACAGCTGAACTGCATCTCCATGGATCCGGAGACATGACGGAGCCACCGGGAGAGCAGACAGATCACCCTTTCCTCTGATAGAGCCAAAAGCAGTACTACTTTGGCTGAATACAGTTAAGGGCAACCTGATCAGGTTCAAATGGGGTTTTTCTTTAGTGCGCGTAACACCAAAGCCAAATCCCACTGAGGCGCCAGTGTGCGTGACACCGGCCTGAGTCTCCATACTCCTCGCATAGCACGGCTGCTGCGTTCTGCGAGCCCCTCGGTTAAATTCGCCGGAAATAACACTGTTCCTGGGATAACGGGAGTGTTTCTTGCATCCCATGGAACTGCTGGGGGGAGAGGCTTCTCTGTGATGTGCCGTAATGGTCGTCATGGTGACGTGCCACGCCCTCGCCGCTGCTGCCCGTGAAGCAAAAATCTGCGAGGGAGTTTCCACACGCTGCATTCCACTCTGTCTCTCATCATGAGGCGCGTACACGCCCAGAGGATGAGAGGTGTGTGTATGCTGTCCTCACGAGGCGTTATAACAGTGCTCGTGGATTTATTATGACCGTGTGTAAGGCATATCTGGGACAGAGGAATGCCTCGAGCTCTGCAGTTTATAAACCAATAGGTTAAAACAGCAGGCTTCTGCAGTGAATGAAGCACCTCTGGAGACTCCCCCTGTGGGGGAGACCCAGGGGAATCCCCCCCCGTGACCAGCTGACGCTAATGCCGAGCAGCTGCGTTATGGAGAGGGCTGTGTGGTTTGTGACACGCCGGAGGAGAGCTGTCAGTTTCTCACTCGCTGCCAGAGAGCGCTCTGCTGCTGGCTGAGTTTTTAATTCCACTCCAGATAACGTTTGTCTGAGAGGGAAGGGAACAGCTCTTCTTCCAACTTGTTATAAAACCCAGGCTTTGACAGATGCGATACGAGATGTACCGTCTGTAAAGCGACTTCCTCCCTGGAGCGAGCCAGCAACTAGCAGGTCGTCCAAAGGAAACCACCCTCTCATCCCTCCTCTGTGTAGCGGCTCCAGCCTTCTCTACACAAAAATGGGAGGAGCCAGGGAATATCCAAACGGCAGACGATTGTCTGGTCTGATATTCCCTGAAATGAGAAACCGCAGGAATTTCCTGTGTTTCGGGATGATGGGTACGTGGAAGTATGCATCCTTCAGGTGGAAGTGAACCAGTCGTCCTGGTGAACACATTCCAGCCCCTGTTTGATTGTCAGCATGTGAAATACTGACAGATCGAGGATGTCTCATTGCCCCAGTCTTTTTCGGGATTAGAAAAATAACGGGAGTGAAAACCCCTGATTTTCCTCCCTTTGAGGAAACCTGGAAATATCCTCTTTCAACAGGAGTTCCAGCAGCTCGGATTTGGAGCGCAAGACATAGCTTCTGGGAGGACAGGAGTGTTTCCTGTATCCCATTGAACTGTGGGGGGCTTTTTCGTCACCACGCTGCGGGGTGTGACACGTCGAAGGAGAGCTGTCAGCGTGTCCACTCCACTCTCTGCCGTGAGAGTCGTGCTCTCATGCGGGCTGAGTTCAATTCCACCCAGGTAAACAATACTCTGGGCTGGAATAGGACAGCTCTTTTCCCAATTTATCATGAAACCCAGCTTTGACAGATACAATATGAGTTGTACCGTCTGTAAAGCCGCTTCCTCCCTAGAGCGAGCCATGCAGCAGCAGGTCGTCCAGGTAAAAATAGTACTCTCATCCCTCCTCTGTGTAGCGGCTGCAACGCCGTCTCTACACACTTTGAAAAAGTACGGGGAGCCAGGGAATAGCCGAACGGCAGACGGTTGTACTGGTATGCTATTCCCTGGAATGAAAACCGCAGGAATTTCCTGTGTTGCGGAATGATGGGTACATGGAAGTATGCATCCTTTAGGTCTATAGAGGTGAACCAATCTCCCTGGTGAACACACTCTAGCACCTTTTTGACCGTCAGCATGTGAAAAGGCCTTTTCATTATTGCCTTGTTGAAAACTGACAGGTCGAGGATGGGTCTCATTCCCCCTGTCTTTTTCGGGATAAGAAAATAGCGGGAGTAATACCCCTGATTTTCTTCCTCCTGGGGAACCCTGGAAATAGCCTCTTTCAACAGGAGTTCCCGTAGCTCTGCTTGGAGCGCAAGACACTGTTCACGGGATGTTAGGCATGTCACCTGTATCCCGTTGAACTGTGGGGGGGGAGGTGAACTGCAGGGTGTACCCTCTGCTGATCAGCCTGTGCATCCATCCGTCCATCAAACACATGCGCTGCCACGCCGAGAAACACTGACAGCGGGCGCGCATGCTCGAGATGTGTTGTGGTTGTCATGACGACGAGCCACGCCAGAGCCCTCGCCGCCGCTGCCCGTGAGGCACCCAAGGTGGGCTTAGAGCGAAAGGGCTGTGCGGAGGCCTCCACACGCTGCGTATCACTCCGCCTCGCATCATGAGGCGTGTACACGCTCAGAGGATGGGTGGAGGTGTGTACAGTAATATCCACATGAGGCGTTAACACTGCGCTCCTAGGCTTATTATGACCGTGTATAGGTGGCGTATCTCGGACAGAAGAATGCCGCGAGGTCTGTGGTTTAATAACCGAAGAGTCATAACCATCAGATCCCTGCAGCGAACCCTGCTGCCTACTAATCACCAGATTGAAGGCAGCTGGTGTAATTACTGTGCTCCGCAGCTTATTAATCGATAGATTAAATAGCGCAGGCTTTTGTACCGAACCCGGCTGGCTATTAACCGATAGGTCATGGCAGCTGGCTCACCGGCCAGAGTGGGGGATATGTGAAACACATTTGAAACTGATGACTCAGCCAACATGTTGGGAAATAATCTTCTTTTATTTTCCTCACACTGCCTCCCCAACCGTCAAGGCCGCTCTGCTTCCTCGGCGGCTCTCATGGAGCAGACGCCGAACGGGAGTACCTCACTCCCTTTTTACCCCCCCTCTCCTGGTGGGGGGGCGGAGGCCCCGTGAGGCAA
The DNA here is from genome assembly GCF_902827175.1 of Gymnodraco acuticeps. Taxonomy (NCBI): domain Eukaryota; kingdom Metazoa; phylum Chordata; class Actinopteri; order Perciformes; family Bathydraconidae; genus Gymnodraco; species Gymnodraco acuticeps. Next base: position 2,578,082 of record NW_022992150.1, on the reverse strand, counting down.
CCCAAGGTGGGCCTAGCGAAAAGGCTGTGAGGAGGCCTCCACACGTTGCATTCACTCCGCCTCTCATCATGATGCGCGTACACGCTCAGAGGATGGGTGGAGGTGTGTGCAGTGATAACCACATGAGGCGTTACCACGGCGCTCATGGCTTATTGTCACCGTGTGTAGGTGGCGTATCTCGGATAGAGGAATGCCGCGAGGTCTGTGGTTTAATAACCGAAAGTTATAACCACCAGAACCCTGCAGCGAATCATGCTGCCTACTAATCACCAGATTGAAGGCAGCTGGTGTAGTTACTGTGCTCCGCAGCTTATTAATCGATAGATTAAAATGCGCAGGCTTTTGTAACGAATCCTGCTGGCTATTAACCGATAGGTCATAGGCAGCTGGTTTACCCAGAGTGGGGGATATGTGAAACACATTTGAAACTGATGACTCAGCCAACATGTTGGAAAATAAGCTTCTTTTTATTTTCCTCACACTCCCTCCCAAACCGTCAAGGCCGCTCTGTCTCCTCGGCGGCTCTCATGGAGCAGACGCCGAACGGGAGTATCTCACTCCCTTTTTACCCCCCTCTGGTGGGGGCCCGTAGGTGCGGGACGGTGCCCTGGAGGTGTGGGCCGGTGCCCCGGCCGCCGCTGACGGACGATTCTGACGCCTCGGCTGCTGTTGCTGCTGGTGTCTGTCCGTCTGCCGCTGTGGCCGGGTTGGCTGCTGCTGCTGCCGCTGGTGTCGCTGCTGCTTCACCGCTGGCTGGAGCCAGCCGACGTGCTGGCGGATGTCCTCCGCCTGCTCCGATGCCGCCTTCATGGAATCAACCATGGCCAGGAACTGGGGCCCGCACAGCCCGTCCGAGCTGATCGGAGCGTCCAGTAAAACCTTCCTGGCTGGCTCTGTGACCGCTGCCTGCTGTAACCAGAGGTGACGCTGGATCTGTGTCATCCAGGCTGTAATCCTCGCCTGGGACACCGCCACGGCTGCGCACAGCGAGAGCGCCGTGCTGGCCGCCTTAGCGATCTCCTCCGCCTCCTCTGGAGCCACGGTGGTGTGTTCTGGATGGGCTCCTGCCCACCCCAGACGTCTTCCTCACCCGCAGCAGCTAGAGCGTCCGCCCTTCGCTTCCTGTCGGATGAAGGAAGACGCACACAGTGAGGACATGCGACCTGCTGGCTGAGAGCCGCGTCCGCGTGCTCTGGCCCCAGACAGGCTGCGCATATCGGATGCAAATCGTAGCTCATAATGTAGCCCGTATTGCACGAAGGGCACATACGGACACACTCTTTATTGCTCATGATGTTGCTTTTCTCGTGCTTCAGTAAACTGCTGGTTGCTGAAGAAAAGAGGGAGCAGATCGCCGGGCAACCTCCCTATTTATACCGGAAGGAGGCCCGAGGGTGGGGCCCACCTAGCGGGTGGGGCCCACCTAGCGGGTGGGCGTGGACTACAAGTGTTTTCAGTACTGCGCGGGGGCGCAGAAGGGTAAACCCAATAGCGATAGCCTTAGAGGGCGAAGCCATATACGAAATAGAACCAGACATACAAAACTACAACTGTGACATAACATGAGAATCCTGACACTGAGATAACTTAGACTAAAGTTAACTAAACACTCAGAGTCCTTTACCTCACTGAGCCAGTCTGACAGGAGAGCTCTCCTCCACCCTGGTTGTAGAAACATCTACTTCTTAAATCCGTTAGAGCAGCTAGCACCAGATGCTAATAACAACAGCGCCGGTACCGGTGCACCCTCTCTCTCTCTCTCTCTCCCTCCCTCCCTCCCGCGCTCGCTCGCACTTTGGCTGTGAGCTGCGGGCGCCTGATAAGCCAACATCCCCCACTTTCATCACTTACAGCGCCCATCGTACAGGGCAAATTAAACGTGTAACCGGGGTGAAAAGGGTGTTACATTTACTTAATTATGAATATTGTTACATCTAGGCCGAAAATTAGGATTAGCACTGTTACAACCCGGCTCGTGGGCTGTAACATAAAGCAGGGAGGCGCCCCCCCCAGATCTGGTGCCCTAGGCGACCGCCTATGTCACCTATGCCAAAAACCGGCCCTGCTCTGTCTGTTACTTTAGATGAAAATAAGGAGCCACTCCCCACGCCCCTCCGCGAGGTATTTGGTTAGATTCAGGTGATAAGGTGGGGGGGTGTTACCTTGGTTGGTGATTGGCTAATTGGCTAAAGTGGCCAAAATCTAATCAGCTCATTTTCAGACAGGTTTTTATATAAATGGATCAAAAAGTGAGCAAATATTTTTTCCTGAAACTTTCAGAATCTCTTTACACAGAGGGGACACATGTTTATGTATAAAAGACATGAAAAAGTGGATTTTGCATAATGGGTGACCCTGACAAAAGTGGAAACAGGATATTATGTATCCTCTTTAAAAAGGGACTGTCGATTCCTCCTTTGAAGAGGCACTATGGTCAAGGCAGAACATCTTGTATAATGCATTTCCTTTTGTGGTTTAATAAGTAACAACACTGCTCATTCATAATTTATTTGATCCTAGTCGGCCAGAAAAGAGAAGCGAAGAAAAACCATCTCCATGAATATATCTTTGGAAATAGTGAGAGTTATTTCATGTGTGGTAAGAGAGCAGCTATATTTATGAACAGCGTCTGCAATGAGTCTGCAGCTGTCAATTGTTCATAAACACGCAGATGGCAGTAAATCGTTTTAGTACATTAGATGGTGGGTGGAAGAGCAGCGAGACTAGAGGCTCACACAAGCAGGGCGCGCTAAAGTAAGCCTTTAAACATTTCATTATGGGTGCATCGTCACCCACATACAGTATAAAAAGGTAGGTGGTTTATTGGCTTTTGTTCTGCTAGATTACAGAAGTTTTTACTCAAAAAGTCTTTTCAGATCAACTTTCAGGTTGGAAAATATTTAAACGGTTGTGCAACAGCAGATAATTCCTTTCTTTCAGTTAAATAAAAAAACTATAATTCGTTCAGCTATATAGGAGCAGGATTTCTGTACATTTTCACCTGCTGCTGAGTGAGTCAGCACTTTGGGGAGCAGAGGATGACTCACATGCGGAGTCTGACATTGCTGTGGGGGAGGACTTCCTGGAGCTGTGGGAGGAAACCGAACGTGCGCCGCTCGTTCTGTCCCGTGGAGGGTCCAGAGTGGAGCAGATGTCCAGGTACAGCTCCTGAGCCTGGAACACAGAGGGATGCTCAACATCTGAATCTGACATACAGACTGACCTGGGAAAAGCTGCTGATTGTTCGTAGAAGGACCCATGTCTGTTACCTTCACTGAAGAGGGAGCGATTCCAGGTGGAGACAGCTCTTCAAAGCGAAATGCTCGCCTCCTTTCAGCACGCACTTCAGCATAACTGAAAAATAGAATCGAAAATGTGATTGTTTTACAAGTGTGCTGTATTTCAAATATATACAATGCTGTATTATGGCAATTTAGGGTTGAAAACAAAAATATATAGAGCAGGGGGGTTAGGTAAAAGCTAAAATGGGTACATTTTTGGTGAAAAGATTCAAAAACGCAAAATGTCCCATTTCTTTTTTCTCGTACATTTGGGACTCAATTTAAATTCAAATACTGTTGTTCTATTATTTGAAAATGTGCACAATTCTGAGTTTTTTCTCTGTAAATAAAACCCTATCCCCAGTCAAATTGTGTTTTATGACCCAAATACAAGGTTGTAAATGTAACTTTTTTGCCAACAGCCGGTGCATTACTTCCCTAATCCAAGGAAACTGACACAAAATGTATATGTTACTTTCATTTTGCATATATTTTATACCCCAGGATTAAACCAATAGGCCTACCTGACGACAGTGTGCGTACAGACGATGAACTCAGGTTTGGAGTTCCACTGGTGGTATGTGATGTAGTAGTGAGTCTGCAACCAAATCCACTGCTGTCCTTTGGTCAGGAAGCGATAGTAGCAGGATTTACCTTTTCCAAACTGCATTACTGTGGAGGAAAATAAAGAATGTAAACCAAAACCAATTTTAATCTGAGGGTGGTTTATAAAAGAGGAGTGACAGAAATACTCACGCTGCTTATGACACTGAGCTATAAGCTCCAAGTCATCCACATGATAGTAATCATAGCCTGAAGTGCCAAGAACCTCAAAGGGTAAATATCCTATGATTGGTGATGCCCTTGAAGATAAAAAAGAAGATTAAATAGGTGTGAGCTATAATGTTGATTATTGATAGGAGAAGACATCATATACATATTTTTACCTGTGATCTAAAAACAGAAACTTCCATTCAAGGCTGTGTCTGGATGTGAATTCATCAGAAGGATCTTCCACATTACATAAATCCTGAACAGAAAATACAGAGAATGTTACTTATGGGCTTTTATAGCAAAGAAAGCAGTTACCAATCCTATAATATGTTATTTTTGTCTAAGTACTAGTTCGAGCATTTGAAGCCTCATCTACTAAATTCAGCTTATCTTTTACATGTCATCGTATTTGTATTATTTCATCAATGCCTTAAAGCTGTAACCTTTAACATTTAAGAATTTGGTGAACGCATGTGACAACTTAAAGTACTCTGTGGGAGGAATTGTGAAAAATATGCTAGGTTTGGAGTTGGAGAAAAATAACTGCAAATTAAAGGGAGTATTTGTCTTGTGTCTGAGGAAAAAAATATTCCATGTGTCATATGGTCCAGACTTGACTGTAACAGTCCTTCCATCTGGCAAATCTGTGTCTGTGTCTTGCTCGTGAACTGTTAGTGACGGTGTTATGCTGTGTGTTATGCATGCCCACTGCACCTCGCGGGAGCGCGCCACAGCGTAAAGCATAAACTCCCAGACATTTCAATGAGTTGTACGGCAAAGTTAGCTCTGGAAAATATATAATTTCCTTTTTGGCGGGCATCCATAACAAGGCATAACACCGGAGCCCTGCTGCGGGGAAACTTTGGCGCTGTTCTGAGTTTGTTCTAATCCGTCAAAATGACGGACTGCTTTCAGATTTTTCCGTCATTGTTAAAAAAAATCCGTCATAGACGGAAAATATTCGGTTAACGCGACTTCTGGGATAGACACTCAATGTTTTAGTCTTTAGCTTCATCTTACTTTTCTTTTAAGTTTGATCTGAACATTAAAGACCTCAGAAAGGTTCAGGGCTTCAATTTACTTCAATGACTGTCCAGATGTCCTCTTAGAGAGCACATTTGGGAGGATTCATCTGTAATCTAATGATGTAATCAGTTGAAAAAGAGAAGTCTCCAGAATGCTCGTAACAATGGAGTTTGCATGTAACAAAATGTGTGCTCCCACTCATGCCATTAGACCACAGACCATTTTGATTATCATCGTCACCAGCACCACCTGTTTTATTCATCTGAGAGAATTGATGCCAAAAATGCGGGGAAAAGAAAGGCACAGGAATTTGGATCTGGTCTTACCTTTAGAAATTGCGGAGTGACTAATCGTACAGTAGCGATGAGGCAAACCTGCTCTTCAAGAGACGTCTGCAGGCTTCTTGGTAACGTCAAATCCAGCCCGTTACAAGAAGACGTAGGCACTGCATGACAAGCACGAGAATCGTGGGTTGGTCAATTTTACTTTTTTAAATATATAGATTTTCTCCATTTAAGTTGATTATGAGTATTTACATAAAACGACATTAATGTTAAAGAACTGGAATACATTGAAACAGGAAGAAAATAAAAGGCCTTACCATTATTATGGAATTTGAAATCTCCAACAAACTTGACGTACTCGTACTCAACCGGCTCATTCGGGTCAATGTTTTCTCTGGCTAGATGGCAGCAAAATTCAATATGTTCCTCACCTGAAAAACAGCACGTTTTATTTTCATTAAAACAGCTTTTTTTTACGTTATAATCAATTATTTTTGCTTAAACCTTGTGCCTCTCTTTAAAAGAAATTGCTCTGATGTCCTTAGAGGACAAACATGCCTGCATAACAAATTGTAAAAATTAGATAATACCCCTTCTCCTGAGTTAAATGGGTTAACCAACATCAGTTCTGATCAAAACTACAACATATTCATACATTCTCCAGAATTTGAACCCTGAAATGTTCAGTTTGTTAACATATGCCATTGTTGTAGTGATTTTTTAGTGAACTTCATGCTAGTGGGAATTTTTATTTTCAATTGGAAAATTTAGAGTATTTGACCCAAAGGACAAAAAATCAAAAATCAATCTGGGGGAACATTGTCAAAAGTCAAATATTGAAACCAGATCTGAAACACTATCTTTGTGGTGGTGGGATCAATATTTTTTTAATGGGACATTTTTGCCCTTAATAGTCTGAGTGTTTTTTATTTTATTTAATGAAGCAGCTGAGTTTTAACCTTCATAAAATGTCCAACCTTGTCAAAACGATCAGGAAAGACAAAAGATTGTTGTGTCTTTCTAAATGTGGCAAAGACGTCACAATGGCTCCAGACATGGTCTGGGACTGTTCGCTATTTAGACTTCTAAGTATCAGGCAAGACATGAGCTTCTCGCAAGTTTCTTTTCCTGGGACAAGTCCAATAGTAACGCGGGATTAAGGTCAGTGTCTTGAGCCCCAGATACTACATTCCTTTAGATTACTGTGTGAACATAACAGTGATTTAAAGTCTTAACTATGATACTAAGCTAGCCCCTATAATTAACAAAAAAGATCAGCAATCCAATAAACGTCAGACCTAAATTCAGCAACCTGCTCTAAATATAAAGACCTTAACCGGGAAAATACCTCGCCTGAGTGTTATGTACACAGTGTTGCTCTAACATACTGAACCTGTGAACTCCTGATGTGGGACGCTACCTGGTGATGGAAACAATCAGGAACCAGACGACAGGTACTCACTTTCAAGAAAGTCAGCAGCAATGGGGTCAGTCATCAGCATGTGGGATGATAGCAGCTTATACACCTCCCCGTGTTCCCGCTCCGGGAGGAAATTCAAGATATTTTGGTCCACCATATCGGACTGGTGAAAAAGGAGAGGTGCATGACGGTCAGTCTTTAAGGCCTTTATGCAACACAACAGGTCACATGATTCTCACACTGGAGGATAACGCCATTTCTACTCCTGTGGCAGACTTAAACCAGCACATGCAGTAATTGATCAAATGAATTTTCTCTCATTAACACAATAAAGGTTAACAGCCCTGAACGAAAATCTCTATGTAGCACTCAAACTCTCTTTTTTTGTTTTTTGGGAACAAAAAATACAAAAGGATTAGAGCAGAAAACAAATGAGTTTTAGCAATAGAGTAAAAGTTGTTTCGGCTACTTCACTTACCGGTAAATGGCCAATGAGTGAAGACACACTGTCAGATACGTATATGATGTTGCCGTCTGTAGTTAATGCTATTAGGAAACCATCGAGGGCCTGTAAGGAGGAGAAATTAATGTGTGAAGGCGTAAATGAGAATGCTTACCATTCCACATCTCATCATCTGTAATAGTTATATGCATTACTAATTATTTAGTGTGTAGCTTTAAAGTTAGGGAGAGTGTTTCCTGCTTTATTTATAACACATATGTATCAATGTTGGAGCTAAAGTGACTCAGGCTGTTCCTCCTGGGCCTTACCTCCAACATCAGCTGAGTGAACTCCTCATTGCTGAGGAACGAAGGCTTCCAGTCCTGCCTCACATCGCAGGTTTCGTTCTGTGCAGTGATGTCTGAAAAAGAAAAGGATTAAGTGAGAATAATTACGTAATAATACATGTATAAAAGTTTGAAAGTAAAAACCATCCTCATACAGTCCTTGAACATTTCCCAAACTAAGCCTACATGCTGTACCTTCATACCTTTCTGTTTCTGCAGGAAGTCGATAGTCCTCTGCAGTATGGTGGACTTGTCCATCTTGCGCGGATGGCCTTGGCCCTGCAGCATGGTGCATAGCTCCTTGATGAGCACATTGAATTGGTCTCTTCTCTTCTTCTCCGATTTGTTACGAGACGCCCTACGGAAGTCCACCCGAGAGAACACAAATCAGTGAAATCTCAAGGCAAGCCAATGAAGAACCTGTTCTTAAACATTTAAATCCTTGTCAGATTGTTCAGCGCTTTACCAAATAAAAGCTAGCCAAGAGTGCAAGGACACACTTGGTTGCAGATGGATGGAATAATAAAAACTGTTTAAAATAGATGATCAACCAGTGACAAGAGTGGTATAATACAGAACACAGTATTTAACTGAACAGCCTCTTTTTTTATTTATATCCTTCCTAATGTGTTTCCATCAGCTATGGCTCTAAACGTGGTCACAGCCACACTTAATTTTAGAGCAGTATTAAAAGTGTTTAGGAAAGTAGTGTGAAAGTGTTACATGGCGAACAGCAGAAAGACGATGTTAGAAAGCTGAAGGATTTTTTTTTTTTTGTTGAGAATATTAGATTTACATTTACATTAGGAACAAAAGGTGGTCAAAACACAACTCCAAAGGAATACTCCTTTTGCTCCCCGTCCGTTAGATATGTAGCGGTAACAATTCAAAAGCGGTGTGTCTGTCAGCTTGTGTTGGATTCCCTCTGTACCAAGAAGTTATTAATGCAGCTTTTACAAGAAAAAGGATTCAGTTGTGATTTGAGATCGACTAATCTGAGATGGTACATTCATACGTACCATTTAGTGAATTTAAGGTTAATGTAATAAGAAATGTAATTCCAGAAATTACACATTAGTCAAATTAGTCGGAAGAAGGTATCTTCAGGGAAGCGGGACATATTCATTTGTAAAGATTCAACAAAGCTTCTCCAACATGACAGTCAGCAATCATAGAAAATATATTTTTTTAATACAAATCTAAAAGAAAGAAGTCATACAGCGGATAACTTTATAGCTGGTGCTCTTACATTGAGAATTAATGAATGTCTAGAAATGTGTGAAGGAGGAGCAAGAGGTGAACAAAGTCATTACCACTCATGAGCGCAGTTTTACCTGAATCTATTTCGGAAATACTTGAATTTCCATGGATTTCATTCTTAACCATGACATGAGATTAGGCTTTAAGGTTTTTTTAAAAGGATGACTTTCACAAAAGATGCATGTTTTCCAGGCAGACAGAGAAACTAAAAATGAATTTAGTAATAATCATTAATATAACATCCTGTATGTTACTCAGATATTACAGACTTCCTTTATGAAATAAATGAAAAACGAAATACCTTTTTGCCTTGTCTTTCTCATCTTCATCCATTAAATCGTCCACACAGCTGTTGGTGCTGGAAAACACAGGGGGACAAGACAAATGTAAATTATTTGATGATTTAAAAGGGCCATCAGGTAATAGCATTTACATTTAGTCATGATACATTTTTCACCCTTTCACAATAGACCTTTAAAGCATTTACTTGTCCTAGTGTTTTCAGTACTAGGACACTGAAACCGAAGCAGCTCAATGGAATTCTTCAATCATTTGGTACATGTGCTGTATCTTCTGTGATTTGTCATAATGTGTCTGCGAGTCGGATAAATTAAGGATGTAAACAGAGACACACTGTAATCCCACTGGCTACATTTAGTGCCACGATTCTATTCAAATAACCCGGTAACCCAGATGAGCTGCCTTGTTTGTCTCCTGTATTATTTAACGGGTCATGCATGCAAACTTCCTATTTTTGGTTCATGCACACTCAGGCTCACACTGTTTGATCATAGCAGGAAATATGGCAGCAAGTTCAACATGTGGAATCACATTTGATGTATGCAACCTCCTGCTGTGTCACAGAGCAGAGGGTTTATTAGCAGCTAGTCTTATCGTTTTCACACATTACTGCCAGTAGGTGTTTACTATCTGTGGCCGGGGCAGCACGGCCGGACTTTCATAATCTGTCACAAGTTCATCAATGGTAATAAACATAATCATAAAGTCATAAAGCCTAGTACAAATAAGACTTTACCCTGAATAATAGGGCCAGTTGTGAGTTACTCTGTGCATGTTACTACAGCATATTACAGATTACAACTCTAAGGAGTGCCACCAGACTTCTGCTCTTAGTTAGGTCCAGAGAGTTTCCATTTCTAAAGATTCAGGTTTGAGTTTAAGGCCTGCCTCAAACTCTATACTTTATGTATTTATAGACCACATAAGATGCCTGTTTCTTATTTATAAATTGCAATACCTAAATGGTAATATTGTCTAGATATATACAGTTACTCCTCAGGATTCCTCGTTTTTTCTTCAAAGAAGGGCTTTTCTATAAAGGGAGTTCATGTTATCCAAATTGAGGGTTTAAGGATTGAGGCTGTTGTATGCTGTTCAGATTGTAAAAACCCCTTGAATCTACTTTAGGATTTAGATTTATTTTGCGCTTTTTAATTTAAATTATATTTTCCTACATGAGTAATGAGGTACGATCATTTGAAAATGCACATAACAAATGGTAAAACCACATTTTGTTCCATGTGCACAGTGAGCTATTGGTGTGTCCAGAGCATTAAAAAAGCCACGCTCATACATGAGGGGCATAAGGCTTTTCTAAATGAAAGATGAGATACAGTGCATAATGGAAACTGAAAGCAAGCAGAAGTCAGAAATATAATGGTTGCTGGTTTCTATGTGTGGGTGTAACTCTGCATGTGTTAGATCAATATTCATAAAGAGTAATAATAAGGATGTATTCTTATGAGGACTTTTTATACAAGACATTAAGCAGAAGTACCTTTAAAAACAAGAAGATCATTAGAATTAGAGAATTAGTAAAAAAAAAAACATAAGAATAACACTTGTAATTAGCCAATGTAAATAAATACATTTCCAACTGTCGTTTAGAAATGATCACAGATCCCGCAAATGTAAGTGTTCTGATCACATCTGTGAGAAATGTTCCCTGCTTTGCAGATGGCAACTCAACGTGTACTTTATACTCAATATATCTATATTTATATAGCTGGGGGGTTACACAATTGGCATGACACCAATTATTTCGATTGTAAGGAGCTTTCATTTACTGAATTAATTATTGGAATGTATTTTAACACTTGTTTAACATTTTCTCTTGTGTCTTGTGGTGCTGTACATTTTAAATGTAGGCTGCAAAACATTTCTCAGGATCCTTTTTAGAAATCCCTTTCACCCATACACTTGTTTACTATAATTGATCTATTCCTTAATTAATAGTGAACTCACATTCTCATCTAACTTACCATTGAAATATTAAATAGTGAAAGAGGAGGAATTGAGATAATATCGAGGACAAAATTACAAAAGCTATTTTACTTTAGGTCTACTGTATAAGCCAGAGGTACTTCTAAGGATCATAGACGAAATACTTTAGGAGGGAAGAGATGTGTTTCATATAATTAAAAAGGAAACTTTTTTTTTTTTGTGTGCATCAGAAAACGGCTAAAATTATAGTTTGAATAAAGCTTTCATGGAAGGAAATAAAAGTCCCAACGTATCCCAGCTCAGGTTTTTGTCCCCTTTTATATTTACTAGTGCAACATTTTAATGAGGAATAACCTACATTTTGAAGAACTGTTTGTATGACAATAGAAATGTGAACGTATAAAGTACAGTGTGTAACAGAAGAACAATAGAGATCACAGAGTGAACTAGTTTGGATACTCACTCCCATTCCCTGTGTGTGGATGGACAGGTGCCCCCGAAGTCAGAAAGATTGTCCATGCTCACTCCTGTCCCCAGCCAGGCCCGCTCTCAGATCTCATTAGTCCCATCCGCGCTGACCTCGTCTGAGCACCCTTTTGGAAAAAACATCTCACGGACCAGTTGCCCACAGCCTTCTCAAGTCCATCAAAGAAACGCCAAATCCTGGGGGGAAAACACACAAAATGGATTACAGCATCCTGTAAGTGGTCATTTAGCAGAGGAGCTGTGTTATTTAACCCAAGAAAACATAAGCAGGTGACATTTGGGACATACAACCTCCAATCATCTTTTTTTTTTACTATTGTTGGGTAACCATTAATAATGCAATGTAAAGTGCACTAGCAATCTTCAACTACCTGGTTACAGTACTTCATTACTAAAGAAGTGTTTTTCACAGGAGGTGTTCCCCTGACCTAGAAAACTGTCTGAGGCAGAAAGCTCTTTTGATAACCCAGCAAAGAAAATAAAGTGTGGAACAGCCGCCTCCTTCACATCCTCTGTTGTCAAGGTTAGACAACATCCATTATGGATTTAACTAAGAATGCTACGATAAGTAATAAGGGTATATTTTATCTTGAGTTCTGTGCCAAAGTGCGTTAGCATTTTTGGCTCAGGCAGGGGTCATTTAGATGCTTCTTATGAGACTTGTGTTTTGTTTTGGTAAAAATGGTTTGTAACGTCAGTTAGCTGAGATTCCCGTTAATCTGGTATGACACATTAATAGGTTCTTAAATCTTAAGATCCCCTGAGACACAGTGTCGTGAAAAAAAAAAAAAAAGTACCCGCCGAGGGGGACCTTGGGGCTTAACAGGTTAATTGTATATCAAGGGTATTATTGCAGTTGGTAGGTAAAGTGAATTTGGTGGTGTAACTCAGGAAATGTATCCTAAATTATTTTCCTTAATTTAAAATACATTTGAAACCCATTGTCAGAGGAGGAATATTAACTTCAGAGTGATGTATTGTAACCCTGAATACTCTGTGCCTCTGCCCTGTGATCGACTGGCGGCCGGTCCAGGATGTACTCAGTCTCTTGCCTGATATCAGCAAGGATTGGCTCAAATAAACCTTTATAGGATAAGCAGGTATAGCTAATGGATTAAAGGATGTACAATCTAATTGGAAAAAAGGTACATTTCAAGTGACAAAGCAGGAGATTGCAGTGGTTAGAGCTGGCAGGTACAGGCTCCCTGTGATCCTTGTCATCCCCTCGATCTTCACCTTTCAACACTGTCACTCTAGAATAAATGCTTATCTGGCCCCAAAAAACGCAGGGCATTGCATCTCAAGTGTTCCAAGGAGCGTGACAGCCAGCTGATTTCAGAAACTTCAGTTGTATACGATTCACATCATCACATGGGCAGATGTAAACCCCATGTGCTGATAATGTCTAGGATTAACCACAATAAACATTGTATTGCTAAAGAAAAAGTATACATATATCCCTAGATTGTCTTAAAGGCAAAGATACATGTGTACAGTTTCATCTTTGGTTTGCATCGTCACTGAAATTCCTACACTCATAAGGGATTTGAAAACAGTGAATAATGCCCCCTTTTATGGCCAATTAGAGAATTCAGAAGAGTGAAACAGTTCAACCAAAATCATGTCACTCTGACCTAAGGCTCATTTAAAATCTAAATGTTACTTTATGCTCTAAAACCACCAGTCCCTGCTGTGCACAGTTTTCTCAAATGTTCCCACAGGCTTACTTTCATAGAAGGTAGGAATGACTTGCACAAACCAGGATAATTGAAACGCACTTTTCCATGAGTCTTAATTATTGTTAACAACCCGACACCTCCTCCTTCCCTCCCATCCACATAAACCCATTCAAATGGAAAGCAGCAGGGAGAAAACGTTGCACCAAAGGAGGTTGAACTGCCAAGGACTCAAGCTCTTAATTGTTAAAGACAATCTGAGCTATTATTTAATTGGGTCACTATTTTTCCGAAATTGATCATGACATTCATGATCAGCATCAAAGAAAATTGCAATTGCTGAGCAAACACTTGCAATAATTGCTCTGCTCTACTCACTTACTGCCAAACTACTGATTTCAGCTTGAGAATTATCTCATATAGAACTGTAATGTATCATAAAATGTTGATAGAATAACTAAATGAAAAACATAGGTGCGTATTGACAAAACGAGAAACACATTTTCATTTAAGCAACATATAACAAATAAATCCACGCTGGTAATACAATTTAGCCTACTACAAAAAAATTCTAATAGAGAAAAAAAGCAATTTTCAGTGCATCAAGAATAGCGCATGCAACGTTAACCTATACGTATTGCCTTTGCAAAGCTGTGTAAAACAAAACCTCCCATACAACCAGCATTCTTCTAAAGTAATGAGGTTAAACCTACCACACCTTGCAAGGTTAACCTCTAAAAAAAAAACAGAGTCTAATTACACTTGTGCCTTAGTATTTAAAGCCTTTAACCAGCAACCTGAACTCATGACAGTCAGTACACTGAAGTTCAAGTTCATGAGTAAACTCAGGAAGTAAACAGGCTGTAAAAGGATGGAGACTGTTACTCTGACAAGAAATTGCTTTATTCCTAAACGTACAGGAAAAGCGGGGTTGGAATAACTGTGTGTTTTTCTGGAGGCAGTGTCGGTTTCCTTTCTTTTAAAGTTTAATGGAGGAAAAGCCCCTGCTGTCACCAACCGAACCTCACACCTCACCCTATAGCTTGTTGTGGGATATAATGTTGCTCCTTTGTATATTTAATTTCACTCTACTCACCAGGCAAACAGCATTAGCACAGTGCATATTTTTAAATATATTTCGAGTCTTTTTAATGCCTTGAGAAAAACGACATCTGAAAAAACCCTGTTTCCCCGCATCTTTCCACTTTCATGCAGATTCAAATTAAATGAGGTCATGCTTTCTGTCAGATCCTCCTTTAGAGATTACTAACACCTGTGTGTGGCTCTCAGTTAATGATGCATACTTTTTGAGCATACGGATTGTTTCTGAAACCATCAGTAACTTTACGATAACGATTGCTTGTAGAAGCCTTGGAACAGAAGAATAGAATATAGAATAGAATATATCTTTATTGTCATCACACATCAGTGCAACGAAATTCAGTTGGCATCTCTCAATGCAATACATAACATAAATAAGAACACATCCATAAAAACAGTGATAAAGCAGAGATAGTAGCAATAATAATCAGGGTCATCATATGCACTTTACCAGAATGTTAAAATATATAAAGCTACAATGTTTAAATATAAATAGTTACTAAAAAAATATCAGTTGATACTTAATAAATATATAAATAAATAACATGGTATTTTAGGCTGCAGTCTTTGATGGGAAGTAGTGTGTAGGGTTGGGAACCGAAACTCGGTTCCAGATGAGAACCGATAAGAAAATGCCGGGTACCGGGTACCCATACAAAATACACAATTTCGGTTCTGCTTAACGGTTCCTAAACGCGGTAGACCCTGTATTCCAGCGGGTCCGTCTGCTCCGCGGTGTTGCGGTGACCCGGTGGAATACAGGGCGGACCTGGAGAATCACAGAACGGCCGGTCGTCAGCGGGCCGTTGACGGCCGGCTCGGTACGCTGACGGCCGGCATCGCCCTTCATTTTTTTAAACGGCATCATATAAATTGCGCTGACAGGCGACAGAGGTCCACAGTTGCCCCGCAGCGATGCTCCCCCGCCCTCCCGTAGACATTTCACGAGCTCAGTCACTTCATAACACCAAAGATAGGTCGCGGTAAACACTCTGAAGTGAGGCTCCACTACACTAAAAAATAAAAATAAAAGGCAAAGTGTAATGCCTGTTAATAGCTTGCCACAGGCATAGCTCAGTTAAAATAAAGCACAGCTATTGTGCAATACATTTGTATTGCATGTATATTTTTTAGTAACAATTTCAGTTAAAGCTTTTAAGAATAAATATATTTTTGTTATCTAAACGTTTGACCTCTTTATTTTACAATTTTTGAATCGAAACGGGGAATCGATAAGAACCGGAATCGATAAGCAGAACCGGAATCGAAATCGGAATCGATAAATTTCAAACGATACCCATCCCTAGTAGTGTGTTTGTATGTGTGCATATTATAGTGCGTTTAGTGGTTGGACAGGGATGGGAGTGATGGAGGCCACAGCTCTGGGAAAGAAGCTGTTCTTCAGTCTGTTGGTGCGTGCTTTTATTGACCTGAACCGTCTGCCGGATGGCAGCGGTTCGAACAGTGAGTGGCCGGGGTGTGTGATGTCTCTGATGATACTGCTGGCTTTCTTCTGCAGTCGACTTTTGTAGATGTTATCAAGGTTGGGCAGCTCAGTCCCAACGATGCGCTGAGCAGCCTTCACCACCCGTTGCAGGTCCTTCCGCTCTGCGGCTGTGCAGCTGGTGTACCACACAGTTATGCAGCTGGACAGGGTGCTTTCAATGGTCGACCGATAGAAGTTTACCAGCAGTTTTTGTGGAAGCCTGGCCTGTCTTAGTTTCCTCAGGAAAAACAGTCTCTGCTGTGCCTTTTTCACCAGGTTTGAGGTGTTTGAGGTCCATGTTAATTTATTGGAGATGTTGACTCCAAGGAACCGTAGGTCTTCCACGCTCTCCACTGCTTCTCCATGGATGTGGAGGGGGAGATGGACTTCCTTTTTTGTCCTCCTGAAATCAACAATGAGCTCCTTAGTTTTGGAGGTGTTAAGGACAAGGTTGTGTTCCTTACACCAGTCAGTCAGATGAGAGAGATCTTGACAGCAGATATTTTCCTCAGAGCCGTCAGAGACAGAATACCAGTTTGATCAGAGATTGAGGTGTGGTCTGTCGGCCCCAGCACGTAAGGATTGGAGCTGAAAACGATTTGCTGCCATATGTGATTTATTATAGATTTTTCCATATGGATGGCATGCACATACTTTCATCGGATGCACAGCATGTCCGTACTGAGAACTATATTCAGATCTGACTCACTGTTTTGTCACAAGGACACAGTTTCAAAGTCTTGAAGCAGATAAGAGCTAAACACCCAGACTTCTTTAAGTGTTGATCAGTTTACTGGGTAATTCATTCATTCATTCACATTAGTGCAGTTTATCTTTAATCTATTGGAAGCCCAAAGAGCAAAGAGACCTACTTTGTTCACTTGTGACATACTGAGCAAGCTTGCTTCTATTATCTTGGCAGATAATTACCTCCATATTAAACTGTCAGCAGGATTACAGAAAAACTTCTGACCCGCTTTTCATAAAACTTGCTGGAAGTGTGTAGTATAGACCAAAGAAAAACACATTACATTTTGGAGCGGTTATGTATCAAGAGGCAGATATACGCATTATTTTTTACTTATGGAAATAGCTTTGGTAGAGGTCTGCGTTCTCTGAGTGTACTTTGGTTTATCCTATGACCCAAATATTAGAATTTGGCTTAAACAATTTGCATCTAACCTCTGACCTCTTCATATCTCTAGGCAAATGTGGCCATTATAGGCAATGTTACCAAAACCTGGAAAATAATTGTTTAATGGCAATACTGGATTTCTGCATTCAGAAACCTTTTCTCAATATATTTCAATATAGAATCCATATTGGTTGCATACTTTCTAGTTTGAAATCGACAAACCAGAAATGGTCAGTAAAGATGACCCTTCAAACTTCAAGTTCGAACCCAACAGTCTCACCAGCTCAGATATTCACAGCAGTTTCTCATTATTGAGATTTGAAAACCGGCACACAGGCAATGTTTGATTATTAAATTCAGTCTCATATCAATATATTACCCAGCCCTATCTGGAATAACACAATACACCCACTCATTAAGTGCTGCTGACCATTCAGAGTAGAGTTATTAGAGGGTTTATCAAGCTTATGTATCATTGCTCACACATACACAATTAATAAATCAGGTGACAGAGTGCTTGTGAGAAAATGCTACCTGTACGCTTCAACAGTCTTCAAAAATACAATGGGTTCCAGCTGAAGAGCTTGCAGTGTGATACTGCTGTTGTGCTGGTAGAGAACTGGAGTAGTGACTGCTACTGTATGTGTGTGTAAAGTTTACATTGCCGGACCACCTCCCCCTGCAGCTGGTTTTGATCTGTCAGGTAAACATTAACTGGGCTGGACAATTGTTTTAGTTCAGCTGGAAATTATTGATTTGACACATACGCCTGTTTGATCTTACATCTCAAATAATTTGAAATCATATTTCACTAATTTGCTTTCATTTACCCATAAATGCTTATTGTGGGTAAATATTACAATACATACTGTACATGATAACATCACAATGTCCAACACCTTTGTGATCAGGAATTCATCTGGTGGTCCTTTGTTTATCAATATCTTAGCATTTATTTAGAAAATAAATATATTTGCAATGGGGTACATTTAGAAAATTCTAAATGTTTAAAACAAATATTGTAAGTTGTAAAAGCATTATTTCTGGGGGGATTTTTGTTGTTGACTGATAAGGAAACCCTTGGCTACTATAGGTTACACACCTAGCCATAAAAACAGTGGGTGGGCCAATGAGTACACTCAATGACCCTTTAACTTCCAGCAGCCTATAGTAAATAAGTAATTCTGTCACACTTCATCCGTAGACCTCTGTGTAATAAAACTGTGTCAAGTGCAAATGAGAAGTCAAAAATACTGGGCTAAAATGAAAAACAGTGGGTTAGTGAAAGACATGTGAACTCCAGTAGACTTAAAGCTGCCAGGTTGGGTAACATCAGCCTGACCTAAACCCGTTGAGAAATTATTAAAGGATTTATTTTCCCGTGACTTTTAACATTTTGCTCTCTGACGTTTGACAATCCCTTCAGTGTTTTACCATGCATGTCACCATCAGCAGAGGTACAAACGGGGGGAAGAAATGTGTTATTTCAACCTTGTAACGAGGGCACTAGAATGACTGTGCGCTGAAAACATGTAAGCAGCATTCAAGAGCTCTTGTAACGTTGCTCATACAAGACTCCCGTAATCCACACAATATATTCAGCCTAAGCAGTCTGACAGGAGTAAGCATAATTGAAAAAAGCTAAGCATGCTGTCGAACACCTCTCCTTTAAAACGCTGGTGAACTTTGATGTTATAACAACGCGACACTGAAAGCTTACATTAAATCTCACCTACCTTGAAAACGTGTGTCCAGAAGAAAGAATGGTCGACACTTAACTTTAACCAATCTGTTCATTTTTTTAAACTACAGCATAGCAGCTTAACGTCACCACCACGAGAGCACCGAAAGCGTTACATTGCATAACAACGCCTAAGTTAAAAACGTGCTGTTATTGATCGCCGGTGAGCTGTCTGTGGCTTTGACAGTCCTCATTTATCAACAAAACACACCAGCTAAATGTCCCTTTTGTGGTGTTTGCTAGTTGCGGGCTGTGTCTGTCTATTTTCCAGGCACTGTACTCCACATCCTCCGCTGGCAGGGACTTGTAAACAGGACCGAGTGGCTGAGAGAAAGTAGGTCAGCTGGTAGCTCAATACTCGGCTAACGACGGCAGGAGCAGCAGCATAAGCAGTGTGCAGCACATGAGCACAACCGACAGAAACCTGTAGTGACCGGGGGGTGATTGTAATATTTAGCATGTGCTTTATGCATAATAGCACGCACCCCACTAAATGACATGTTGATGTGTAATGTGTGTGTGGGAAGTAACTAAGTACATTTACTCAAGTACTGTACTACAATTTGGAGGTAGGCCTTCTCTCACTTTACTTGAGTATTTCCATGTTGTGCTACTTTATACCTCTATTCCACTACATTTGAAAGAGAAACAATGTAAGTTTACCCCACTACCTTTATCAAACAGTTTAAGCTACTTTTAATAAAATGCATCTCTAAAAACTAAACGAGTGGAGCAACTCAGAAAAGAGTGAAATTATTTAAGTATTTTACAAAAAGTCAATCAGAACTTTGTTTGTCTACTCTACAACATAACTACGTGATGCAACCATATTATCTAGAAAGGTCACATATAAATATAATTATATACACATAAAGGCACTTTTTCTGCACAATGATTACTTTTACTTTTGATACTATACCTTTGTACTTGTACCAAAGTAAGATTCTAAATGCAGGACTTCAACTTCAATTTTGACAGTAGTGCATTGATAATTTACTCAAGTAAAGCATCTGAATACTACTTCACTGTTGTGTGTGTGCGTACGCATTTGTGTGTGTGCATGCATGCGTGTGTGCAGTGGCGGTTCTTGAACATTTTACATGGGGTGGCAAAGGGGGGGCAAGAGGTCATGCCAGGGTGGCATGGGAGGGCGTACAGTACGTGGTATTTTATACTGTATAACCTTTTTATTGTTAAATCATGCCCTAACACAACTGTTCTTAATGCACAAGAGAAATAAGGTGTTCAGATAAACAAACTCAAATATAGTATAAAACAGCAGAAAATACTCATGATACCCTAGAATTCTGCTTACAGGCCGTCCACACGGAGGCGTACGTTGAAGCTTCAACGCTTCTGCCCATTCACTTTGAATGGGGTGACGTCACGCTTTGCCGAACTGCATTGTGGGAGCATCGCTTCACTTTGCTCGCGTTGCTCGCTTCAAAAGTTGAGCAATGTTCAACTTTTGAAGCTTCGACGGAAGCGTCAGCCAATCAAATCATGCCAGTACAAGCTCTAGCCCAGCGGTTCTCAACAGGTCAGGCCTCGGGACCCACTTTTTACTTGGTCAATACATCGCGACCCAACATTTTGAAGCACTCAAATCTATTCAACAAAAAATCGTGCTGTAATATACGCTTTTCAGCATACAATATTAATAAAAGTGAAGTACAGTGCATATATCCCTTATATCCAGTACTCGAGTTGAGGGGGGATGAGGGGGGATAGCATCCCCCCTGAAATAAAAACGGTCAAAATCACCCCCCTTCTAAAACTGCCATCCCTTATGTAATTTTATCAATGAACGTGGCACTGGTATTACTGCTATTTCAACATTAATTGTGCGCATTTTGAGTCAAATACTGTGAGGGAGGGAGCACGCACACACGCAATGACATTTTTACCGAGTCACTGACGCTATACTATGCGAGTGCCCTAGAGGGCGCCAGAGCGCCGTGATGCGCCTGTTTGATCGATGCCAGAAGCGCAGGTAACGGTCATCACAATGGCCAAGCAACCAGGAGGACAACGCGATCTGAGGGACTTCATATTTAAAAATACTAAAAATAACATTTCAGGTAAGTCAATAATCAGTAATCTTAGTCATTACTCATTACTTTAGTCACCAAAGGTGGAATCTATGGACATAAGCAGCAATAACAACTTAGTTTGGAGTTTAGCTACGTTTTTCTCTCGTGTTAGCTAGCTGGTAAGACTCAAAACTGTTGATGAAATGATACCACCAGCACCAGTAGAGCTGAAACCCCTCCTTCAAGCAGTGAACACTCTGGTCATCTCCACAGCTGAGTGTGAACGTGAAAAAGCATGTCAGCCTTGCTTTTCATCAAGTGTGTCGGCCCTCCACTGAACAAGTTCAGACCAGAGGTATATGTCAAGACTTGGCTTCAAAGCCATTGCTTAGCTAACAATCCGAAAGCAAGAGCCAGAAAAATTGAGACCAAAAAGCATGATTATGAAAATCTTTGGAAACTTCTATGAGATGGGGGAGAGTGGAGTAGGCAGCCATTGACAACATTGGTCCTATTTTGTATTATCTGTATAATCTTTTAATATATTTTCATATTTCGTAAACAATTTCAATTTGCACTTAATGCCCTGTTCCTAAAAAATTTCATGAAGAATTTACATAATGATTTAATTAATTACGATACAAATGTAACCCTTTAGATACCAGTTTTAATCGTATACCAGTAACTGCTTTTTTGAAAAAATACACTATAATTCAATATTCTAAAAACTATTTTGACTTTATTATTAGTATAATCAGTTGATCCATCTGAATAATAAATGAGGGACTGTTAACCTACAAGATTTGTACCATATACTTCATTATAACCACATTTTTGTATTCCCTCCCCCCCTTTAAATTAAAGTGAAAAAAATATTTTGCCCTAATTGTCCTCTGCATTTGACCCTAAATGTTATTCTACTCTAATTCTGAGGTGACTTGGTCAAGAGCAATAAAAGGAGTATCTGAACATCCATAACATGCATGTTGTTTTAGGAGTATAATTAGGGATGCACCGAATATTCGGCCACCGAAAATTATCGGCCGAAAATGGTTAAAAAGGCCCTTTCGGCTTTCGGCCGAAAGGGTTTTAGCACCGAAAAAATATCACCGAATGTCAGAACAGGCTTACGTTGGTAACCTAACGTGTTGTTGTGATGACGTAATAAAGACGCGGCGACCATGCTCGCGGCTCACAGGGGGGGGGGACATTGACCTTTGTCATCGAGATTGCCCTGAGCCTTTAACAAATCGTATTAAATAATCTGATGACAGAATTGTAAACAGAATAGCTGACATTTTAACAAACTAAATAACTCAGTTACCTCTAATCATTAACCCATGTTTGTATAATGTAGTTAACTCCGTGTAGCTGCTAGCATACATAACACCTGACGTGGAAACGTTACTCGTGGATGGGGCTACAGAGCTGCTAGAAAGACGGTCGAACCCGGTACATTCCTCCGTCTGCATGCGGTGCACTTTTGCTAAATGTTTAGACAAATTGTTCGTGCTTACATGCTAAACTCTTATTGCACTTATGGTAACAAGTATTCTCCACATCGAGACGGGTAACGTTTAACCACACCTCGAAGCGCCTTCTCTCCGCCATCTCCGCAGTGTGCTCCGCTGCATGTAGCAGCTGCGTGTGTGTAAACTGCCCCGCCCCCTCGCACACAGACGGGGGAGAGAGATCTCGTCTGATCGAAAATACATCATAGACGCATTTGTTGTCTTTTGCATATTAGAAACGAGTTGGCGACACTAAGACTGCGATATAATGTTTTTTAGCAATAATACATGACATATATAAATGTACTGTATGCATTCAAAAGTGCTGAATAAATGTTTTATGGACCCATAATAGTGATTATTATTTAAGTTAAGTTTTGCCATAATCATGTCTATTTCCATAATCAGGTAGCTGAACAACATTGGTAAAAAATGTATACATTATATATATATATATATATATATTTCTATTAATCATTTTCGGCCTTTCGGCATTCGGTTTTCGGCCAACTGTTTCCTATTTTCGGTATCGGTTTCGGCCAAGAATTTCCCATTCGGTGCACCCCTAAGTATAATAATTATCTTTATGCTGGTAGGTCTCCCACCCTCGGCGGGTTATCAGCACAAATTATGTCCCCATATGATAAAATCCACCATCCCCCCTGATTTTTTTTACAACTTGAGTACTGCTTATATCCCTTCACAGAACTAAAGTATGCTTTTAAAAAAGGTTTAATGAGATGATGGAATCAAAGCTGAACTATATAAAAAGGCACACATGCTGAAAACCCAACCCCAGCAGGGGGGTCTGGGGGGATTCTCAACATAAACTATGCATTCTGGTACACTCTGAGAAGAAAATAAATACATCTATTACTAGCTACCCGACATATTAATAATATTTTATGCCATTGTTTGTTTTTCACTTTGTTCTGACTGCGAGAAGAGTAAAGAGGAGATAGTATGTGACTTACTTTAAATTGTGGGTAAGGGCAGGGTGCGAACTGGAGGGGAGCAGGGGGAGCTATAGCTCCCCTAGTGGTGACATGAGCTCCCCTGGGAACATGGTTTGTGAAATTTGGGGGGAGCTCTGTAAAATACTGATATGATGACCAAATAAATTCCATTTTGGGCATGTTTTTTTTTTCAAAGGTGTAAAATAAGTTAAATGAAATTATATTTAGAGTTTATGATTCATGAAAAAAGTGTCGCCTGCTTGCACGCTGCCCGCAGCTCCACCCACTACCCACTCACTCACAAAGCTCGTTTAGTTAGCACTGCATGTTTACCAGGCATTGTTGCTGCTGCTGACATGTCGAAAAGAAGAAAAAAAAAACTTACCTTGGGCAATTTCTTTAAAAAGACGGCCAAACAACCTGATCAAGAAGACCAACCGAATGTAGCTGGTGGTAGCACATCGTACGTTGTGACTGCTACTACAACAGAACCGAGAGAGGAGGGAGCTAACGTCAGTGCTAGTGCTAACTTGACAGCTAACGTTAACTTGGGGGCTGAAGAGACACAAGAAGACGAGCCGTTGTGTTGTGTGTGTGGCGTCGCGTCTCTCCAGGCAGTGAGAGGGTTGTGTTGTGCTATAGCTGTATTATTAATATTAATATTGTTCATGGTTGGTGCCGCTGGCTGCTCTTATCGCGTGTGTTCGGCTCTGTGTCGGCTACAGCCATACTAGGCTATAGCCCATGTGAAACAATGTAGCCTGTTTTTGAGTCATTTTAAGTTGATTTAATTAAACAGTCAAACGTTACATTGGTGGTCCGTGGATTATTTATTATCAAGTTGATTGAAGTTTTGCCCCCCCGCAAAAAAAAAAAAATCCCGGCTCCCCCGGAGACCGTGGTATAGTTCGCAGATAGGCCTAGCTCCCATTGTTCTGTGACCTGTCAGTCATCAGACCGGGGGTCATATTTCATTATGTGTTGATTTCTATCTGAAGTTGTAACTTGTAACCAGGGGCGGACTGGCCATCTGTAGAATCTGGAGAACCACAGAACGGCCGGTCGTCAAGGGCCGTTGACGGCCGGCCGGCCCGTTAAAAAAATAAATAGTTTAACGTCATAATTTAAGTTGCGCTGACGGCCGACAGAGGGCGACAGCGGCCGCTAATGCAGTTATGTGGTTCGTATCTGTCAATAACACACAAAGAAGAAAAAAGACCGGCCACACATAAGAGGCTTCTCAATACTATTATTTCCCCTCCTCGACTCCTCGGTCTTCGGTCCTCCGGTAGTGACCCGGAAATGAATTTCAGCGCGCCATTTTGAAGGACATCTCATTTCTCTAAATGCACACCGAGGACCGAGGATCGAGCATCGAGGAGGCTCTCTGGAGGAGCTATAACCGAGGATACACTGATGGTTCCTCCACGGCTCCTCCGCGGATGCATTTCCGGGAACGGTGGAGGCGTGACGCACGGCCGGACTTATCTCAGCCAATGACAGCTATGCATGCATCCCCTGGATATTATTTTAGAAACTGCTTTCATCGCGTCGCGATGTTTCCAGAGAGAACAGCTGTGAGGTCCGTGCAGAAAGCAGAGCAGTGTGTATAATATATATCACTCAGTATAACAGGCCTACTCTCTTTATTTGCTTTAGTTTAGTAGATATCTACAAACAAAGAGTCGATATTTTTCTAAGACCATTGCTTCACATAATAAAATACACAACGGCTTATGCTTTAGGAGCTGTAGGTGTGTGTGGTACAGTGTGTAGGTGTGTGTGTGTGGTATGTTGGTGTGTGTTGTACAGTGCGTAGATGCGGCGGACAGACGGGTCTCAGTTGGTTTGGTGTCCTCTGCTTACTTTTAAAAGGCCTACTTGTAAATACAACTTTTGGCCCGTAATTTCAATTCCCCATTTCAGCGACCAGAGAGAGGGGGGGATCCAGTCTCTGATTGTGTTACGTTATTATGAGAGTGCTCTCATACTTTAAATTGTATATATTTATATAAATATATTTGTGTGTGTGTGTCCGCATCTGTAGCCTGTTATTGTCTCATTAGCCTATACCGCACTCTCAATGAATTCAAAGTAAATATGTGGGGGAACAATGTTCAGCTGATCTAACAGAGATACAGCGCTATGACAAAACACTCGACAGCTGATGCAGCTGTTGCCACTTAATAATGAACGGACGTCGCTTTAATATGACCGCTCAGAGGAGAGGAGTTCTCATTTCTTTAAACGTCTGCTGCTTCCCCTCCTCGGTCCTCCGCTCGCATCTCCTGTGGGCGGGACTAAGTCTCGAGGAGGGGAACCGAGGAGGGGAGTCGAGGAGGGGACATTTGAGTATTGAGAAGCCTCTGAAGATAAGGGATTAAACGCCGCGGCAGACAGGGAGAATGAAAAAACAAATCAAAGAAAACTAAAAGAAAAACGTGGGGGCGAGAAGGCAAGAGAAAAAAAGGTGAAGTCACTCGCAGGTGAAGCATATAGGCCTACATGTCGCAAATTGACAGACCTTTTTGGCAGCAGCGCTGCTACAAGCACTATCAGCAGCAGCTTAGAACAAGCGCAAGATGATGAAGAGAATGATGAGGGCGCGAGTTCAGATATACAGCCAGCCTCCTGCGTTCATGATGAGGGACAGAGTTGAGCTGGTGGAAGAACCAGCTCAACTGGCACGTATAAGTGCAGGGCAAGAGCAAGAGGTGGGTGGGAATTATCCCTTGAACTCAGTGGCGTTTTCTCCTGGAGGCCAAGGGAAGCCAGGCTTCCCCTGTTTTTTTGGATTGTAGTTATAATTTTAATAAATAAATAAAAACACTTAGTTTAGTTTCGTAATTATTCTGCCGGCCCGTCTCTCCCCCATTCTCATTGAGTATTTTACAAAGAGTGAAACAGCGCCCCTCTAGATGCTATGGTGAAACAGTAGATTGCACTCTCTGTTGCGAGACGAGGCCAGCCGAAATTGGCTTCCCTTGGTGAAAAACAATTCAGGGATTGACCAATCAGATGAGGCTCACGTCATGCCTCACAATCCAATCAAATCGCATCAACTTTAGTTCGTACTGTATCACCAACCTTAAAAAGTAGCAAGCAAGTGCAATTATGGAGGGTGGAGATTTGGAGTATTTCATCAAAAATAATTGTACTAAACTTCCGCTACAGCAGCAACTAAAAATGAAATCTGATGACAGGCCAATGCCCAAACTGGAGCTGTGTACAGAGAGGAACAAAGGAGCGAATCGGACGTAAAACTTTAAATTATAAACAGCGGATTTCTAACATTTGACATTTCATATGGCCGGACTGGGTCAGTTTCCAGGGCTGAATTTTAGTCCCAGTCCGCCCCTGCTTGTAACCATGGATGTATAAAGAAGAGTTCTACCGCAAAGTTATTCTCCGTGGGGACTTCCGGCAACAATCTTGATTCTGATTGGCCAGAAGACTCCAAAAAATATAAAAGATATTTTATTGAGAAGATGATCACTATGTGACAGAAGTTTTCAAAACCGTTTATGGTCTCCGGTACTTCCAGTCCAACGCCGACTGCATGCACAGCGTTAGAAAATCGGGCCTTCAAAATAAAAATTTGACTTTCCCCTCCCCCCAAAAAAAAAAAAAAAATGTCCGAAACGAAACGGGTCCGCGACCCACTTTTGGGTCGCGACCCACCAGTTGAGAACCACTGCTCTAGCCAATCAACCGCGTGCTTGTGTGTCCGGGGTGGGAGATTCATGTGATTGATTGTTGGTCGAGCTTCAAACATGCCCGCCGGCAAGCTTCAACGCACGCCGCCGTGTGAACGCTGCGTTACTGTAAGTACAGTAAAAGTACTTAGTTGTAATTAAGTACGCAAATGACATCACCTATCTCTTAAGAGAGCTAAAGGTGACCTGTGCAGCAACATATTTCAATAAATATTTGTCAATAATAAGAGCCGCTAGATTGTGCTGCTGCAATGGAATATGTAGGCAAGGAGAATAAAAACATACCATGTGGTCCAGCTGGACTTTCATCTGCCTCTGTCCCTCTTTCTGACACTTACTCTTTATTCCTCGCATACATTTCTTCTTCTTCACTAATGTCTTCATCTCCTCCTGGCTTTCTCCTGCTCTGACCCTCCTGGGCTCTTCAGTGTACTCTCTTGTCCTTTTCCTCTTTCTGTTCGTCCTGATCACTTCTCAGATATGTCTTTTTTGTTGTTGACTCACTCCAGCTACTCTGGCCTGCAGGAGTCTACTTGTGAAAAGCACTGGTACAAATGCTTGTATAACCTTACACGTTAGGGCCATGTAGCTAATAAGTAGCATATAATAAATATAAAATCAGAAAGTATTTATCAAACGCAAACAGGCAGCTGTGTTTAGAACCAGTTTGACGGCAAAGGATGTATCCTGGTTTAAGAGCCTCACCTGTCATACTCCAATGTAACGGAAACACAACTAAAGAAAAACTAAATAGTAATAATAATAAAATGTCTCCACTGATCTGTTTTGTAAATGTGATTTATGTATGATTCCAATCGCTTTTTATAGTCAAAATCAGCAAATTTGCCGAGCTCCGCTACAACTACGGGTAGCGATGAGAAAGAAGTGAGGCAGGGACGAGCTCTGCCTCTCGTAAGCCCACAGTAACTGGCTGGAGGGCGGGCACTAATTTAGCGCGGGCACTTCTTTTGTGAGCGCGCTCAAGCCAGCTACTGTGGGGTAAGGTGAGGCACAGATGAGCTCTGCCTCACCTCAGAATGCGTCACCCCACAGAAACTGGCTGGAAAGCGGGCCCTAAGCACATGCCTGCACCATCTCACTGTATGTCACCAATGTAATGTTTGTAGATCCCTTTATTACATTTATCCTCGCCATCCATAGTCTCTAAATAACTTATTTCACGTATATGATATTTAGGCTCGCTGGTCTCATCATACAACAGCAATGAAAAAAGCACCAGGGGAGGCAGCCATAACCTCTGCCGCACTGAAGGGGGCGCAAGTGAGCCCACAGGTTCTTGTTGCTACTGTTATTCTACGCAGAGACGGTACACAAACAACAAACTAGACTTTTGAAACTAGAGGAAGATAAGGAGGACTTTTACAAAAAAGTAATAGAGATTGTTGTCCAGAAGGATAGCATGGACTTCATCTTCAAGTCAAGGTAAGACCACAATTGTAATGCAAATGAAATCTTACTAAGAAAGAACAATCCAATATTTTAATTGTGGGTAGGCCTATCCTTTTGTTGAACGGTCTGTTTAAAATGAATTGAAGCATCAGACTAAAAAAGCTTTTGAAAATAACCGAATATTTCGATTAAGGTCAAAATATAATATTTGTAAATCTGACTGTGATGTGTGAGAGCAGGGCCGACCCTGGCCAACTTGGGGCCCCAAGCGACATTGTGAGATGAGCACCCCCCCCCCCCCCCCACCGACAGGAGTGTAAACCATTTTTTGGGAAACAAAGTACTTTGCAAATATAATTCCTGTTTATTATTATTATCAACACAGTTACTTTTGTATACAGTGAGGTAAATGGTAAATGTATGTCTGTAAATGTATGTCTGTCACATGTATTCCTGCCAAATACTAGCCTCAAAAATATTAAAATAGAATTAACCTGTTAAGCCCCAAGCCTGTTTTTCAGGTCTCGAAAATGACATTTCCAGAACAAATTACCATAACTACACTTCTAAAACGGGAAAATTAATAATCTTTTTTCTCAAAGTAATGATAAACCTGTGAGTTGGATGTAGAAAAGTCAGAATCAATATAGATGTTTTTTATTTTAAAGAAAATTCAGATTGAACATAGTAAAAAAATTTAAATTATAATGTCATTCTTTTTTACTTATAGTGAAAACCACCCTTGGATGATGGGTTAGTAGACTAAAAGCTTTAGGAATCCAAAGTACAACATATAATAAGTACCCTGTATCAAGATTGATGCAAAACAAGTAACATTTTACCACCCAAATAACTCCACCTCTGGGGTCATTTGGGTGGAAATGGGCGTTTTTGCCGTTTCTCTGGAACCCATTGGTCGATTTTGATGATTGACATCTCTTTCGAACCGTTAGAGCCAATAGAATCGAAGGGGAATTTCCACATACACACCAACGTTACCATTGAGAAGTGGGGGCTATGCGCACGCAGTATGCCTAAAGCGGAAGCTATTTTACGCTCTGAAATCTGAAAACTGTTTTATTGCTGATGGATTATCAGAAATAATTTCAAAGTGACACAGACACATTGGACTATGGATTAACCTTCAGCAGCGTTTTTATCATTGTAATGCCATTGAAGACAACATAAACAAAGGTAAGACATATTGCCGTGTTTGCTTCCTAGCGCCACGTGTTGTGATGTCTGTTTTTGTTTATAATGTCACGAGTTTTGATCATGGAGTGATGATAAAGATACCTATCGATTCTGTGTAATCTCACGATGCTAATCGATATGTTGGATTTGCATTTACGATAAGTAATAAGGGTTTTATGAGTGAGTTCTGTGCTAACGGCGTTAGCATTTTTTCGCTCAGGGCTAATTCAGAGGCTCAGCGTTAGTCTTGTGTTTTTTATTGCTAAAAATGGTTCATATCATCAGTTAGCTGAGTTTCTTCCCGTTACATGGATATGAAACATTCATAGTTTATTAAATATTAAGAAGCCCTCAGACGCTGTTTCCTGCAGATTATGCGTTTTTCCGCCTGCCGGCGGGCAGATGACATTCAACAGGTTAATGCAAATAAACTACTTCTACTAATAATAATAATCAATTAAATAATGTAAATACTATATTATTTTATTATAATATAGTTGTAATATAGTCAAGACAAAACATGCTTATTACATGCTCAAAAACTTATATTTCTTAAATCTGTATTCAAATGTAGTTCCCTCTGTCAGCAATGTATCAACAACTACACGCGCACATTTCTATCAGTATTTCTCTGTGTTGTGGTTGACATGATGATGACTGTTAGGAGTTAAGGGGAGAGGCTGAGCATCACCATGAAATGTGCAAATCGGAGAACTGCGCTGAGAACTGCGCACAAGCCGAGGCCCCCTGCGCAAGGCCCCCTGCGCAAAGCCCCCTGCGTGAGGCCCCCTGTGCAATGTGAGGCCCCATGCAGCCTGCATGGTCGGCCTGTAGGGAGGGACGGCCCTGTGTGAGAGTAATTTACATGGATTTAATAGTAGGCCTACCGCATACCCAGCTAGCGGGGAACATTCTCACAACTTTGGCTAACGTTACCTATTGGTTCTAATAAGGTTTTAAAGAAACGTTTTAATCTGATGTTCAAAGAACCTTTTTAGGATGTTTATTTTTTCAAATAATGTTCCTATAAGGTTTAAGGTTAACTAAGTTAACTGCAACATTCAGAGGATGTTTTCAGGATGTTATTGAGGCCTGAGATGACAGAACGGTTTTTTATAAAACGTTCCTTTAATGTGATATGTTAACAAAAGTGGAACGTTTTCCCTGCAATATTCTAAGGATGTGTTTTGGACATTGTTGGGTAACACATTAAAGATGTTCTTTATAAAACGTTCCCTCAACGTTACATGATAACAAATTAAGAATATTCTCCAAGCAACATTCTGAAAATGTTTTCAGGATGTTATTGAGGCCTGAGATGACAGAAAGTGTTTTATAAAATTTTCCTTTAATGTGATATGTTAACAAAGGTGGAACGTTTTGCCTGCAACATTCTAAGGATGTGTTTTGGACGTTGTTGGGTAACACATTAAAGATGTTCTTTATAAAACGTTCCCTCATATGTTACAGAACATTCTCCAAGAAACATTCAGATAATGTTTTCAGGAGGTTATTCTTTTTTTATAAAACGTTCCTGTTATGGCCAATATTAACACGGTAATGGTCAACGTCAGATTTATTTCTAGAGCGCTTTAAAAAACGAACTTGTTGCATTTGTTTGAAAAGGATATTTTAAAAAAAATCTGATGTCACCATATTTTCCTTTTGAAAAAAACAAACAAGCACGTAATTGATGATAAGCTGTAAGCAGATATTGCATGTTTGCGGTGGCATGTGTGACTTCCCAGCTAGAAATGTTTGTTACCATTCGTTGTTCTAGGAATGTTTTCAGTGGGACGTTTTATTTTGGTTCCCAGAATGTTCTTCTGAAAGGTAGGATACCGTTCTTTAAAAACATTCTAGAAATGTTTGGTGATAACCTTCTTAAGATGTTTTGATAACATTGTTAGAACATTATGCCCTACTGTTCTCAAAACGTTTTCAGCAGGACGTTTTAGTTTGGTTCCCAGAATGTTCTTCTGAAAGGTAGGATAACGTTCTTTAAAAACATTCTGGAAATGTTTGGTGATAACCTTCTTAAGATGTTTTTGATAACCTTCTTAAGATGTTTTTGATAACATTGTTAGAACATTGTCATGAACATGAACATGGTCTTGACGGACTAGACCCGGGCGACAGAAGCTGGCTTTGGGGACGTGGAACGTCACCTCTCTGGGGGGGAAGGAGCCGGAGCTTGTGCGGGAGGTGGAGCGTTACCAGTTGGATCTGGTTGGGCTCACCTCTACGCACAGCGTCGGCTCTGGAACCTTACTTCTGGATAGGGGTTGGACTCTATTCTTCTCCGAAGTTGCTCAAGGTGTGAGGCGCCGGGCGGGTGTGGGGATACTCACAAGTCCCCGGTTGGGTGCTTCCTTGTTGGAGTTTACCCCAGTGGACGAGAGGGTTGCCTCCCTACGCCTGCGGGTTATGGGGGGGAAAACGCTGACTGTTGTGTGTGCTTATGCACCAAACAGCAGTTCGGAGTATACGGCCTTCTTGGAGACCCTGGAAAGAGTCCTGTATGGGGCTCCTGAAGGGGACTCTTTAATCTTGCTGGGAGACTTCAACGCACATGTGGGCAATGATGGAGACACTTGGAGGGGCGTGATTGGGAGGAACGGCCCCCCTTATCTGAACCGGAGTAGTGGTTTGTTACTGGACTTCTGTGCTAGTCATGGATTGGCCATAACAAACACAATGTTCGAACATAAGGATGCTCATAAGTGTACGTGGTACCAGAGCACCCTAGGCAGAAGGTCCATGATCAATTTCGTTATCGAGGGGCGGAGTTGTCAACTGATCACCATCTGGTGGTGAGTTGGGTCGAGTGGCGGGGGAAGCCTCTGGATAGACCTGGTAAGCCCAAACGTGTATTTCGGGTGAACTGGGAACGTCTGGAGGAGGCCCAAGTTCAGGAGGCCTTCAACTCACACCTCCGGTGGTCGGTGTTCAAAGCCTCTATTGCCGAAGCCGCGGCGGGGAGCTGTGGTCTCAAGGTCTTAGTTGCCTCAAGGGGCGGTAACCCTCGAACCTCCTGGTGGACACCGGTGGTCAGGGAAGCCGTCCGACTGAAGAAGGAGGCCTTCAGGGATTTGTTATCCCAGGGGACTCCCGAGGCAGTTGCAAGGTACCGACAAGCCCGAAGGGCAGCAGCCGTGGCCGAGGCAAAGCAGCGGGTGTGGGAGAAGTTCGGAGAAGACATGGAAAAGGACTTTCGGGCGGCACCAAAGTTGTTCTGGAAAACTGTCCGACACCTCAGGAAGGGGAAGCAGGGAACCATCCAAGCTGTGTACAGTAAGGATGGGACGTTGTTGACCTCAACTGATGGAGTGTTAGGGCGTTGGAAGGAACACTTTGAGGAACTCCTGAACCCGACAACTCCACCCTCTATGTTAGAGGCAGAGCTGGAGTATGACGGGGGATCAACACCAATCTCCCGGGGGGAGGTCACTGAGGTCGTCAAACAACTCCACAGTGGCAAAGCCCCGGGGGTGGATGAGATCCGCCCAGAAATGCTGAAGGCTCTGGGTGTTGAGGGACTGTCATGGTTGACACGTCTCATCAACGTTGCGTGGAAGTCGGAAACAGTACCGAAGGAGTGGCAGACCGGGGTGGTGGTTCCCCTTTTCAAAAAGGGGGATCAGAGGGTGTGTGCCAATTACAGAGGCATCACACTACTCAGCTTCCCCGGGAAAGTTTACTCTAAGGTACTCGAAAGGAGGGTCAGGCCGATTGTCGAACCTCAGATTGAGGAGGAATAATGCGGATTCCATCCAGGTCGTGGAACGACGGATCAGCTTTTTACTCTCGCAAGGATCCTGGAGGGGGCCTGGGAGTATGCTTATCCGGTCTACATGTGTTTTGTAGACTTGGAGAAGGCGTATGACCGAGTTCCCAGGGAGTTACTGTGGGAGGTGCTTAGTGCTGCGTACCGGTACGCCGAACCGGTACTGGACTTGTAAAAAGTTTCTGTTCAAGTCCGGTTAAAACCGGAACGTCGGGAACCGGTATTTGGACTCGCAAAAAAACTAGCACTTACGTATATTCTCCTTCTTGTTCTAAACCATCTAAAACCTCCCTGAAGGCAGGAGAGACTGAAAAGAGTCAAGGGAAGCTTATAAAAGTTAACAGCATTTAATTACACAAAAGATGTGGTGGTGTACAAATGAAATTGCAAAAGGAGGCGCTCTCCTCATCTCCCGTCAGCCCAGGTCAGCAGGTAGAAGAGATCAATTATTGGCTTGCTCTTCCTGTTGTCATCTGAGGTCTTCTCCTATTGGCCGGCGTCGTCGTGGGGCGGGTCCAATGCAATTCCTGCCTTTTTCTGTTGCTAAATTACATAATTCTGGTGTCTGTGGTTATTTAAACATTACCTGATAAACGTTATTCAGCGTCAATAAATGAGTGCTAATCCCAGTGTGCTCAGTGTACAACATCACATGTCATTTCACCTTCGATTCACGGTTTGAAAACGTAGCATTTCGCCAAATGCTAATGCTAACCGGAAGTGAATAATTTTCAGAATAAAATAATAGTGTGAACTTCCGGGTTTTTCAGAATAAAACTGATTTAAATTAAATAGTGTATTTATTTCAAAATTACGCCATATCAACATTGATTTTAATTTCTAACAGTATGTATGTTCATCACTATGTATGTAGTATGTACTGTATAATGTACACATGTAGAGTTGTAGAAAATACATGGTGTACAGACAGTACAGTACACTCTGTGTAATGGCAATTTCCTTCTCCTATGTCCTAGATATTTTTGCCTTTACTTTCACAGAAGGGCTGAAGAGTGATCCAGACGCAGACACAAACAGATGATTTCCGGTCCTTTGTTGAAGTTTATAATGTTGTTTATTCAGCTTTACATACCAGGGTTAATTGTACAGTTTCTAATTGTTGTGATGAGCATCTGCCGGGCTGGTGGAATCGGTATGCTCTCTTCCTCCTGTGTCCACACCTCTCCTGTCACCTATGACCTCCTTATATACACCCGGTGCAGCTAAACCCCGCCACCCAGTGTTCATAAATAATATTGCACTATACATATAACTCAAATAAACTGACACACCAACAACACCCACAAAATGGCTCCTACACTCTGACTGTACAGTCACTACAGTGTATACTGTATAGTAAGTGTGTAACAGTGTAATGGGTATAGTCTACTCTACACTCTACCTTTCAGCAAAGCTTTAGGGATTTAGGCTCAGTCAGCTCAGGGACTGTTTGGTTACTTTAGTTTGGTAAATGAAATAAATGTTTGAACTTTGTAGTAGTTCACTGTAGTTGCTGTCGTAAGTCAAGTGGCAAAAAGTTTTTTTTTTTACATTTGTACTTTGTAGAGAAATGTAGACACAAGTTGTTGTAAGTTCACTTTAGTTACTCACACAACTTGACACAAGCCATGGGTTCAGGTCCGGACTTATAAGTCCGGACCTGAACCTGAACCTCTGGACTTGAGTCCGGACCTGAACCTGAATGTGAGTCCAGGTACGCAGCACTAGAGGTGCTGCAGGAGTATGGGGTGAGGGGGTCTCTACTCAGGACCATCCAATCTCTGCACTCCCAAAGCGAGAGCTGTGTCCGGGTCCTCGGCAGTAAGTCGGACCCATTTCTGGTGAGGGTTGGCCTCCGCCAGGGCTGCGCTTTGTCACCAATCCTGTTTGTAATATACATGGATCAGATTTCGAGGCGTAGTCATGGGGGAGGGGGTCTGCAGTTCGGTGGGCTCAGGATTGCACCACTGCTTTTTGCAGATTATGTGGTTCTAGTGGCTTCATCGGTCTGCGACCTTTAGCACTCACTCGATCGGTTCCCAACCGAGTGTGAAGCGGCTGGGATGAGGATCAGCACCTCCAAATCTGAGGCCATGGTTCTCAGCAGGAAACCGATGGACTGTCCACTCCAAGTAGGGAATGAGTTCTTACCCCAAGTGAAGGAGTTCAAGTATCTCGGGGTCTTGTTCTCGAGTGAGGAAACAATGGAGCGTGAGATGGGCCGGAGAATCGGAGCAGCGGGAGCGGTATTGCAGTCGCTTTACCGCACCGTTGTGACGCAAAGAGAGCTGAGCCAGAAGGCAAAGCTCTCTGTCTACCGGGCCATTTTCGTTCCTACCCTCACCTATGGTCATGAAGGATGGGTCATGACCGAAATAACGAGATCGCGGATACAAGCGACCGAGATGGGTTTTCTCCGCAGGGTGGCTGGTGTCTCCCTTAGGGATAAGGTGAGAAGTTCAGTCATCCGGGAGGGACTCGGAGTTGAACCGCTCCTCCTTCGCGTCGAAAGGAGCCAGTTGAGGTGGTTCGGGCACCTAGTAAGCCACTTGGGCGCCTCCCTAGGGACGTGTTCCAGGCACGTCCAGCTGGGAAGAGACCAAGGGGTAGACCTAGGACCAGGTGGAGGGATTATATCTCTTCGCTGGCCTGGGAGCGCCATGGGATCCCCCAGTCAGAGCTGGTTGATGTGGCCAGGGAAAAGAAAGTTTGGGGCTCTCTGCTGGACCTGCTACCCCCGCGACCCGACCACGGATAAGCGGGAGAAGATGGGTGGATGGATGTTAGAACATTATGCTCTACTGTTCTTAAAACGTTTTCAGCGGGATGTTTTATTTTGGTTCCCAGAATGTTCTTCTGAAAGGTAGGATAACTTTCTCTAAAAACATTCTTAAAATTTTTGGTGATAACTTTCTTAAGATATATGAGCGCATTGAGACAATGAATAGGACGTATAAAAACGAATTTATGCATGCCAATATTCACTCACATGCACTTATAATCACACTAAGGTATGTAGGCCCACAGTATTCATAATATCATGTGTAAAATATCCGAAGATAATCACACTTTTTTCTGACTATAAAGGTTGTGTAGGTTCTAACTGTTAGATAAACTATCTGGCCGTGTGTGGTTTGTGAGGGCTGCGTATAAACAGTGTCCGCTGTTTATGCATATTGGATACAAATTGTTATTGCACCCTTTAGATTTGAGACCGACAGACATATAGAGGAACGGACCGACTGTCACTGCCCGTCCCTGAAACCCCTGTTAGTGTTTGTATGTGTTTGTTTCTACTGTGTGTCTCTCTCTCTGCCTGCTGGTCTGCTCGACACGGCTGGGAGCAATCTCCAATCAACCCCACCTGCAACCTGCTCATCAGCCACACTATGAAAGCCTGCAGCCTGCACTCATTCCCTGCCGGATTGTTGCCGTGAACGGTTTGTTGCGTGCCGCTCTAGCTTTTTGCCAGCATATTTTTTGACAACTTTGCCTGCTTTTGCCTCACACTCATTTTTGTGTCTCTCCCAGGAGGAATCCAAGGCCTTCCACACTCCCAAGACCAGCCAGGCCTCTCCCTGGAACAACAGTTCCCACTGCTGCCATAACCAACCTCCACTCCCAGCTCCCCTTTTCTAATAAACAAATGTTACTTTCACCAGCTGATTCCGATTCATCCTTTTACATGTGTTAATAGTCAAATTCCAATAGTTAAGTAAACTATCAAAATCATCCTAATGACCACAGTGGTCAGTCCACTTACCCAGGAATTTTGAGTTGAACAATTACAGGAATATTATGTCTTTATGTTCTAATAATGTAAACATATTTTAGTAAATTGTTACCACAGAACATTTGCATAATGTTTTAAACATAAAGCATGTTATCCTTCTCTAAAATAATAACATTCTGGCAACATAAACAAATCTAACTTGCAGCTGAAAACATTTTAAGAACAGTAGGGCATAATGTTCTAACAATGTTATCAAAAACATTTTAAGAATGTTTTTAGAGAACGTTATCCTACCTTTCAGAAGAACGTTCTGGAAACCAAAAGAAAACTTCCCGCTGAAAACATTCCTAGAACAATGAATGTAACATTCTCAGAATGTTTTCAGAACCAAAAATGTCTAGCTGGGTAGTTGAGCAAATAAAAGTGATCGATCTCCCAGCTACCGCTGTCTGTGTAGTAGGCTATTTTGTAACGTAACACCCCAAACATCGCCCGCCTTTTAACAATATTGATTCAAATGGCAGCGCTTTATTAATATTTTGTTTCAAGCTCTCGTCCTTAGTAAAAACAAAACTAGTGGAAGGGGAAATGCTCCAAGGGGAGGCTGATCCACCCTCAGGTGCTGGGACAGCTCGGTCTCTCTGCAGCTGCGTGAGCGGTCTGAACGCCGCTCACAGTTTTAGGGCCGTAGCTGCGTTTTTAACGGGTCTAAGATGATATTTAAAATCATTCACTTTTAATTAATGTACTGCTTGTTTTGTTGCGTGAGAAGCTTGTGGACATAGTGTAGTAGGTTTGTTTCTACAAGTACACAAAAGTTAGGGGGGCAGCTGGGGGGGCAAGGCAGTGTGGGGGGGGCAGCTTC
Source organism: Gymnodraco acuticeps (assembly GCF_902827175.1). NCBI lineage: Eukaryota > Metazoa > Chordata > Actinopteri > Perciformes > Bathydraconidae > Gymnodraco > Gymnodraco acuticeps. The sequence continues at coordinate 2,540,174 of NW_022992150.1, read as the reverse complement.
CCCCCCGTAGATCCGCCCTGTGTGTGTCACACACACAGGGCGGATCTACACACAGTGTGTGTGCACGGTCTTAACCTATAAACCACTTGACCGTGGAAGCTTGACAAGAAGCCTTTAATCTATTAGGTTCACAATTATCAAGTAAGAACAGCCCGGTGTGAACTCGTAGAAATAAGGAGCTGACTTTTGAGAAATGTAAGATACATCCATTTACCTGTCAGCTACTGTTAGCCTACTGTCACTAAGTGTGTACTGTGGAAGAAGTATTCAGATCTTTTTTACAACCTTAAGTAAAAGTCCTGCGTTCAATCGAGTAAAGTACAAGTATTCACATCAAAATAGGACTGCAAATAGAAGTTCTTAATCTGGAGAATGTCCACTTTCAGAATCTTTTAAAGGCTAAATATTTCAGGACTATAAGTATTGATGCATTTATGTGTACATCATTGTTACAGCTTGCAGTGTACACTATACTAATATATTGTAAGGTATGTGGTTTTATTTTTAGATTAATTTAAATCTGCATAACATAACTTAAACTTCAATTATTCACAAAGAAAGTAGAATATTTCCCTCTGAGATGTAGTGGGGTGAGCAGTGTTGTGCTAGTTACTGAAAACCAGTAACTAGTTACCATTACTAGTTACTTCATGTCAAAAGTAACTCAGTTACTTTACTAGTTACTTACATCCAAAAGGAATGCGTTACTGTGAAAAGTAACGTTTTCGTTACTTGGCAAAATGTCTACCATTATTGCCCTTATAGCCTTCATTTCAGTACTGTTATTGCATTGGAGAATAATACAATCTGTTGATCAACTTGACATGCATTATATGCTATCTGGATTGCATCGATATTAGCTGGCTTTCCATTTTTGTATATTCTTTCTCCAGGTAGTTGGAAAAAGTTTTCCGTCCCATATGCCGCCCGGACATGCTATCATGCTAACTAGCTCCCTGAAAGCGGGTGACTCCACTGTAGCCGTAGCTATAGCCTGCGTGTTCTACAACATACCGTGCAATGGCTTTATCGACTTTTCCCTGGCCAGCAATCCCTCGGTTAAAATCCAGCCGCTGTTGCTTAGGTGGAGGTGGAGTGGCGTCGGCTGAGTCTCTGTGGTCTTAGCTACTAGCTTCGTCCCAGCATGTTGTTTTTACAGATGTTTTAAGAGATTTGAATGACTGGTTTGGGCAGTAGATAGGATCTTTGACCCGCCAAGACACAACTTACATTTAACTAAAACGTTCTTTTCTTGGTGCTCGACAAAATTGAAACAGACTGAACTAGACTTGAGCTCCGCTGCCGCCATGATAGTCTTGTTAGTAAACAACACAAACACGCCCACAGCCCGTCTCCGCATGTGACACAGGAAGTATCTAAGTACATTTACTCAAGTACTTAAGTACAGTTCTCATCTCTGTTCGCCTGGCTGTTGACAATATAAAAAAACTAACGGAGTAACGCACAATGTAGTAACGGTAACTGCGTTACTGAATTTTAAAAGTAATGCGTCAGAGTACTAGTTACTACCAACAGTAACGACGTTACAGTAACGCGTCACTTGTAACGCGTTAGTCTCAACACTGGGGGTGAGTATTAAGTTGCATAAATGGAAGTAGGCGAGTCAATGTGCCTCAAAATTGAAATTAAGTAATATACTAATTGGCATGAATTACATTAAAACACAGTTTAGAACGTGAAGGTGAGTCACATGTAGATCAGGTGAGGGGAAAGAGTATCTCCTTCCTGCCAGCAAAACAAGCAGATTAGCCTGTCTGACTCTGTCTATAAACCATTTATCTCAATCTGAAGGAAAGTTACTTCATTTAAACACAAGGTTGACACTCAAAATCATAATGAAAAAAATAAGCCAAAGAGGAATTTGGTTTTTCCCCTCAAGTACATCCATACTTCCTATGTTTTTGTTTTTTCATAACTTCCTGATTGCCTTCTCCCTCAGCCAGGGGCGGACTGGCCATCTTTAGAATCTGGAGAACCACAGAACGGCCGGTCGTCAAGGGCCGTTGACGGCCGGCCGGCCCGTTAAAAAAATAAATAGTTTAACGTCATCATTTAAGTTGCGCTGACGGCCGACAGAGGGCGACAGCGGCCGCTAATGCAGTTATGTGGTTCGTATCTGTCAATAACACACAAAGAAGAAAAAAGACCGGCCACACATAAGAGGCTTCTCAATACTATTATTTCCCCTCCTCGACTCCTCGGTCTTCGGTCCTCCGGTAGTGACCCGGAAATGAATTTCAGCGCGCCATTTTGAAGGACATCTCATTTCTCTAAATGCACACCGAGGACCGAGGATCGAGCATCGAGGAGGCTCTCTGGAGGAGCTATAACCGAGGATACACTGATGGTTCCTCCACGGCTCCTCCGCGGATGCATTTCCGGGAACGGTGGAGGCGTGACGCACGGCCGGACTTATCTCAGCCAATGACAGCTATGCATGCATCCCCTGGATATTATTTTAGAAACTGCTTTCATCGCGTCGCGATGTTTCCAGAGAGAACAGCTGTGAGGTCCGTGCAGAAAGCAGAGCAGTGTGTATAATATATATCACTCAGTATAACAGGCCTACTCTCTTTATTTGCTTTAGTTTAGTAGATATCTACAAACAAAGAGTCGATATTTTTCTAAGACCATTGCTTCACATAATAAAATACACAACGGCTTATGCTTTAGGAGCTGTAGGTGTGTGTGGTACAGTGTGTAGGTGTGTGTGTGTGTGTGTGTGGTATGTTGGTGTGTGTTGTACAGTGCGTAGATGCGGCGGACAGACGGGTCTCAGTTGGTTTGGTGTCCTCTGCTTACTTTTAAAAGGCCTACTTGTAAATACAACTTTTGGCCCGTAATTTCAATTCCCCATTTCAGCGACCAGAGAGAGGGGGGGATCCAGTCTCTGATTGTGTTACGTTATTATGAGAGTGCTCTCATACTTTAAATTGTATATATTTATATAAATATATTTGTGTGTGTGTGTCCGCATCTGTAGCCTGTTATTGTCTCATTAGCCTATACCGCACTCTCAATGAATTCAAAGTAAATATGTGGGGGAACAATGTTCAGCTGATCTAACAGAGATACAGCGCTATGACAAAACACTCGACAGCTGATGCAGCTGTTGCCACGTAATAATGAACGGACGTCGCTTTAATATGACCGCTCAGGGGAGAGGAGTTCTCATTTCTTTAAACGTCTGCTGCTTCCCCTCCTCGGTCCTCCGCTCGCATCTCCTGTGGGCGGGACTAAGTCTCGAGGAGGGGAACCGAGGAGGGGAGTCGAGGAGGGGACATTTGAGTATTGAGAAGCCTCTGAAGATAAGGGATTAAACGCCGCGGCAGACAGGGAGAATGAAAAAACAAATCAAAGAAAACTAAAAGAAAAAGGTGGGGGCGAGAAGGCAAGAGAAAAAAAGGTGAAGTCACTCGCAGGTGAAGCATATAGGCCTACATGTCGCAAATTGACAGACCTTTTTGGCAGCAGCGCTGCTACAAGCACTATCAGCAGCAGCTTAGAACAAGCGCAAGATGATGAAGAGAATGATGAGGGCGCGAGTTCAGATATACAGCCAGCCTCCTGCGTTCATGATGAGGGACAGAGTTGAGCTGGTGGAAGAACCAGCTCAACTGGCACGTATAAGTGCAGGGCAAGAGCAAGAGGTGGGTGGGAATTATCCCTTGAACTCAGTGGCGTTTTCTCCTGGAGGCCAAGGGAAGCCAGGCTTCCCCTGTTTTTTTGGATTGTAGTTATAATTTTAATAAATAAATAAAAACACTTAGTTTAGTTTCGTAATTATTCTGCCGGCCCGTCTCTCCCCCATTCTCATTGAGTATTTTACAAAGAGTGAAACAGCGCCCCTCTAGATGCTATGGTGAAACAGTAGATTGCACTCTCTGTTGCGAGACGAGGCCAGCCGAAATTGGCTTCCCTTGGTGAAAAACAATTCAGGGATTGACCAATCAGATGAGGCTCACGTCATGCCTCACAATCCAATCAAATCGCATCAACTTTAGTTCGTACTGTATCACCAACCTTAAAAAGTAGCAAGCAAGTGCAATTATGGAGGGTGGAGATTTGGAGTATTTCATCAAAAATAATTGTACTAAACTTCCGCTACAGCAGCAACTAAAAATGAAATCTGATGACAGGCCAATGCCCAAACTGGAGCTGTGTACAGAGAGGAACAAAGGAGCGAATCGGACGTAAAACTTTAAATTATAAACAGCGGATTTCTAACATTTGACATTTCATATGGCCGGACTGGGTCAGTTTCCAGGGCTGAATTTTAGTCCCAGTCCGCCCCTGCCCTCAGCTGAAGTCCCAAATGTGGGTCAGTAGTCTGCATGACTAAATTCAAGGGCTCATAACAGACTGACTCCAAATATGTTGCTTCTGCTAAACAATCACAAGAATGGCTACAGAGGCAGATTTATATTCATCGGTTGACAACTTCTGAAACAACTGAGAGTGAGCATTGAAGGCAAAGTGTTTACTTTGTAATACTATTTTGAGAAGGCCATGCAACTTTAGACTCTAAACAACCATACCATTATTTGATTGCCATAGTCTATCAGTATCAGAGGTGGGAAATAACTAAGTACATTTACTCAAGTACTGCACTTAACCCTTGTATGGTATTTGGGTATGTGGGACCCGTTTTCATTATTTAGCTCATTTACATTACATACAGGGTATGGGTGACCCGGGGCTAACAAAAGTGTGAAAATTCCCGTACAAGGTTGCAACATTGTTGATAAATTCAAGCCCCTGTCTGCTCTGTGCTCTCACATTCCCGTATTATGTCTTGCGGGAACCAATCTTTATTTTGTTCACACTCTATCCAAGCTGTACATTTGGGGTAAGACACAATAAATAAAGCTTCGCCAGTTTGGGTCCTTATCACAACTGATCAAGATGGCCAAAAGATTCTCTGCTCAGAGGGCCTTGCAAATGATTTTGGAAGAGAGAGAACCATTTGATGACTATGTAGAGGAAGAGGAAGAGGTTTCAGAATGTGAGGATCACATTTCTGAGAATTCTGAGTCTGACAGTGACTTTGAAGAAGAGGATGAGATTGAGCATCAGCTAGTTACAAAAAAAAGACGAGCCACAGGACCAGCCGGTCAGTGGGCAAAAAAACAAGTAACACTTTAATTCATTAATGTGATCTAACAAATGTAAAAGGGCAAATATTAACCATATATGCTGTTTATATTGCTTGTAATTGAGATTAAGTAAACATCTGTTGAGTATTTTAACATAAAATAGTTTGATTGTGTTGAATTGAAGCCCAAAAAGGCAGTGGGTCCACCAGACCTACGAACACTGGCTGAGTAACAAAAATATGAACACCATACAAGGGTTAAGTACAATTTTGAGATACTTGTTCTTTACTGGAGTATTTCCATGTTATGCTACTTTGCACTTCTATTCTACTACAATTCAGGGGTAAATCGTGTACTTTTACTCCACTACATTTATTTAATACCTTTAGTTACTTTACAGATTTGGATTAATTATGTGAAATATAATCAACTCTTAAATAAGACTTTAGTTACACCTGGAGTACATTCACAAGCTACCCTGCAGTATACAAAGTCATTAAAACTAGCTGCACCTTTACCAGCTTTGATAAACACATGAATGCATCGATAATTATAATCATAATATAATATGTATTATTCTGAAATGGGCCAATTTGCATAATAAGTACTTTTACTTTTGGTACTTTAGGTATATTTTGATGCTAACACTTTTGTACTTTTACTCGAGTAACCTTTTCAATGCAGGGCTTTTACTTGTAACTTGTATGTTAATCATTCCACCGTTAATCTGGTTGTGCAGTCTCCACAGAGTCTGCGTAGTATGTACAATTGTAGAAGTCCTGAATTGGATTAACATTTCGTTTTGTTGTGAGTGACTGAAGCCAGGGAATAACTCATTACTACTCGTTATAGCCGTCATTCAGCTATTTACAGATTTTCAATAGGTAGATGTTTTTGTTGTTTTTATGACAGACCTGACCTTGATCCTGTGCTTATGCTGATAAAAGAACACAATCTGAACAGAAGCTATTTCAATCTTGCTAAAGAGTTGCTAAATACGTGACCACAAGTTTTTCACAGTTTATTGTGCTACTTAACAACACAGAAGGGCTTTTTCACACAGCTTGGCTAGCGGCTCTGCGAGGAATTCTGTGCACAAATATTTTTCTCAAAGAATGCCAAAGTCATGAACAGTCCTTCTCTGACTGATTGGCTACATAACATTGGCTAAATACTAAATACCATTGCCCTCATGGTTGGATAGGTTAGGTTTAGGCATGAGGAGTGCAATTGGAGCAGGTCATGCCTTCACTATCCCAGCTAGCAGGGAACGTTCTCACAACTTTGGCTAATGTTATCTACAGGCTCTAATAATGTTTTAAAGAAAACGTTTTCATCTGATGTTCAAATAACCTTTTCAGGATGTTTATTATTTCAAATAATGTTCCTATATGGTTTAAGGTTAACTAAGACATAACGTTTTAACTGCAACATTCAGAGGATGTTTTGAGGAAGTTATTGAGGCCTAAGATGACAGAAAGGTTATTTGAATGTGATATGTTAACAAAGGTGGAACATTTTGCCTGCAACATTATAAGGATGTTTTTTGGATGTTGTTTAGGTAACACACTAAAGATGTTCTTTTATAAAACGTTCCCTCAATGTTACATGATAACAAATGAAGAACATTTTCAAAGCAACATTCAGATAATGTTTTCAGGAGGTTATTCTTTTTTTATAAAACGTTCCTGTGAGGGCAAATATTAACGGTCATGGTCAACGTCAGATTTATTTGTAGAGCGCTTTAAAAACAAACTTGTTGCATTTGTTTGAAAAGGATGTTTTAAAAAATCTGATGTCACCATATTTTCCTTTTGAAAAAAACAAACAAGCACGTAATTCATGATAAGCTGTAAGCAGATATTGCATGTTCGCGGTGGCATGTGTGAGTTCCCAGCTAGACATTTTTGGTTCTAAAAACATTCTGAGAATATCACCATTCTAGGAATGGTTCTAGCGGGTAGTTTTAGTTTGGTTCATTGTTAGAACATTATGCCCTACTGTTCTTAAAACGTTTTCAGCGGTATGTTTATTTTGGTTCCCAGAATGTTCTTCTGAAAGGTAGGATAACGTTCTCTAAAAACATTCTTAACATTTTTGGTGATAACTTTCTTAAAGTGGACCTATCATGCTATATTTGAATAATATATTGTAGGGCCATACCTATATAAAACATGTCAAAATACCAAACAGATCATGCATTGTAGCCATGCCTCATTTCGCTCTATTTGCTCTTTTCCAGCCCTGTTTTTGCAAGGGCTGATTCTGTGAGAAGTCTTCTTCGCTGCTTTTGTGGCAGACTACAGCGCCACTTACAGGCCTGGCATATGTACTACAGCGTCTCCAGCGCTTTCTAGCGGCAATGGCCGTGGCCCAACCCCCCATTCCCCTGATAGGATAGTTGCCCATATAGGCGGAGCACCCCTTTTCTGACGTCAGAACAATTCAAATCTGTATCAGCTCCGTTGCAGCCCCGTTTTTAGAGATTTGGGTATGGAGGAAAAGAGAGAGGGTTGTGTTTTCTGACACTTGGTGAATTCCCTGACACACCGGGGACACATATTGATGTATAAAAGACGTAAAAAAGTGCATTCTGCATGATAGGTCGCCTTTAAGATGTATGAGCGCATTGAGACAATGAATAGGACGTATAAAAAAAAATGTGCATGCCAATATTCACTCACATGCACTTATAATCACACTAAACTAGGTATGTAATGTAGGCCCACAGTATTCATAATATCATAAGTGTAAAATATCAGAAAATAATCACACTTTTTCTGACTATAAAGGTTGTGTCTCGTATGTAGGTTCTAACTGTTAGATAAACTATCTGGCCGTGTGTGGTTTGTGAGGGCTGCGTATAAACAGTGTCCGCTGTTTCTGCATAGTGGATAAAATCGTTATTGCACCCTTTAGATTTGAGACGGACAGACATATGGAAGAACGGACCGACTGTCACTGCCCGTCCCTGAAACCCCTGTTAGTGTTTGTATGTGTTTGTTTCTACTGTGTGTCTCTCTCTCTGCCTGCTGGTCTGCTCTACACGGCTGGGAGCAATCTCCAATCAACCCCACCTGCAACCTGCTTATCAGCCACACTATGAAAACCTGCAGCCTGCACTCATTCCCTGCCGGATTGTTGCCGGGAACGGATTGTTGCCGGGAACGGTTTGTTGTTTTCTAGCTTTTTGCCAGCAGATTTTTTGACAACTTTGTCTGCTTTTGCTTAACACTGATTTGTGTGTCTCTCCCAGGAGGAATCCAAGGCCTGCCACACTCTCAAGACCAGCCAGGCCTCTCCCTGGAACAACAGTTCCCACTGCTGCCATAACCAACCTCCACTCCCAGCTCCCCTTTTCTAATAAACAGATGTTACGCTCACCAGCTGATTCCGAGTCATCCTTGTACATGTGTTAATAGTCACATTCCACTAGAGGAGGTGAGGACCCCCCTCGAGGATGTTAGGTCCACGGTGTTTACATGCTTATTTATACAATATGTGTGCTTATGCTAACATGATAAGACAAAAGTTGGTTCCCTGTTGTGTGTAGTGAGAACGCGCTAGAGTGAGGGGGGCCCCCAAGCCAAAGCTCGCTTAGGGCCCCCAAAAGTCTAGGGCCGGCCCTGAGAAGAACATTCTAGGAACCAAAATAAAGCCTCCCGCTGAAAACGTTTTAAGAATAGTAGGGCATAATGTTCTAACAATGTTATCAATAGCATTTTAAGAAGGTTATCAAAAACATTTTAAGAAGGTTATCACCAAGCATTTCAAGAATGTTTTTAGAGAACGTTATCCTACCTTTCAGAAGAACGTTCTGTGAACCAAAAGAAAACTTTCCGCTGAAAACATTCCTAGAACAGTGAATGGTAACATTCTCAGAATGTTTTTAGAACCAAACATTTCTAGCTGGGATCCCTATCAGTGCTTTGAGCTAAATGCTAATGCTAGCATGGCAACATGCTCACAATGACAACCATAACATGTTAAGAAAGTATACTTTACTTTATCCATGTTCAGCGGCTTAGTGAAGCTTTCTAGCATGCAAATATTTACTAATTAGCAATAAACACAAAGGAAGTTTAGAGGTATGTCATTTGCTTTCAACAATTTGAGTCATAAACAGTGCAAGATAAGTCAGAGAAGCATCAACATTATTACAATTCAACCTAAGTTGTAGATGAATGGCTGTTCAAAACTTCAGTCCATCCAATATTTTGGAGAGATTTCGCCCAAAACCACAAATGTAAACCTGTTCAGATTAGTGGTTCACAAAGTTCATGGTTAGGACCATAAATGTGTGTTCATGGAGATAATATAGTGTGGAACAAAGTGGTGACATTGCCATTCATAGAACGACGCCCGAAGCACTACTAAGAAGAACTGAGGGTGGGGTCCAAAGTCTGATTCAAAGCAAGAACATCACTGTTCATGCTATAACTCTTGTTTGTACATCACAATAATCAAAATAAAGGAATTTCTCAAAAACTTCTGATAATAAATGTGTTCTTGTGACAGAGTCTTAGTGTTTGGTGTTAAAAAATACAAAAAATACAATTTTGTGATTCTTTCTTTTTCTGCTGTCTTTCTTATATAATCTAACATCATCCTTTCAATTCAGCTAAAATGGAAGAGTTTTCTTATGATGGCTGTTCTTCTGATAAAGGCCAATTGTCATGTGAGCAGAGATAATAGAGCTCATGAGTATAATACTTTAGGAAACCTGCAAGTGCACGTTACCTATTAGACACATTGTGCAAGTACTCCTCCTGTTTAATAGCTTTTTACAACAATACTTCAACAATAAATCTGTAGATATGTGATTCCAACATCAAAGTCAACTAAAATGGCTGCTTCTGCCATTATCGGACATTTTTGGATGATAAACTGCTCTAGACATCCATGGGCTTGATACAGCTTTATAGCAATGCTACATTTGCTAACTGGCCATGCTCAGGTAATGAGTCACACTTTCCCACAGTTGATTCAGACTGCAGCTGTTATAGAAGTCCCTGTTTCACTGATCTGGCTTATGATGTGGTATCAGCAGGATGCCATTTTAACCAGCTTGTGAGATATGGAGACAGCAGCACAACCAGGTGGCTGGTGTTTCATGCTCAGGAATCTTTCATCTTTGACATGACACGATATGGTTATGGAACCTAACAGTCAGTGCTACTCAACATACTGTAAGTAGCCCATTTCCATTATTTCAACACTCCTCACTGTGGTTCCACAACAAATACAGTTTGAGGCATCTCTTGCAAACAGGCTATAGTCATGTTTCTATTTAATTTTCAAGAGAATTCTATAAAAATGATGTAAATTTGGTGCAGGTCAATTTAATAGTTTGGAGCCATTAAACTATAGCAACACATCATACGTTGGCGGTATAGGCTTCATTTAAGGGATAGAGGTTACAAACTGGAAAACAAGTCACTTTGTCTATCCAACCCATCTGCAAGAAAAGAATGACGTGTCAGAAATGTGTTTAAATAGGAAAACGTTTTAATTGTTCTTTTATGTCTAGCTGCAATGTTTCACGACCGATCATAATGCACAAGCAAAACCACAATCAGCGGGAAAAAAGTGAATTAGTCCTGTAATAAAAAGTTGCTACGTCAGAACTCAAACTGTTCCATATCCAAAGAAGCGCAGCAACTAGATACTGTAGACTGCCAGTTTATCAAACAGGGTAGAAAAGTATTAATCCACGGCTGTGAATGTGTTGAAACTTTAAAGCATGATACAGTTTGGCCAGACCACACACAATAGGACCCCCCACTACATTAGCCACTTTCAATTCACAACATTGACCATTTAATGTGGAGCTCCCACTGTGTGTTCGCGTTGGTTGTCCCAGTTCCAACATGTCTGACAGACATGAAAGTCAGGTGGACAGCAATTTCTTCTCAAATGAGGACATTTCTGCCAAACAGGAAGAATCAATGACACGTCAAAATAGAGTACGCCATCAGTACGTCTCAACGTAAACCGTAAACAAAAGCATTCAATTAAATCATCTGTAATGATGGATGCAATACAATGATCTTCCAATAAATAATACACAATAAAATAAAAAGAGAGAGCCTAGGGATAGAGTGATGGGTTGATGAGAGGTTACTTTAAAAGTCTAACCTTCAACACAGAGTAATCATGCAACATGATGTCAATAACCTGCACACTTGTGTTTACCAACCTGTCTCGTCTGTGATTGCTTTACACAAAAGTACATCAGAGGGATGGAAAAGGAAAAAAAAAATCACGTGAGTGTTTTTCTAAAGGAGCTTTATATTTCACTACCAACATGAGCAATTTTAACACACATGAATCGTTTCTTAATAGTTATTGCGTCCTATATAAATTCTTGCAAGCATTCATACATAGCCCTCGGCATGCCATACAGGAAAATGCTCTTCAATGCTTTCTGAAGCTTCCTATACTGTGACCCCTCGAGCACACCGTCCACATAACAAAACACTTTCTCTGGGTCAAAAGAGCAAATCTTAAGTGAAATGTTTACAACTATACTGGATGGATGGATTGCCATATAATTATGTAGACTTTCATGTTCTTCTTTTAGGATAAATTGTAGAAGTTAGTTATTAGCTGTACTTTACATTTAGCACTTTTTAGCTAATATTAGCATATAAACACGTCAAACTAAAAGGGTTGCCAGAGAATTTTTTTAAAAACTGTATAGTGTATTTATATTTTATTAATTTGTTTTATATATATTACATTTGTATAAATAAATACAATTAAATAGGGGCTGCCACTACTTTTATACAGTCTTATCTGAGAATGTTATGCTGGTATGCCAAAGTGCCGCCTCATGTGCATGGCCGAACACTCATAAATATCTCACCAAACAAAAATACGGTGATGTCTAAAGTGATGTCTTAAAAACTAAAAATATTTTTTATGGAATATTGATTAAAAAAAGCTGCCACTTGTGAAGGCTGTTTTAATAAAATGATGTTCAAAAAACCTCCTAAAGTCTGAGCCATCCAACACTCAGAAATATCTCCCACATTTGACTGCATTATTCACCATCCGCCTACATGGAGATTAGTTCTGCTCATTTATGTAGGTCATGCTATTGGATGATGAGATGGCATTTAGTGCATTTAGTGAATGTTCATCGTTGGGCGCTTTACATCCTGTACCTTTCTCCACGCTGCTTGTCTTTACATTAGAGAAAACTGAATTATGTGGATAATCACTCAAACACTAAGCCAAATTGCCTCCAGCTACATCTGTGATACTGGTAATGATGATGCCATCGTGGCACTCTGCCATGCTGTCGTTAATCAAACTGTAGCACTGCTGTTCGCTCTGTGTTCCCATGGTAACAATGTGTGGTGTATACTTTCCCCCCCACCTTGGTGGCTACGTCCATCAAGCACCTGGTTTCCATTTTCTCCAGGTCAAGGAGATTTTTCATGAAAACCTCAGAAACATTGTTGTGATTACAATTTAATTTAAGTGGCAGGTAACCCTTTTCTCTGTATGCTCTGACTATCATTTCAACAACATGGTTTAATACTGGGCTGAAATATGGGCTTCAGGGATGATCTCCTTCTGTAGCTTTTCATTAACAATACTTTGTTTTTCTTAATACATTGTATTTGATATAATGATGTCTCAAATAACCTTAAAAATACAAGGAAGGAATAAGAACACAAACCAGGAAATCAGATCTGAAATCAGATGTATAGATCATCAGGTAAGATACTGAACTTAAAGGCTTAAAATCTTAAAATTGAAGTACTGACATTTCTGATAAATGCGACAAACTCCTGAGCTCTCTCTTCTAACATAAAGATAAAAGCATTAAGTCAGAAGTACACTTAAGAAAAGCCCCTTGTTACCTTAAATAGTATCACCTTTCTATATTCTTCAGTATGCTCATTGTTGCCCTACATTACACCATTTTCAGGTCAAAGACATTTTTGCAACTTTTAATTCTGTATACAATGGAGCAGCAATTTAACTTGAGAGGTTATCCAACAGCAGAGCAGGGACACTGGACAAACAAATCACAGAAGGGACAATGTGGGACATTCAGGACCAAAACAGCATTATTCTTCCATTGAGTACCCAATGGAAAATGGCACTGGTCAATAACGAAACAAATCATCATGGCCTTCCTCGCCAGTGCTTTCCCACGAGCGCTGTCCGTCTCTCCGCAGCCTCACACTAATCCTCCCCTGGGCCACAGCTGAACACTCGCACTCACTGAGCTTCACCCGCTGGGCAATCCTGTCACAGTGCAGTTCAACACACCCGCACCTGCTGTGCACTCAGGAAAAAACACATGCTCTTTCCCCGTGCGCTTCATAACAGCACCTTTTACCAAATGCAAATAATGTGAAATGTGCTATATGGTGTCTAATAAAAATGTGTTGTGTACCAACCACACAGAATAATAAAAAGGTACAATTTCCATATTGGAATAGAGTGTATTTTAATACACTCTATTAATAATAAGTCAAATTGTTAGAAATTGCTTTTTCAATATTGGGTTAGTCCAGTGGTTCTCAAAGTGGAAGGCGCAGAGTCATGCCAGGGGGGGCAGGAGGAAAAATTGTTATAAAAATAAAAATAAAGATAAAAAAAAAAGAAATCATAATTTGAAAAATTATTGATTCAAAAATAATATGATGCAGTACAGTACTATTACGTCTGGGTCTCTGTGTTTCATTAAAGCTTGGCTCTGTGTGTGTGTGTGTAGAACGAGCCATTTTGTGTGCGCAAGCGAGAGAGAGAGAGAGAGAGAGAGAGAGGAGAGAGAGAGAGAGAGAGAGAGAGAGAGAGAGAGAGAGAGAGAGAGAGAGAGAGAGAGAGAGAGAGAGAGAGAGAGAGAGAGAGAGAGAGAGAGAGAGAGAGAGAGCACACCGGTACCGGAGATCGTTGTTGTTAGCTTCTGGTGCTAGCGAGCTACGCTAACGGATATAAGGAGTTTTTTCAACAACAAAGTGGAGGAGAGTCCTCTCCTGTCAGACTGAGAGACTCAGTGAGCTAAAGGACTCTCTCAGTGTTATCTCAGTGGGTCTCAAACGTTTTGGTCACCATTAATGTAAACAATTATTTCCGAGGCACACATTTATATGATCATTATAGTATATATCAAAATAAGAGAATAAATTAAAAGCAGGTATGAAATACTATAAGGCAGTAAAACAAGAATAAAGTTTAAAAGGGTGATTTGTAAAATATCCATAAAGAAAAAGTAAATCTGTTTACAGTTCTGTTTCATATGGGTGTTGAGAGATGTATCAATGGATCTCTTCATTTTGCTCTCAAAGTGCACCAGATTGATGCTTTTAACTTCAATATTTAAAAAAATCTTCCCGGGGGAGCTTGCCCCCGGACCCCCCTATGTGAGGTCCACACACCACCTATAAAAATAGCACTTTACCCCTGCTTACACCTATATGCCGTGAGCTGATTATCGAGCCTTCATTGTAACAGTTGTGGGTATATGCGTGTGGGGAGTGTTGCAGTAGAAAACTCCACTGTAGCGACCGGTACATTAATGGGAAACCCTAAATGTTTGAGCACCCTCTATGAAACGTCAAGCTACCCCACAGCACCCCCAAAATAAATCTCTGGCGCCGCCACTGAGCCTGACTATTTGTGTTGGGGGGGCCCGACTTTTTTTTTTCTCCAAAGGGGGGGCCTGACAGAAAAAGTTTGAGAACCACTGGGTTAGTCATTTGTGTAAATCTGTAAGAAAAAGATTACATAATATTTGCTATCTATAAATTATTTTTTCCAATTCACTTAAATTTGAAGACTACATTTTTTCAACTCTGATTTAAATTTGATGGGAATTATTTTATATAAAAATAATGTTGATGTTAGTGTGAAGTGATCATGTTTAGTCTATTGTGTAGCTTTCTTCGACTTTTTCATGAGTAAATATATGAATTTTGTCAATGATTTGGCTGCTTCTTTACCCAAAAGTGCCTTGTAATTCCACATTCACCACACAACACAGCCTCACTGAGGGTGGCCCATTTTTTCAACGAGGCCCAGGCCTTTAAAACAACCATCTTTTCATACATATACTCTGACATTTCCTGATAATATCCTTTCAACAATTTAAAATAACCAAATAATATCAAACCTGTTATTATAAGCTGCTGCTCAGGAAAATATGTCATTAACTCAGGCAGTGTGTGAGCAAATAAGTGGGTCACATTTCTAAAGCACCGGTCGAAAGGGCAATGCAGCTCTTTCTTTGTACTTCAGCTCAAGCTCAGTTCCTAGGTTTTGGTTGTGATTAGATTTCGGAAGGCTGCTGATTTCTTAACAAAGAATCTATTTGAGCCAATAAGCAGAATAACATTATTGTTATGACTTCATCAGCGAATGTTTTCAAACTGGAACCAGCCGCTCTCTCATGCACAGACTCTGCATTGAACTCGAACAGCCTTTCACAAGCAGTCCATGGAAAAAATGACCTTGTGCCTCCATTCTTATTAATTGCTATTTAATTTTCCTTGTTATGAAAAGCTGCCGTCTGTCACGATCTGTCTGTGTTGTGTTTTGTCTTGTCTTTTTCTGTCTTTGGTTTCCTGTTTTATTTTGAAAAGTGTTCACCTCCTGTTTTGCCTGTTGGTTTATGTCTGTTTTCACTCCCTGATTACCCGATTGTGTTCACCTGGTGCCCCTGTGTTTTCTCCTCCCTCCACACCTGTCTCTTGTTTGTTTGATTATTCATGTGTGCATTTAGGTTCTGTGTTTTCTGTTAGTCTTTGTTAGTTCCTTATTGTTGTTGGACTGTGTTCACTGGGAAGAGTTCTGTCTTTAAACCTTGAAATAAAGGTATTTTCTGTTAATCTGCATTTGGGTCCTGCTTGCCTCTCTCAACCCTGACAGAAGGAACTAACCAAGGATGGGCCCAGCAGATCCTTTTGAGTTGGAATTACTTAGTTTTTCCTTTTCTTTGGCTGGCTGTTCTGATAAGTGGAGGGGAGCGTCTGGAGTTCAGCAGCGAGAGGCTGCTCTGGCTGAGGCACACCAGATTTAGATTTAGTGAAATTCTTACCTGGCTGGATTTTGGATTTCCTCTCGGTGTGTTATCCCCTGCCTGCTAGCCCCAGCCATGCTGGCTCCCTGCCTCCCAATTCCCATTATGACACCACACGCATCGGTATGTTCCGTCTGGAGTCAACCCTCGCTCCGGCCCCAGTTCTGGCCCCAGCAGCCATGGTTCCGGCTCCAGTACAGGCCCCAGTAGCCATGGTTCCAGTCCCAGTTCTGGCCCCAGCAGCCATGGTTCCGGCCCCTGTTCTGGCCCCAGCAGCCATGGTTCCAGCCCCAGTTCTGGCCCCAGCAGCCGTGGTTCCGGCCCCAGCAGCCATGGTTCCAGCCTCAGTCCTGGCCCCAGCAGCCATGGTTTAGACTCCAGCCCCTCGTCTCCGGCCGACGCTAGCTCCCCGTGTCCTGTCGGCGTACCAGCCGACGCCAGCTCCCCGTGCCCTGTTGGTATTCCGGCCGACTCCAGCCCCCCGTGTTCTGTTGGCGAACCGACCGTCTCAAGTTCCTTCTCAAGTCTCCTCTCAAGTTCCTTCTCAAGTCCCCCCTCGAGTCTCCTCTCAAGTCCCCCCCCCGAGTCTCCTCTCACGTCCCCCCCTCGAGTCTCCTCTCACGTCCCCCCTCGAGTCTCCTCTCAAGTCTCCTCTCGAGTTCCCTCTCGAGTCCACTCTCAAGTCACCTCTCGAGTCCACTCTCGAGTTCCCTCTCGAGTCCACTCTCAAGTCACCTCTCGAGTCCACTCTCAAGTCACCTCTCGAGTCCACTCTCAAGTCACCTCTCGAGTCCCCTCTCGAGCCTCCTTTCAAGTCACCTCTCGAGTCTCCTCTCGAGTTCCTTCTCAAGTCACCCCTCCAGCTCCCTCTCGAGTCCCCTCTCGAGTTACCTCTCGAGTCACCTCTCGATTTCCATCTCTAGTCCCTTCTCAAGTCCCTCCTCTATTCACTTCTCTAGTCCCTCCTCTAGTCCCTTATCTAGTCCCTACTCAATTCCCTTCTCAAGTCCCTCCTCTAGTCAATTCTCTAGTCCTCTCTCCAGTTCCCTCTCGAGTCCCCTCTCCAGTCCCCTCTCGAGTCCCCTCTCGGTTCTCCTCTCGAGTCTCCTCTCGAGTCACGTCTCAAGTCCCTA
Organism: Gymnodraco acuticeps; assembly: GCF_902827175.1. Taxonomy (NCBI): domain Eukaryota; kingdom Metazoa; phylum Chordata; class Actinopteri; order Perciformes; family Bathydraconidae; genus Gymnodraco; species Gymnodraco acuticeps. Next base: position 2,522,883 of record NW_022992150.1, on the reverse strand, counting down.
CCCAATGTCCTGGTCCGTTGGAGGTTCCGCTGGGGATCCTGCCAACTCCATGTCCTGTGCCGTTGGAGGCCCCGCCAACTACTCCTCTGCCGGGGGTCCTGCCAATCCTATGTCCGTGCCGTTGGAGGTTCCGCTGGAGGTCCTGCCAACCCTATGTCCTGTGCCGTTGGAGGTTCCGCTGGGGGTCCTGCCAACCCTATGTCCTGTCCAGTTGGGGGTCCCGCCGACGACTCTTCTGCCGGGGGTCCTGCCAATCCCATGTCTTGTTCCGTTGGAGGTCCCGCCGTCACCTGTCTCGCCGGGGGTCCTGTCAACTCCTGGTCCTCTTCCGTGGGGGTTCCTGCCGAAGCGATTCCCACCGGCTCCGGTTCCTGTTCTGCCGACACCGGGTCCTGCCCGGCCTCCAGAGCTGTCTGGTCTTCGCCCTCGAGCCCGGCCCCCTGACCCCCAGTTTCCACCGGGTCCGTCTGCGCTGCGCCGCGGCGGTCGTAAGGATCGCGGCCACTCTAGTCAATGCGGGCTCAGACGCGTCCCAGAAGCAGCTCGGCGCAGCGCTTCTCTAAAATTAGGATGAATCCTATTTTTGCCGCGGCGCAGCCGTAACATAAGGTCGGGCAAGCAGCCCCCCCTCGCAGGAAGTGGAAAGGTGAGCATCCGGGTCAGGCCCATCCCCCACATATACTAATTTAGCAGACCCCCCTCCTTCATCACAACACCTCCACTACGATACGCACAATGGACAACGAGGTTTTCATCATGGAAGTGGAAAAACACACTATTTTATATGATGTAACCAATGCTTACTACAAGGACAACATCAGAAAGGACAAGGCCTGGTTTTTAGTCACTGCAGTTTGTGGAGTGGAAGGTAACAACTACATATTGTTTTAAAGTTAATTAATACTTGTAGGTACAGTACAGAGCCATTCAATAAACACAATTTTTAAACGGACACAAAAATAAAACATTTAACTACGTAGCCTACTTACTTTCTTGTAGAAGTACAAATGTCCAGGATGCCCGAATCAATAACAAAACTGCGAGCCTGCACGCACGACGCTACGCTTCTGAAATGCTTCTGGGACGCGTCCGGTGGGTTATGGCGCTCGAGGAGGTCGGACCAAAACCGCGGCGCAGACGGACCCAGTGGAAACTGGGGGTGAGAGCCGCGGTCTTCGCCCTCGGGCCCGGCCCCCTGACTCTTCCTTGGATTCTGCCTTGCCCCCGGGCCGTCCGCCCGAGTCCCCCACCTTGGACTCTGCCTTGCAGATTGGTGTCGTGAGTTTAAAAACTCATGAGTTGCTGTGATTGTGACTCATAATTCATTCGCCCTGCTGAAATGTCCTTGAGCTAACCCTTAAATCACTTCCAGCTCCGCCAGAGACTCTGACCTCTGACCTCCCTGTGGATGGATGAAATGATTATTGCAAGGGAAGACAAATGAGAAAAGAGTTAGCTAGAGCACCCTGTGGTCTTGCTGCATCAATATCCACCGCTGTGAGACTGCTTCTCCAGGTAAGAGCGTTCGGCAGCTTAGGACGCCAAAGCTAGCTTGTTCTCGTCTTATTTGTGGTTTGATGAACAGAAAATTCATCAAATTCAGTGTAAGCGCAGGTAATATATCGATATTGTCATATGACACTAGATATCATCTTAAATGTTCAATATGCTAATATTGTGCTGGTTTTAACAATGCGTTACAGTAAAGTGAGGTACTTTTCTGAAATGACCAAACTTTTCTATTATTTGACCTTACCCGCTTATAAAATAAATTCACATTACTGATGATTATTTATCAAAATTCTTAGATATTTTTTTCATATCGTCCAGCACTAATTCAGTGCAGAATTTTACAAAAAAATTCATGCAAAATGTAATTCAACAGCCAATTGTCCCCCCCTTCATGTCCCATGAGGAACTGTGTAGAAATCAGGAGATATTAAATATTATACTGCAGTAGATTAGAGGGGAAGATCCAAGTTGTTATATCAGTGGTGTGTTAACTGCATGCAGTGCCACGAGCTTTGATCAGGTTTTGCCTCATGCCATCACAGATTATAGATGACCTACTGACCGTCGAAGGAATGAGGAAGCCAGTGTGTGAGGGCTCTTTTTATTTCAGCATCAGATCTGACGTGCGTCCGGGACTTCTGCTGTGTTATGTATTTCACTCCACAGTGCAGCCAACACCCTGAACTAAATAACTGAATCACATCTAGGTCACACACACACGGGCCAGGCCCACAAACAATATATTATGAAACCCTTTTCTTCTTAACTCAAGTGAAGCCGCACCCAAATCTTTAACTTGACCTTTTGTTGTGAAAGATTTCGTTGTAAAAGCTCAAGTCATGTGAATCAGTTATATAAAGAGGAAAGGAAAGAAAGAAAAGAAAAACGAGTTTGCAGCAGAACATGTTGCACTCAATCACATGACATTTAGTGAAACTCATTCATGTAGGGATCTTCACTCCTCAAAAGTCAGCTGAATACATTTTTGATTATTAGAGATAATAGTGTAGTACTGCAGCATCTTTCTTGCCACAAAAATAAGTTTAAGAGCCCTAAGAAGGGACCTTATTTTTTGCGAAATGTCTTTATCATGCCCCGGTGGTTCGGAGCCCGGAGCTACGGAGGACAATGACTGTGTGCTTTGGAGCAAAAGATCAGCGGCAGCAGCGAGGACGATGACGTCTTTAGCCTCAGTTATATAACTGGAGCTGAACATTTTGTCTGTCATAGTTACAAGGTTAGAGATGTTGACATGAATACCACTTATAGTCGAGAGTCATGCACTGAGACAGGCATCAGCCATTCACTTTTTTTTGTAATATGTACCTAAAGGAATGTGAGGCTTCAATCCAAAACCTTTTAGACATTCAGATTAGCTAAACATGCCTCTGGTATGTCAAGTATGGAATAACTTTAACATGGATGAAAAAAGTGTAACATTGGTTATATCTCACACAGGCTCCGCCCTCTACTGGACTCTATGGGTACTACCTCTCAACCATACTATGCGAGCATTCATCAACTGAGATATCTATAACCGTAGCCGGCCCCATGGGGCGGGCCTACCTGAATGCGTGTGCAAGCCCACCGTATATAAGGCGGCCTCGCCTTCTGACTGTCATCCTTTTCTCTTCAGCGAGCAAGGAAACAACTGAGTGCTAAGACGAGAAAAGACAAAAGAAAGTTTGAATCATGGGGCCCTCCACATCCCGAGACTGGAGAACAGGGGGGCCGACCTCATGTCAAGAGGCGGGCCCCTGCCAGGCGAGTGGGTGCTTCACCCGGAGGTGGTGAAGCAGATCTGGGCCCAGTTCGGCGGGACAATCCACCCTTGGGGGTGGACGTGTTTGCACACGAGCCATGGCCAAGAAAGCTGCTCTACTCCTTTCCACCGGAACGCCTCATTCTCCCCCTCCTGGGGAGGGTGAGACAAGAATGTCTGTCAGTCATCCTAGTGGCCCCAGATCGCCGCTTGGCGCCGTGGTTCACAGTGGTGACACAGATGATGGTGGGCCAGCCCTGGGCGATTACGCAGTTCTGGGGGGCGATGTCTCAAGAGGCAGGTGCAATCGGGGCGTTACCCACTCTGGGCCAACCTCTCCAGGCTTGGCTCCTGAGAGGGACAGGCTGAGACAGGGGGGACTGTCTGACAAGGTTATTCAGACTAACCAGGCAGCAAGAGCAGGATCCACCACAGCCTGTTACAGGCCAAAGTGGTTGGCATTCCAGCGATGGTGTGTAGAGGGGAGTCTACAGCCCCTATCGTGTACGTTGGGCTCTATTCTGTCCTACTTGCAGTTACTGGTGGACAGGGGGCTTGCTAATTCCATAATTAGTGTATGCAGCAGCCATCTCGTCCTGCCATGAGGGAATTGGCGGCAGGTCAGCCTCCAGTCTGCCGCTTATGTCGCGGTTTTTGCCTCCGCCCCGCAGTGGGACCTGCCGTTGGTGCTCGAGGCTCTGGTCACAGAACCATTTGAGCCTCTGGAGCTCTCCTCCCTGAAAGCACTGTCATGGAAGACAGCGTTGCTACTTGCCTTAACTTCGGCCAAGAGAGTGTCGGAGCTGACCGCTCTGTCGGTGCACCCAAGCTGCTTAGTGATCCGGGGTGACCGTAGCGAGGCGACACTCAGACCGAACCCCTCCTTTGTTCCCAAGAATCTAAGGAGCTTGTTCAGGTCAAGGGCTATTCAGTTAGGGGGCTTTAATCTTCCACCCCATAGTGAGGCCAGGGAGGCTAAATTGCACCTCCTCTGCGTGTGCTAGCATGTTATGTGGAGCGCACGGCTGCCACTAGGCGTACTGAACAACTGTTTGTGTGCTTTGGGGGTGGCGTGGCCGGTAAAGCTCTGTCCAAGAAACGCCTGGCAGGATGGCTCTGCAAGTGCATCTCACATGCCTACGGACAGGCGGGGAGAGCCTTCCCCACGGGGGTCCGTGCACACTCCACACGGGGTATGGCTGTGTCAACAGCCTTATTTAACGGAGTGAGTGTGGAGGACATTGCGGTGCAGTGGCTGTTAACCAAAAGCCGGTCAGGGGCAGTGTGGTGACTCGATGTTGTTGGACGACAGGGCGTTTAGGCATCAGGGCTCCACCCACTGTACCCATAGAATCCAGTAGAGGGCGGAGCCTGTGTGAGATATAACGGTGGGTTACATATTGTAACCCTAGTTATATAAGCACAGGCGGAGCCCTCTACTCAGGGCCCTGTCTGTCCTATGCTGCTCGCTGAAGAGAAGTGTAGGATGACAGTCAGGAGGCGAGGCTGCCTTATGGTGGGCTTGCGCGCGCATTCAGGCGCATTCAGGTAGGCCCGCCCCAGGGGGCCGGCTACGGTTATATATATCTGTTGATGAATGCTCGCATAGTATGGTTAAGAGGTAGTACCCATAGAGTCCAGTAGAGGGCTCTGCCTGTGCTTATATAACTAGGGTTACAATACTTAACCCACCATTTCACATTGAGGTATGTGAAAGACACTTCAATATAAAAATACTGGGATAAGCCACTATATCAATGTTGCTATTCCAAAAGGAACATACTGTTATAGCAAATTATAGAAAACAACAACACACCCATATAGGCTATATGTACCAAACAGAAAGCAAGTCCAAAGGCATCCAAGGACAAGTAGTTTTCCTATAACATTGAATTAACCTTTGCACCATGATTTCAAAAGTTTGAAATAGTTTCATAAAATAAAATCCAAGATTAATTTATCAGACTTCCCTTAAGACAATATTAGCTGTGTCTTGAGCTTCAGATAAAGCATTTCATTTGTATTTCTAAAAGAAAAATATACACTGACGTAAATGTGAGTAGGTACAATGTATTAATACAATGTAAATGCTAAAAATAGGCTGCTCATACTAGTACAGATGTTTAAAGTAAGTAGGGCTTAGTAATTTGCAGCCTTTAACATAACTCAACCTGTTGTCATATCTGTCTCTAGTTCATGTGTTTCAGATAAATCATCATGGGCTGAACATTCAACATTCATTCTGTGTGGAGCGCCACTCTGGCTCCTTAAAGAGACAGAGGGTGGAAATGGACTCTTTGCCTTTGCACAGACTTATCCCATTTGTGCATGCCCAGTCACACTAAGCAGCTCGAACAATGTTCAGTTTAAGCTTGCAGGACATGGCCCAGTAACCTACTTTCCCCACAACATGCTCCGTAACATCAGAGAGCAGGCTGTGTCATCAGTTAACTAACATTCACCACAGCAGAGATTCAGCAAACACGACAGCAGTGCTGACGCAAAGAAGCAGAATACCAAGCACAGTTATTTCTCAGAGAAGAAAATGCCCATAAGGCCTCTAGGTCATTTTAATCTTAAATGGTAAATACAGTGCTGTTCACTAATATTGCTGGCATACTAACAGGCATTCAAGAAAATATAATGCGAAAAAGGGATAAAGAGGGAGTAAATGGAAGAGGAAAGGAAAAGGGAAGAAATTGTCATAGAGATAATGAAGCTAATTGTGAAAAAGATTTTCATAATTGTCAAATGCTAATGGATTAATTAGTCACAATTACCACATAATAGATCATAATTGTTTTTTAAAAAATCTTAAAATGGTAAGTTAAATTATTTTGAGACAAATTTGCAGCTTATATTATGAGTGAGCTTCACATAAATGTTATATACTAAACCTTGTTTATGAAACATAATCCAAATATAATAAAAATGTATATGATTGCAGTTGCAAAAACATTAAACACTTTTTAATTCAAACAATGTCTAATTGTTTTGTTTTTTTATGTAAAATAATAATAATAATTATTATTATTATTATTATTATAATATACATCCCAAAACATGAGCTTGGCTAAAGATAATAACTTAATCAACTCCAAATGGAAGAAACTAGTAATTGAAATGTATGGAATTGAGAAAACAACTATGAGAATTAGAAACAAAGTTCATATTTGTGATGAAATTATTAATATTAATAATATATCCATTATTATGTTTTTTTTTCTCAATTAATTGTATTATTATTTAATTTTTTTCCTTATTTGTCGATTGCTATGTAGGTCATTTCTATCTGTGTTTATTTGGTTATATGCTTTGTAAATAATTTCTTAAAATGCTCATAAAAATAAATAAATAAAAAAGGTATCTTATTTTATTGTTATTCTAGTACACTGGTGTTAGTATTACTTCTCATACACGTTATTTGTATAACTATTGGTTAATTTTCTATTGTCTTTGCAATTTACTTTTCTTTTTAAATATATTTATTTGACTTAATTTATCTTACTTAAATAAGATTGCACTGGCTTTTAATACTAGTTGAACATTACATTTTTATATTTGTATGTGTTTTTTATTTATTTATTTTTTATATGTTTCTAGTTATTGTGCTTTTTATTATGTTTTTAATTCTCCCATTGTGTTATTTAATATTGTAGTTACTGCTTGTACAGCACTTTGGTCAACTGAAGGTTGTTTTAAATGTGCTATATAAATAAATAAAGATTGAGATTGAGATTACTTTATTGAAATTCTATTGGGCACTGATTTAGTATTACTTCTTTTAATCTTAATATGTATTCCTCTGTTGTTGATTTTTCATATGCAGTTTTATTTTTTCAGCAATCTCTGCCACAATATTTGTCATCATCTTATTTTATGAGGAAGGTATTATTTTCCAAAGTGAACATATACAATGAGTGAGAGAGTAGTCAGTACAAGGCAGCCAAAGTACAGGAAGGATAAAGATCATGATTGACTCTTGCCCTCTGTTTCCATAGTGGCAGGCGTGTACCGATATAGAATACACTATGTAATCTAGCTCTCAATGTTAGATCGGATTTAGTGATGGGAATAAAAAAACCGGCTGAAGGCAGAGGAAGACAGCATGAGTCAAAAGGCTGGCCCAAATGTTTAGCAGCATGAGGTAAAAAGGGAGCATATGGAGCATACACCTCAGTTCAGCCAGTCATGGAACAGCCCATCCTGTCAGCACACATCCTCCTCATCACTATTCATGTATCATGCTAGGCCCAGCTCTGCACAGCATCCTCAGCGTGGGTATATGAAGATGCAGAACAATCTTTTGGACATCATTTGCACAATGGCTCCTTTTAACTACAAACATTAGCTTTGTTTTTGTCACATTATTATGTTGGTCGCTCAACAAAGTGACCCTGTTGCCATTGACTTGGATTTAAACAGGAATCCTGTGACGTCAAACTGCTCCTTGGTGTCTTTCAATCTCATATTCCAGCCTTTTTGCTCTTCATACACGAATATGCTACCCTATTCTGGCCTACTGCAATTTAGGCTTACATTTTATTATCCAAAAGTCATGTGTGATCATTGTTCAGATGTAATAGTGTGCACCAAACCAAGAGCTGGTGTGGTAGCTAGTATGTCAACACAATATAAATGTTCATTAGTCATAGACAGAATTACATTCACAGGATCCCTTCACACAGCACCAGATAATTAATAATACTTACAATAACATTAATATGAAAATATAATAATAGATAGTAGATGGATAGATATACTTTATTAATCCCAAATTGGGAAATTCTTTAATATATATAATGATAAAGCACTTTGGCTAAAACATGACAAAACCCTCATTCTCCATGAATTAGCTTGTGTTAAACAAAAGGTAATATTATCAACTAGGCTACTAATGAAAAATTAGTAGTTTTAAGTATTGAAAAGCAAATTCAGCTAAGTTAAGACTTGTAGAAAGTGACAAATACAAGGAGTTTAATGTCAGATATCAAGAAAATAAGATTTGTAATAAGCGTGGTAACTTTATAAGTATTATACACACCGACACTGTGCACCGGTTTGTTGTTAGCACGTATGGCTTCCACACCAAGATGATAACTTACCTTATTATGTGGGAAATAACAGTCAGCGAGTCCAAACGGAGATATGTGTGGAAACCATAGAAACGGGTCTTTAACCGACTAAGAAACGCGACGTAATTTATCCCAAAAAGATGCCCAGAGATCAAGTCCGCCCGGTAATGGGGACACACAGAGATCCTGACCCCTCACTCTTTAAACTCTCATTAGAAACAGCGAGTCCTGTCCGCACACAGATGAAGGCTGAATGGAGAGTTTCTCAGCAGCCTGAGTTGGACCACACTCAATCCCGCCCACTGGACTATAGCCCTACTAGTTATGTGATTGTGTGTCTGCCTTTCTAGTGGTGGTCGTTTGGATTTAAAAGATACCCAATTAAAAGGAATTGAATCTAACTGCCTGATCATGCACAACAGGTTGTATAAAACACTGAATAAATGTCACCGGTATTCCATATATGTAGATTACACTGATATGCTGTGATTGGTGTGAATCATACCTTCTGCTCTCTGAGGCATGCTTTCGAACGCTATTAGCTGATCATCACATGTTATTTACATGAGCATGGGCTGAGTTCTGAAATTGTTAAAACAAATGCAGTGGTGAACTATCAGTCCCACAGGTTTCAGATGATCCAACAGATGCTGCAGCGCCACCCTTATGTCAATCAGTGCAGTTCAGATCCTCAACTTGTATAATATGCTGCATAAAGTTGAAAGCCCTTCATTCAAAAATGTTCCTGAAAAATAAACGTCAGCAAAATGTGCTTAGTTTAGGCACATTATTCAGAAAGTAAGTGTTGTAAGGGGTCGAGGTGGATCTAAATGTTAGGTTGAGTATGTTTAGTCGATGAATCTACAATACTGATTTTATATACACGTATTCCCAAAGATATTGAAGTGACTGTTATTTTGTATACATTGATTGTTGTGTTTTTATCTTAATGTGTGCATATAAATGGGTCTGTTGATTGTGTATATATAGGCTATAGGATATACATATTTTTATATATATTTGGATTTTTGGGAAACGGTATTTCGATCTCTCTGTCTGTACTCTGTACACACAAACTAAAAGATTGACAATACAATTGACTTTGAGTTTTTTTTTTTATAACTGAATATGTTTTGTAGATGCACATTTTAGAAAAAGATTATTGTTTATTGACACCTATGTTCACAGATAATGGTCTTTCCTGTGCTGTATGGGTGCATAGACAGGAAACAAACATTGATAATATATTTTTATTTTAAAACTTGGATAAAAATACTGAAAAGTTGTGAATTTACAAAGTATCTCCTTGGTCAATAGAACTCCTTTTTGGCCCCGTCGAAATATCTAAGGATGAATACAATTTAACAAAATAAAAGAGAATCAGAGATAACCATTTCAAATTCATAAATGTACTGTGCATATGTATTAACACCATGATAAATACATATCTTAAACCTTTGGCTACACCATTTTTTTCAATGTTTCCTCACTCTAATTTAAAAAACAAAAGCATTGGAATGTGTATTTTTTTGACCGTGTAATACAGGAAAATAATTGTATCAAAACATAATTTATGTTGTAATTTGTTGTACTGATCATAATAAATATGAATGTTAAACCTGTAAAGAAAACAAATACACCGATATCGCACTGTTTCACTGGAGGGCGCTGACACAAAGCACCAGGTGGTCAGGGAACAACTTGAGAGAGGAGGCCATTCACGAGCCTGTTTTAGCTACACGCAACTAGCTACTGTTAGCTAGCCGGCGGCTAACGAGCAAGCTAAAACATCAGTTTGTCTTAATGTCGCCTGTCCTACCAAGTGATGGCAGGAGAACAGTATTCACAAACCGAAGCTGGTGAGTGCTGAGAGGCCATTTGGTCTGCGAGTAAAGATTTTGCATTCACACAGTTTACAGTTGTTTGTCAGCTAGCGCGCTAAGTACCCGAGTTCAACCTAACGTTAGCTCGGCTCAATAGCAACATTAGGTAGCACCATGCTAACAACACCTCTCTTTCTTTGCAGAACTTTATTACCTCATTGCCAGGTTTCTGCTGTCTGGACCTTGCAAAAAAGCAGCAAAGGTAACAACCTAAAATAAGCACAATATTAACTCATACTGGTTATAAATCGTCTAAATAAGTAGCTATTGCTAGCAGCTAATGCTAACGGTGTGTGTTTGTTGTTAGGTTCTGATCGAGGAGCTGGAGGAGTATGAGGTAAGTTCAGCTGGTCCTTTCTGTTTTTATTCTCGTGCGTGTTTCCGTAATGATGCCTATCTGTTCGCTTTTGTGGAAACTTTTCAGTAATTTTTGGCCGGTATCATATAAAATAGCTTGTTGCCGAGCCGGGACGGTACTAGCCGTTGTGTGTCAATCTAACGCGTTGTTTTAAAAAAAAAAACTTTAGTTAATACCTGAACGATGGAGTTGGCATGGGGAGAAATACAAACGGACCTTTCAAGACTGGGTGAGTGTGAATTTTCACAATTAACTTATTTAATCAAATGAGGAGTGTAACATCTAATTTAATCACCAATTGACTCGAAGCAGATGTGTATATTTATTTAGAATAACTACACAGAAAAGACGCGGTTGTCATGGGTTTATGTTTATTATTACACATTTTAACATTTATATAAGCATAGGCCCGTCGGTGAATAACTATATATAGGCTTAGCTATTGTGCGGGCTAGTAGGAGGAGAATGGAGACGAGGGCGGGTTGTGATTTGCTGAGCCAGATCCACAGAGCTGTCAGTCTTCTGTAGTAGCCAATGAAAGCACAGTTGCCAGTGCGAGCGAACCAGAAGATTCGTCAGACTCTTTTGATTGGCTGTGAGCTTCTGTGTCCCTCCTCTTTCTTTACTTCTCCCTCCTTTTTATCAGTCCTGATTGTTAACATTACATTACATTGCATTTAGCTGACGCTTTTATCCAAAGCGACTTACAATAAGTACATTCGACCAGGAAGACACAACCTTGAAGAAAACAGAATCATATAAGTACATCAGGTTTCATAGAGCCAAACATTTCAAGTGCTACTCAACTGGCTATAGGATAAGCCAGTCCTTTATTAGTATATAAGTGCTCTGTTAGCAGTTCTTTGTTAGTAATTCTATCAACTACATGCCATTAGCAAGTATAAGTAGAAAGAGACTTAAGTGTTTTTTAAATTGTATCAACATCAAATCGGGCTGTTTTTAAATGATTGTGGCGCTGTCACATATTTCAACCACAGATATGTAATTTATATATTATAATATTTTGGGTTTGTTATTGAATGCTTATAATTTAGTTGTTTTATGACTTTGTAATAGCTGTCTCTCACTCCTGCAGGTGACTTTAAACCAGCACATTCCTGCAGACTATCTGCTCCATGTTTGTCGGCGGATAGGTCCGCTTATAGAGAAGGAGATCCCACCTAGTGTTCCTGGAGTCCAAACACTTCTTGGACTTGGAAAACAGTCCTTGCTTCGTACCACCAAAAGTGGGTATTTCACTCATATCTGTATTTTTTTCTGTATTTACGGAAAGTCCAATACTGTTGTATTTATATAGATTTATTGTTTGTGTGGTTTGTTGCAAAAGTATCTGTTTCTTCATGAGTATCACACTTTCCTCAAAAAAATGTGTTCTCTAACCGTGTAATTAGGTTGCAGCCACAAAGTATGCAGTGGCTCAGCTGTCGCCGCACTGCACAGAGGACGTCCACCAGAACCTCCAGTCAGCATTGGCAACCCTCCCAATGTTGGTGTGTGAAACTTGTACTTTGTAATGCCCCGAGACCTAGTGAATGATGTCATCTTTAGCAGTGTGTGTTTCGCCCTTTTAATCATTGCTGTTTGTTTTCATATGCAGTGTCCATCATGGGCGCTCGCCAGGCCACAGGCAGAGCTCGTTTCAGCCAGGCCGTTCCGTCTTCCTCCTACCAACACATGAAGATACACAAACGTATCCTTGGCCACCTGTCTTCAGTCTACTGTGTAGCCTTTGACCGCACCGGCCGTCGGATATTTACGGTGAGTGTTGATTTCAGGTTCAGATGATTATTGCAAAAAAAACTTCATATATAGTATCTCACTAGTTGTGTTATCATCTGTTTTATGACATTTTTGCAAACCATTCTAGCAATAAGTTAAAAAAGACAAATTAGATATGGCATCTCTCTAACACCAGGGTTGAAGTGAGTAATTAAAAAATGCAGATCATATCCATATGGGATGTTCTAATCAGACGAACTTTAACGGGACAGTGTGCCTGCTTACATTTACAGGTTTTCTTTCGCATAGTTAAATAAACCGTGGGGTCTTATTTCATTACGAGTTGATTTCTATCAACACGTAATGTTGTATCCATGGATGTATAAACAGTAGTTCTACCGCAAAATTATTCTCCGTCGGGACTTCCTGCAACAACACCGCGCCGTTATCGTGATTCTGATTGGCCAGAAGACATTAGCAAAGATGTTTTATTGAGAAGACGATCACTACGTGACAAAAGTTTTCAAAACCTTTTCTAGTCTTCGGCATTTCCAGACAAGCGGCTACTGAAATCAATCTTACTAACTGCTGTCTGTGCAATTTACTCGGTGGGAGTTGGCGGACTTTTTTTTTTTTTTTTATCTTAGTAGTGCTCCAGAAGTCACCATATAAGCTCTGCAACAACATAGTGACTTAAACTTAGCAAACTACTATGACATTTATAAAGAAATACAATTGTTATAATATACTGTGTACATGGCACGGTTATAAACTTGTTTCAACTTTTGACTGCTACAAAAATATATTTTATTCACGTGAAAAGAGTCGTTAAGTTGACATAAACGAGGCTCACAATAACTTACAATCAGCTTTTTTGTTGACATTATGATGACACTCTTTGGTTGAAAACTGTCCTTATATGTTGCAAATGTCCCATGTGTTTTAGGGTTCTGATGACTGCCTGGTTAAAATCTGGGCCACAGATGACGGCCGCCTCCTGTCCACGCTCCGCGGCCACTCTGCAGAGATCTGTGACATGGCCGTCAACCATGAGAACACCTTCATCGCCTCAGCCAGCTGTGACAAAACCATCAGAGTGTGGTGCCTGCGTACCTGCGCACCCATCACGGTTCTGCAGGCCCACGCTGCCTCCATCACATCTATACAGGTAGGACTGATGCATTTGAATTGCTGAAATAGGGTTGAAACAGATCAACATTGTTTTTGTTGCATCCAAAGATTCTATCAGTTCGATTTTCTGCACTTGTTCTGTACTCCATTGCCACTGTATTTGGTCACTTCTTGCCTGTGAATAACTAACACTGACTTTCTATCCCTAAGTTTTGTCCTGCCATCAAAGGGACAACGCGGTACCTGGCCTCCACCGGTGCAGACGGCATGGTGTGTTTCTGGAAGTGGCACTCGCTCAGCATGAAATTCCAGTAAGTGTTTGATATATCTGTCACTTACTTTTTTTTAGCTGTGCTGTTTCTTGCCGTGGAAAAAAATACCTCTATTTCATGGGAATAACAGCTTTTGTCTTTGTGCTCTTTTCTTAGGGATCAACCAGTCAAGTTTGTTGAGCGTTCACGTCCAGGAGTACAGGTCTCCACTTCCTCTTTCAGCAGTGGTAAGTGTGTTTCCCTGCCTGGTGACATTACGTGTCCCAGATGTATTTCCCTAATCTGCTGTGATAAGCAAAGCAACATCTGACAAAAATCCACCTAACTTTTTTACCTATTTTTTATTTGTTAGCAATTAATAGAAGCAAGTTAATCCAACTATTTTGTGTTTTTGTACACTTTTATAGCAGTTAGCAGCATTAGCTTATTTTAAGAAATGAACAGAGACTCTCAGTTGTGGTGGTGGCAAAGTCCATAGGGACTTGGCATGGCAACTGAAAGGTCACCAGTTCAAGTCCCGGCAAGACCAAGTGCTACCGAAGTGTCCCTGAGCAAGGCACCGTTCCCTACACTGCTCCCCGGGCGCCGCTCATAATGGCAGCTCACTGCTCCTAACACTAGGATGGGTCAAATGCAGAGAAACCATTTCATGACATAGTACTACCTGTACTGTGTGTCATGACAATAAAAGTGCAAAAAAAAAGTTGAAAATGTCCTTTTTAGTGACACAATAACTGCTAAGAAACGAGTCATAATCAGGCAGTATATATAATCAGAATTAGAATCAGAAACAGGTTTATTACCAGGTAGGTTGGCACGTACGAGGAATTTGACTTGGTGTTGTGGTGCATACATAAAAGTAAAACAACAATTAAACACAGATAAACTATTTTAAGAAAACCATAATAACATAAAAAAATAGCAGTATTTACATTGAAATTGAATTGGAATAGAATATGTGCAGTAATAAAAGAACAAGATATTGTATACATTGTGTGCTTATAAGGAATTAATTGATGTATTTGGATCATTGTAACATTTAAAAAAACTCAAGATTCTATGTTTGAACGATGGTAAATGTTTTTTCTAAGATACAAACATAATAAATAGAATATGGATATAAGGATATGTATTGTACACTGATTGTGTTCTTAACAGGTGGTATGTTCATGGCAACCGGTGGCACTGATCATCTGATCAGAGTCTACTACCTTGGTGGGGAAACTCCTGTGAAGGTCTCTGAGATGGATGCGCACACGGTAAGAAACCAAACACAGCAGCTGCATTATTTTTGGTCTTCTCTATTTAACTTAATTCAAACAAGATCTATCTGTAACCCAACCACATGTCTTCTTTTCCTGTTTTAGGATAAAGTTGTAGTCGTCCAATTTAGCAATAACAGCGACAGGTGAGTGTGTTTGCTGAGATCATATTCCTCAAACAGTTTTTTTGTGGGGATTTCAAGCCTCTGACAGTGTTTATGTGTCCAGTCTAAGGTTTGTGAGCGGCAGTCGTGACGGTACAGCCAAGATCTGGCATTACCAGCAACAGGAGTGGAAGAGTATCACTTTAGACATTAGTGCCAGGCTCCCCGGGTAAGAGAGGGATCAATATTCATGATGCCTTTTCTTCCTCTGTCTATAAGTGTTTCATGTCTGACGGCATATTTTCTTCCAGGAGTGCTGTCGCCAATGGAGATGATAAAACGAAGCTGGTGGTGACCATGGTGGCGTGGGACCGGGCAGACAGCACCGTCATCACAGCGGTATCAAACTACCTGCTCAAAGTGTGGAGCACCACCACGGGACAACTGCTGCATGTCTTATCTGTGAGTAGATGAAGCAAGTACCGCATTAACAAAAGGCTGTTTTTAACCTACCTAGTGACTTGAATGTTTGTTTTTTTCTGTTCAAAGGGTCATGACGACGAGTTGTTTGTGCTGGAGGCTCATCCATTTGACTCCCGCATCATGCTGTCTGCTGGCCACGATGGCAACATTTACATGTGGGACCTCGCCAAAGGAGCCAAGATCCGTAACTACTTCAACATGGTAATTGTTCTATGATGAAAATTACCCACCATTAGTGTTTTTTCTATTCTATCATTGAGATAACATTAAAATATGTTGTTTCCAGATTGAAGGGCAAGGCCACGGTGCTATTTTTGACTGCAAGTTCTCCACTGATGGACAGCATTTTGCCTGCACTGACTCACATGGCCATTTGCTCATCTTTGGCTTTGGCTGCAGCAGACGATATGAGAAGGTAACGGCACATGACTGTTGTTCAAAATCACTCTATAATTTCCTATTTTCTTTAAAGAGACTGGAATAAATAAAGTTAAACAGCATTGTTGATGATACACATACTTTTGTTCATATTTTCTTTAGAGACCCTACTTTTTGGGGTGTTCCATTTCCTGTTTGTGTGCATGTAAAAAGTCCATGCCAGAGAGAGTTTCTCTTCCACAACCCCCCCCCTGCCTGAAATGCCTCGGTTGTAGTCCTTTGTTTATTTCTGCAACATAGTGACATCACTATGTAACACATGCGCTTCTATTGGCTAGCGCTCCAACACATTGTACGTGATAGGCTAAGGGGCGGGACATCTCTAAGGGATTGACCAATCACAACATAGATGGTTGACCAGCTAACCAGACTGGGCTCTGGTTTCAGACAGAGGGTGAAAAGAGGAGCTGCAACACAGGCAGTATGAGAAAAATAAAGACCTTTTTGAACATTGAAGCATTTAAACATGTCCCAGTAGAGGAACAAAATAGAAATATGAGCCTGCAATTAGTTTAATACACTATTATACTGCACTATTCTCTGTGATTGACATTGCACTATTTCTCTATGTTTTATTCCCCATGTTTTATTTTTAATTATTTTATCCCATTTTATGCTTTGCTCTTGCTGCTTGTTTTACACTGATTTTATGTCTTATTTTTTACTGATGTAAAGCACTTTGAACTGCAATCCCCTGTATGAAAGGTGCTATACAAATAAAGTTATTATTATTATTATTAATAGGGCCCCTTTAAATATTGTACAGATTAGGTATCATTATAATAAACACAAATGTATTCATGATTCCCTCCAGATTCCTGATCAGATGTTCTTCCACACGGACTACCGACCTCTCATCCGTGATGCTAATAACTACGTTCTGGATGAGCAGACGCAGCAGGCTCCACACCTCATGCCTTCACCCTTCCTGGTGGACATTGATGGGAATCCTCACCCTCCTCACTACCAGCGCCTGGTGCCAGGGAGAGAGCAGTGCCAGGAGGACCAGCTGGTACCCCAACTAGGATACATGGCTAACAGTAAACACATGCTCCCTTATTCTCTCACAACATTTACTCAAAATGCTTGCACACTTTTATCTTAGGAAATGTAAACGTTTGACAAAATATTTTCTTTTTCTTCTGCTTAGGTGAGGGAGAGTTGGTTGAACAGGTACTTGGCCAGCAAACAGCAGAAAACAGAGAAAGCATTTTGGACAATCTGATCAGACAGTTGCAGGATGAGCAGGACGGGCGTGAGATCGAAGAACCGCCGGCTGAAGGAGCGGAGGGTATGTTTGACTCAGGGTTTCCGTTAGCCGGTAATTACCGTTTTTTAGCTGGTAAAATTGATTTAAAAACCAGTCAATTAAAAACCTGCCAGTCAAAATGTCCGGTAATAATTAGGGATGCTCCGATTGATCGGCCGCCGGTCATTATCGGCCGATATTCACTCTTAATAGTTTGATCGGTGCTCTCTATAAAGGCCGATCAGGAGAGCTGGATCTGATCGATATGGACATAAACGCGAGTGAATTATAACCAGGCGCGAGAGAGAGATCAGATCAGATGCTGAGTCTGATGGAGACACGCAGCTCTGCATGATCACCTGAAGCCCCGCTCACTGTTTAGCGAGCTGCATGAAATACAGACAGGCTGTCGAGAGAGAGAGAGAGAGGGAGGGAGGGAGAGAGGAAAAAGAGAGGCTCCGGTTTCTCCCGTGTTATTATTCAAAGTTAATGTAAACTTTTGAATAATGTACTTTATCTACTTAAAGTAGTTTGTTTGAATGTAATAATTATGTTTGTTGTTTGCGCATCATTTATTGAAAAATGAAAATTTCGATCTGTTACAATTATAAACTGAAGCAATATAAAAATGACTCTGAAAAACTGAGTTTTAAACATCAGCATGTCCGGTAATTACCTGCTAATGGAAACTCTGCTACACAATTCTTATTATTATTATTATTGAAACATGACCGGTAAGTTTCAAATTTGACACTTGACCGGCAAGAAAAAATCCTAGCGGAAACCCTGGTTTGACTTTACATTATGTAAACAAACTTTTCTTAGTTTTATTTGTTGTGATACAGTGTATAATGGTAGGTTCACACAAAATGCAGAAGTGCTCAATCTTCTGTGACAGTTTTAGCCACGAGCAAAAATAGAGAAAAAAACACCACTGATAATCTACTTGTATAAGTTGTATTATATGTTGTATAAATAATTGTATTTAAATTATCGATGACAATATGCTTCCCATGCATGCTAGAGCTCTGACTTTCCTCCCTATTGCCTACTTTTCTCCTAGTATTTTAATTGTCCATGACCCCCCCCGCCCTCATCCCCCACATAATTGAATTCCAAAATCCATCCATTATATTTATTTTAAATAGTGCCACTTACTTATTCCAGATAAATCCTGTTGCAACGGTTGGTTCTTGGTTCGTCTAATGTCATTTATGTACCTTTTTAAAGTATTTTAGTTATGAAAGAGATTATATATATTCCATACAGAGTGTGACTACTAGATTTTAAAGAGTTACTATCTATTTAGAAAAAGGCCATATTTCCCAAGTAACATCTTGCCATAACGAAAAATGTTCATCTCGATTCTTAGAAGGAAACGAAGCAGAGGGGGAGGCCTCCTCTGTGGCTGGTACCCCCCGCAGGAGTGGGCAGGTGGACGGGGTATGGCAGATGCAGCATAACGTCCTGCCGAGTCAGGTGGCCACCGAAAGGGACCTGCTGGCCTGGAGCCGCAGGGTGATGGTCAACGAGGTGCCGCGTGGGATCTCCAGGTGAGGCAGACAGAAAGACTTTTTATTGGATGTGAGGATATCACAGAAAGATTATATCAGTGAAATTGCTTTTTTATTAATTATGTATTTTTCATGATGGATTTCTTATTAGATCTGTGGAGCAGTGCAGAAAAGCCAAAGGCGACATGGAATGTTCTCTTTACAACGCAGAGAGGCGGAAGAAGCCAGTGTCCTGCACACCAATGGTACACTACTTTTAACCTCAGTTATTTTTACAACTAAATACTATCTATTGTTGCCAATTCCTTTCTGTTTTACTTGTCTTCAACCCTCCTTACGTACTTTATAGAGCGATCAGCCGACTTCTCGCCTGCGATCCCTGCGGCCGTCCAAGAAAAAGCAGCAGCGCCATGCCTATCAGACCCGCTCGGCTCAAGTCCGTCGTCCTCGGAGGAGTCGAAATTCCAGCAACCGACTTGAAACTGAGAGCCAGGTGGACTCTGACAGCGAAGGAAATGTACGTTCCCTCTTTCTACTCTTGATGTCCAAACATGACATGTCCAGTAGAGCACCGTCTGTTAACTACCATTCAGAATAATACAATTGCTGTGTGTATTTCTATTGACAGGCAGCAGAGCAGGCGGAGCAAAGCGAAGCGTCCTCTGATGGTGAAGCTCAGTGGCAGAATGAAAGCAGCTCCGGGTAAATATCTTATGACAGAGAAGTGTGTTTTCTAAATGCAGTAATGATCACTAATCTAACATGATATCTCTTTCATTCTCAGTGACTCCTCCAGTGAGTATTCTGATTGGACAGCCGATGCTGGGATCAACCTGCAGCCACCGAAGCGACCAACCAGGAGGCCCGTACAGCCCCGGGGTTACAGCAGCTCGGAGGAGGAGGAAGAGGAGGAGGAGGAGGAGGAGGAAGGAGATGGCAAGGCAAAGGAGCCCAGGAAGAAGGACAACGAGAAAAAGAAGAAGCCTAAGGAGACCAAACAGGTAACATGACCTCCTTAAAACATCTTCACCTCACAGTACAGGAGGAATTCTGTACTTCAACATGTTTCTCATTGCTTAATGCTAGAAACCCACGTCCTCTCTGGCTGGACTTGATGCAGAGGAGTGGCTGCCACCAGCATGGATAATGGAGACCGTCCCGCATCGCTCTCCTTTTGTTCCACAAATGGGAGATGAGGTAAGGTTTTTCACTCTCTGAAAACTGAAATAACTGTTCATAACATGCGTTTTTGACAACATCTCTCATGTCTTCCTCCAGCTCGTCTACTTCAAACAGGGCCACCAGGCTTATGTCCGCGCTGTCCGCAGGGCTAAGGCTTACAGCATCAACCCTCAGAAGCAGCCGTGGAACAGACTCGACCTCAGGGTGAGGAGCAGCCTGTGTAGTGAACGTGTTCCGTTAGACAAGAGTCTGAACACAGCAGCCACATGTTGTCATTTCTAAAGATGGCAATGGGATGTGTTCCCTTGGCCAAGGGAAAGATTGGCAAAGCTTAACTTTGTGTTTCTTCTGCCTCCTCAGGACCAAGAATCTGTGAAGGTGGTTGGAATTAAATATGAAGTTGGACCTCCCACCCTCTGCTGCCTAAAGCTGGCTTTCGTGGACTCAGTCTCAGGGAAGATGACCAGTGAATCTTTCTCCTTAAAGTAAGCAACATAGGAATATCATATTATTTTATTTTAACAAAATCTAAATTAAAGCATGCCTGCATTTAATTAAATGTTTAATTCCCACACTCTAAAGGTACCATGACATGCCAGATGTCATAGATTTTCTGGTACTTCAGCAGTTTTACAACGAAGCTAAAGAGCACAACTGGCAACCAGGTGAGTGTTCACATAAATACAAAACACAGCATTTCATCCAAAAAACATACAACAAACATGTATAACATAAGACTTTTAGAAAAGTGGAAACAGTGCAATAGGCGCTTTCACACCGCAGTACTTTTCCCACAAAGGTTCATCAGAACTCTTTAGTTCTGGGACTCCCAGCAGCTTCTACTGAAGCCTTCCGAGTAAATCGCCAGAACGCCGACACCTCCTCATCTCCACCGCTCCCATGTTTTATTTTGTGTTGCCATAAGTTAGTCTCTCTGCGTTTCTGCGCTGGGCTAATGCTAATGCTAATAATGCTAATGCGAGGATAATAAAATGGTGGCTTCACAAAACTTTTTGGGAGTTTTACGGGGCGTGGTTTGCATTCCGCCCAGCCAATCAGACATAGGAACCTTTTTCTCCCACGAAAGTCCCACGGAAAAGGGGGTAAAAAGGTTCTCATGAACTAATTTTAGTTCCGGATTTTTTTGGTGTGTTGGTGAACGCAACAATTCGGAACTAAAGTGGGAAAAGTGCTGCGGTGTGAACGTGCCTTTTGCATTCAGTTTTCAAACCAGATCCACTGAGGCTTACTTAAAACCTTAACAGTGATATATGGTGTTGGTATACTGTTTTTCGTTATAGACTATGGGACTTTAGATATCCTGTTTGTTGACAAAAGCTGATATTCTTCATTTATAGTTTGAAAGGGTTTTAATTTAATATCACCAGCCACAGAAACAAATATGTTAGTATCTCACAACTCTTTAACAGATCTGTAGCTGTCTATCTGAATGTGATTATTGTGATGAAGAGTGTTCTGTCCTCTCCGCCCTGCTCTCTCCAGGAATGAGGTTCCGCAGCATCATTGACGACGCCTGGTGGTTTGGCTCAGTGGAGGACCAGGAGCCTCTGCAGCTGGAGTATCCAGACAGCCTGTTTCAGTGCTTTGCAGTGAAGTGAGTCAGTTTCTCTGCAGTGTTTGTAGCGGGTGTACGAGTAACCTGCTCCAACAGTGCTCTCTGTTAATCCCATGCCCTCCCACAGAATCTCACTTTTCTTAAGGATTATGGAATTATTGTTTTATTTTCTTGTTTCAACAGGTGGGATAATGGTGAGCGGGAGAAAATGAGTCCCTGGGACATGGAGCCTATCCCTGAAGAAGGTCAGTGGTATTATTAATATGAGAATCAACTGGTTAGAAAACCTTTATTAGATAACAGGAAATTATGGCGAGAGATTTAATAAAGTTGAAAGATAATCAATCTATACACTTTTTTTTAAATCTCCAGCAAAACAACAGATGAATATACATACTGTATAGATTTACGAAATATTTGTAAAGATATTATATATTATTATTATTATTGTACCAAGGCTGCATTTAACTGGGATACAGTGAAATGCCTCTCATTTCCTTATTTTATTATCTTCTCAGTAACTAAAATGTTAAAACATTATTTAACTAACTTAATACTTTTTCTTCTTTTCTGACAAATGTCAGCTGCGTTGCCTGAGCATGAGGGTGATGGCGTGGAGGTGGCAGAGGACGAGCTGAAGGCTCTGCTCTACTCACCTCAGGAAGGAGAGTGGGGCGCTCACACGAGAGATGAAGAGTGTGAGAGGGTCATCTTTGGCATCGACCTGCTCCTCACACTGGGTAGGCCACCGAATGGTCGATGACAGTTTGCTTGTTACAGGAGGAGTCTGACCTTGTTCATGTTTGACCTCACTCCTGTTTGTCCACAGATGTCGCCAAGGCATTCGCATCACCTGTAAATCTGCAAGACTACCCTCTGTACTGCACTGCCGTTTCTTACCCCACTGACCTCAGCACCATCCACAAACGACTGGAGAACCGCTACTACAGGTGAAGCAGCACGCAAACACAACCTCACACAAACATATTCTTCTATTCAGTCTTAGACCTGTGTCACTGTTTGACTCGTATTTAGTCAACCACATTCCTTTTTAACGAGATTTTTAAAGTCTTAGCATTTTAGTATTTTCTGATGGAAACCCGAACTATTTTAGTTTAGTTGGTGAAATCTAGTCTAAATATCACCTTGTTTTTGTCATCCTAAACTCTAATTAAGTAACTTCAAGTCAATCGTTGTGTGTTGCACTTGTCCTGACATGGCGCACAACACAGGACACAAAACTACTCTATTAAATAAAATAATATATATATATATTTGATATCCTTTATTCGCAATGAAAATAAAATAGAATTTGGTAATGTTTTAATGTAAAAGAAAATGACATATTTATTAACACTTGTTTGTGCGGATGTCCTTCTCTGCTGCAGGCGGATCTCTGCGTTAATGTGGGAGGTGCGCTACGTCGAACACAACGCCCGCACTTTCAACGAACCCCAGAGCCCCATTGTAGCAACTGCCAAGGTGGTGACTGACATTCTCCTGCGCTACATCGGGTAAAGCTCCACACAGCTCATGTACGATGTTACTACAATGTTTATTAGTCCTGCACATGTGTCTTATGCCTCTGTCTCTTTCAGGGACCAGAGCTGCACGGACATCTTGGATCTGTACCACAAGCTGAGGTCTGAGGTCAGCAGTGGAGGAGAAGAGGTGAGGTTTGGGTTGTGTTTTATTAGTTGTTGTTTTTTGTGAAACGTCTTTGGCTTAGGAGTTGTTGTCCTTCAATCCCCAGCCCATGCAGTCAACATGTCCTTAGGCAAGATACTTTATTCCAAATTGGCCAATGGTGGGAGAATGTTAGTCTTTCTGAGCAGTTGGCACCTTCTATGGCAACCCATGTATGAATGTGTTTAAATGCATTCACTTGTATACAGTGGGGCAAAAAAGTATTTAGTCAGCCACCAATTGTGCAAGTTCTCCCACTTAAAAAGACGAGAGAGGCCTGTAATTTTCATCCTAGGTACACTTCAACTATAAGAGACAGAATGGGGGAAAGAATCCAGGAAATCACATTGTAGGATTTTTAATGAATTAATTGGTAAATTCCTCTGTAAAATAAGTATTTGGTCACCTACAAACTCCACTATGGCCAAGAGCAAAGAGCTGTCAAAGGACACCAGAAACAAAATTGTAGACCTGCACCAGGCTGGGAAGACTGAATCTGCAATAGGTAAGCAGCTTGGTGTGAAGAAATCAACTGTGGGAGCAATTATTAGAAAATGGAAGACATACAAGACCACTGATAATCTCCCTCGATCTGGGGCTCCACGCAAGATCTCACCCCGTGGGGTCAAAATGATCACAAGAACGGTGAGCAAAAATCCCAGAACCACACGGGGGGACCTAGTCAATGACCTGCAGAGAGCTGGGACCAAAGTAACAAAGGCTACCATCAGTAACGCACTACACCGCCAGGAACTCAAATCCTGCAGTGCCAGACGTGTCCCGCCAGTACATGTCCAGGCCCGTCTGAAGTTTGCTAGAGAGCATTTAGATGATCCAGAAGAGGATTGGGAGAATGTCATATGGTCAGATGAAACCAAAATAGAAGGGACCAGGACGACTGTTCCGTGTAAAGGAAAGAATGAATTGGGCCATGTATCGTGAGATTTTGAGTGACAACCTCCTTCCATCAGCAAGGGCATTGAAGATGAAACGTGGCTGGGTCTTTCAGCATGACAATGATCCCAAACACACCGCCCGGGCAACGAAGGAGTGGCTTCGTAAGAAGCATTTAAAGGTCCTGGAGTGGCCTAGCCAGTCTCCAGATCTCAACCCCATAGAAAATCTTTGAAGGGAGTTGAAAGTCCGTGTTGCCCAGCGACAGCCCCAAAACATCACTGCTCTAGAGGAGATCTGCATGGAGGAATGGGCCAAAATACCAGCAACAGTGTGTGAAAACCTTGTGAAGACTTACAGAAAACGTTTGACCTCTGTCATTGCCAACAAAGGGTAAATAACAAAGTATTGAGATGAACTTTTGTTATTGACCAAATACTTAATTTCCACCATAATTTGCAAATAAATTCTTTAAAAATCAGACAATGTGATTTTCTGCATTTTTTTTTTTTTTCTCATTTTGTCTCTCATAGTTGAGGTGTACCTAGGATGAAAATTACAGGCCTCTCTCATCTTTTTAAGTGGGAGAACTTGCGCAATTGATGGCTGACTAAATACTTTTTTGCCCCACTGTATGTAAAAGCACATTGAGGGCCGCAAAGACTGTAAAAGTGCTATTAAAAATAAGTCAATTCACCGTATTTTAATTATGGTGGCAAGTTTTTAGTAGTGTTTTATGCTGTAAATCATCATTAGTCATTTATATGTATTTGTGCTCCTCTGCAGGCTGAGGTGGACTCTGACACTCCAGGCACCTCAACAGGAAATCTGGTAAGAGCAAATCAAAGTCCAGTATCCCACAACAAATATAAGTAATCTGCAGTACTTCCAGTAGTAGTTGACATCCTCTTCTCTCTGCCAGGGAGCCAACCAGAATTCCAAGAAGCGTGGTGTGGTTTTGGATGTGAAATTTTGGCGTGGGCAATGCAAAGAGCTGACGCGTCGAATGATGGTGTCGCCAGACTCAGAGCCGTTCAGGCGGCCCGTGGACCTCTTTGAGTATCCGGTAAAACAATCATGCCTCACAGAACTAGAAATAACTTTAAAAACGCATGCCGAGGGCATACACGTAAAAGCAGAATCCACATTAAAATGAACATCTGTGCACTTGTTTTATGCAGGACTATCGGAACATCATCGACACTCCCATGGATCTGGCTTCAGTGTCAGAGACGCTGGGCGCAGGGAATTATGAAAGCCCAGTGGAGTTTGCCAAAGATGTGCGCCTCATTTTCAGCAACTCCAAAGCATACACGCCCAACAAGAAATCACAGGTGAGGCAGCATCACTGAATTATCTGTGTAAAGTCTGACATGGTGGTTGTCTGGTAGATTCACTCTTGACTTTTTTTGTTTTAGATCTACACCATGACCCTCAGCTTGTCGGCCTTCTTTGAAAGAAACATAATCTCCGTCATCTCCGACTACAAATCTGCCGTACAGAATGAGCGGCGGACACGTCAGAGACTGAGTTACAGGGACAGGATGCACAACGGAGGCAGCTCCCCGCCTTTAAGTCCCTCCCCCAGGTGCTGATTGCCCCACAAACCTGACATTCCTCATCATCCTATCTTTTTGATTTTTGTTTACACTGGGTGTCAGCTGCTTTAAAATGAATGCCTGTTTTACCCTCAGCCTAAAGAGTCCTGTCCTAAAAAGCTCTTTTGAAGCTGCTCATTTAAAGGGGCCATATTATGCACATTTCCAGGCTCATATTTGTGTTTTGTTCCTCTAGTGTGACATGTTTACATGCTTTGATGTTCAGAAAGCCCCTTATTTTTCTCATACTGGCTGTGCTGCACCACCTCTTTTCACCCTCTGTCTGAAACCAGAGCCCAGTCTGCTCTGATTGGCTAGCTGGTCGGCCCTGTTGTGATTGGTCAACCACGTAGAGACGTCCCAGCCCTTAGCCTATCATGTACAATTTGTCGGAGCGCCAGCTAATTCAAGTGCAAGTGTTACGTAGTGATGTTGCAGAAGTAAACAAAGGAGTCCAATGGAGGTGTTTAAGGCAGGGGGGGGGGGGAGTGTGGGAAAGAATCACTGGAGGGAACTTTGGGATTGAAGCCTTTGCAGAACATTTAAATGCACAAAAACCTATATAACACACTGCAGGAAAGGGAAATCCCCCCCCAAAAGCTCAATAGGGCCCCTTCAATATGATGAAAGTTGCAGGCATCCTGCTTTTAAATAATGTTGTTATTTATTCTGACATGTATTTTCTTCTCTCTATCTCCATGTGTGCAGCTCTAAAGGGAAGCACAAGTCAGGGAGGGTGTCGAAGCCAAAAAAATCCAAGACCTCAACGAAGACTCGTTCTCGGAGATCCCGCCAGGGTATGTGCTGTTGTGGCTCCGTGTTTTAGCTCTCCATGTTGTACAGAATCATTAAAAAAACGTTTGCTTGTAGCAATGTTGGGGAAGTAACACAATCATTACTCTTCCAAAATGATACATTTAGTTTTATTTTGGTGTTTCACTGATCTAACTGCATTTTCACTGTCCATTTGATTTAGCTTATAATAGATGTAGCATTGCCACACAGCATGTTGTAGCTTACAGTAATGATATGTGTGTAAGATGTAATGCTTCACACTACGGATGTACTGTGATTACTGGATGAGTAATAAGAATTATTTTGTCGATTCAGCCCAGCAAAGCAGTAGTGTAGCAGAGGAGGAGGAGAATGAGGAAGAGGAGGAGGAAGAAGAGGAGGACGACATCCAGCCTGCTTCCCCAGAATCAGGGACGAGTGGCGAGAGCGGAAGCCAAGAGCCGCTCCGGGTGACCCGCAGCCAGCCAACTCCAGTGAAGAAGTCAGGTAGGACGAGCAATACATTCTCACAAAGATCAGAGCTACACCATCAGTCGACTAATTGGTACGATTATCAACAGAAACATATTTATTTTTAAAGAATTGATGAATTGTAATGCAAAAATGTCCGAAAATGCAGTTTTACTCCTCTCAAATAAGAGACCGTGGACTTTGAGGAACTGTGATGGATATTTCCCACAATTTTCGGACATTTTATAGACTGAACAATCTTAATTATTTGTTAATAAAATAATAATAGTAATCAAAGTTGCAGCAAAAACCACAAATGTTTAGACGTCTTGTAATCTTTACCGTGACGTTAAAGCCTTGTGTTGTGTCGCATCAGGGCACAGGCGTAACCTTCATCTCAGCAACGGCTCCAGACAACGCCGCGGTCGAGAAGTGCCACAGGCCGCCGTCGATGACGATGATGATGATGATGATGAGGAAGAAGAGGGGGAGGTGGTAGTAGTAGCAGCAGCAGCTGTGTCTGGGCCCAACAGCTCCTCATCAGATTCATCCTCCAGCTCATCGTCCTCCTCTTCCTCGTCGTCGTCGGACAGCGAGAACAGCTCCGAGTCTGAGATGGAGAAGTTTGTCGAAGGCGGAGATCACGACTACAGCAAAGCCCCCTGCCTGTCGCTACGCCTCTCTGTTAAGGGTAAGGGGGCGGCATCAGGGAAAAGGAGACACAAAGGGGGAGGGGACGCGGCACAGGGACCTAAAAGGGCACGAGTGCAGCCACCAGTAGAAGAGGAGGAGGAGGATGCTGGGGAAGAAGAAGAAGAGGCGGAGGAGGAGGGTGGTGAAGAGGAGGAGGAGGATGTGGAGGATGGAGAGGTGGAGGATGGAGAGGTGGAAGAAGAAGAAGAGGAGCAGCAGCAGCAGCAACCGGTGGCTGTACAATATGTAGAGAATGAGGCAGAGGAGGATGAAGAGGAGGAGCCTGAGGAAGAGGAGGAGCCAGAGGAGGAGGAGGAGGAGGATCCCGATGGGGAGGAGGACGAAGCACAGGGAGGGGCTGTGGGAGCTAGCAGTCTGAAGGGCAGCCGGTGTAAGTCTCGCCGGGTGAGCACTCGTAACCAGGGCCGCAGGACAGTTCTGTACCGGGACGAGTCTGAGGACGACGGCCACGGGTCCAAGGAAGACCCCCTCAACCTAGGCCGGTCCCGCTCAGGGAGGGTCCGCAAAATGACCGAGAAAGCCCGCGTCAGCCACCTCATGGGCTGGACTCACTGACCTCAAGAGAAAAAAAACTGTCTAACATGAGTAATACTTCAGGGATTATTTTCTTTCTTTTGTACAAGTGTATATATAATATATAAATGACTCTTTCTTTTGATCCGAGACTGCTAATGACTCACACTGATCGCTGGTGCTCATGATGTGTTGCCATGGAGGAGTTTCCTCTCTCCACACTCTCCAGCTGGACTAACTCACCTCAGCCTTACTGCTCGCTGCTCCTCTTCCTCCTCTTGTGTGTTTCACGTCTAGGAATAAACACTACAGCCCCCTCTTCTCTTCCTCCTGGTCACCAAAGAAGGATGCGGTGATGCCAAATATGGTGCTCATATTTTACTTCTCTGTTGTTGTTTTTTTCTCAGCGAGTAATCAAGCGGAACTCTTCATGGTAGTGGTGGTTCGGACCATGGTGAGATGTGTGCAGTGTCACCGATGTCAACCTTTTTTGGTACTTTACTCACAACCACGAGCCTTAGTTTGAAGAGCTCACCTCATTCACATTTATTTCCATCTGTAGCTCAAGTGTAGTAGACACTAGCAATACTTCAGTGACTGCAGTCAGTAGAATACAGATCCACAGAAATATCCCAGCTCTCCTCGGACAATTTGACGTCCTTGGCCCGTGAATGTTTATTGTTTTCCCTGCTTCCCTCCTGGTGGTGTTGACTGTTTTATCGGTTCTTCAATTCTGCTAGAATTGGGTGCTTTTTTTTCTTTCAGTTTTTTATTTTTAAGGGAAAAAAGAGATTTTTTTTGGGGTAAAAAGCCACTGCATCCTGTTTTGGATTTGTCGTACTCCCTGGTGGATCAGACCCGCATCAGTTTATTCATGATTGCTTTCAATACAACTTCTCCATCCAGCATGTGCAAAAACAAAGGGTCCCTGGCGTACTCTCTTCCACAATAATATTTATTTTTCCATTGTATTATACTAAGGTTACTTTTTCGTACGTGATGAGGAAAATATTTGCACATTTATCTACACCTTGTGGCAGCTGAGTAGTAAAGATACTGGAGAAAGAGAAAGGATTATTGTGTAAGAATGTTGAAACTGTGCCAGGATACCTTCAGTCTTTTTAAAAAAAAATGTAATAGTTTGAACAATTAAAACAAAATGAACTTCTTTTAACCTGTGTGTGATAGAGCTAGTTGGCCACATTAATCATGCTTTCTATTGGCTTTAAGCAAAAGTATAGCAACTATTGATTAGCCCTAGTAGGTTGTGCCATTTAATCCCTCTTGTTTTATCCACCAATGGACTGATGGGTAGATCATATGCACATTATACTACCTTTTCCCACTACAATCAGGCATAATGTTGGTGTCAGAATCCTTTGTGTGGAGCTTTTCTGCATGGTTGATTCCTCATTTTGCAATCAGCACGTGTTTCTCATGGAATTGCATAGTATTGGATACCTTGTTGTTGCACCAATATTGTTTACTGTGGCCCTTGTTTGGTAAATCTTCTGACACATCAGGGGAAAAGCTGACTCACAAATTGTAATTTTTAACACTGGGTGCTCTAATCCAAACACCTCATCATTCATAGGAGAGGTTTTTTTTTTTTTTGTCTTGAGCTGAAGAGTTTGAGTTTCAGGTGCTCAGAAAAACACACAAATCAGCATCTAGGGTGCTCCAGGCGGCAGCATTACCCGCCTTCTTGGAATGACTTGCCGTTTGTGAGAAGACTGATTCATATTTTTGGGAATCTTATTTTCATATAGTAGCTGGCTCTTAGTCTCGCCTCGAAGCGTCAGATTAGTTGACTAAAACATTCTATTGTAGATGGAGTAAGAATATGTGACCTGTCTTTTATACAAAATGTTTTGATTGTAACTGTTTTCTTTTTTTAATAAAAAAACATGTAAAATGAATTTCTTGGTTTTGGTCTGCTGCTTTCTGGATGTTTGTGGTCGTTCTTTGATGATTTTTAACAGGGTTTTTCCCATCAAAAGCCGTTCCCCCAGCACTGAGTCATCTTTATAATCGCATGGTCATAAAACATGCACCGCAGGCAAATATTCAATAAGTACAAAATTCCGGCACTGTCTAGTGACTCCGATGGGTCGCCGCTAACCTGACTACCATTTTGATTCTGCATTTGCTGCATTAATGCACTAAGAGCTGGGGTGAGTAAGACGAGGAACAAACAAGGTTGAGCTGTGACTGACGCACCGAGCTCTGCCATACCTAGAAACTGCAGAGCCACTGGAGGATCATGGGAATTCAAATGGATCAATGCATAAAGTGATAAAGGTCACTTTAAGGGTTCTAAAGGGGCAAATCAAAGTGTATCACATCTTACTATAGTATTGATAACAAATGAGTTAATTAGCTTTTCTATTACACCAAAAACCACCTGACTACAAACAGGTCTTTAGTGATTACTTTACAATTATTATAGGAACCAGTAGCTATTAAAAGACTATGTGAAATTAAAAAGGCATATTTTTCACAAAGATGGGAATACCAACAGCAGATTTTTGGTTATGGCAGAGAATAGCCAGTTAATGTGTTTTTTTTATTAGCCATCTTTTTTTAAATTCAAATTAAACATATCATTAGATGGTCTATACTATGCATGCATGCAGAAAAGGTAGTGGAGTTTTTTTTGTTATCAGATCAGCAGTGGGATAATTAATTGTGTGAAAGTACAAATGAAGCATTATGGAACTCTGAACACCCACCTTCAAAAGACTCCAAATAGAAAGCTCTTTAAATAATTGCTTTTGAGCAAATGTCCCAAAAACATGGAGCTCAACCTTAGGATCTGGGGTAGGGGCAAACATGTTTATTATTTGTTATAAGTAATTTCACGAGTCTTTGCTGTGCGTAAGAACAGGGTATTCCTTCATTGTGTCAATAAGCATCAGGAGAGAGGGAGGCTGACAAAGCATGGAGCCTTTGAATAAAGCTGTATTACACACTACTAAAATGCTCATGCTTCAAACAGCAACAGGCTTTAACTGCATTCTTACTCGCTTGCTTTGTTTTGAAAAATGAATGCAATTCACGTTGAAATGCAAATGTAAGTGATATGTTTTGACTGAAGGCAGCAGCTTTTGAACCTGGCCTAATTAAAAGTCAACTTGTGTTGCATTTAGAGGAGAAATAAGGTTAAAAAAAACACATTTCAGAAAGAAAAGTGACTTGAAGTAATCTTGAGGATTTTCATTTACATAAATGCCTGTTAAGTCATAATCCTTCACCAAGTAAGGTAAACAAATGGTGTTACCTATGATCTCTGATATATGATGACAGCTTTTTACCTTTTAACTTTCAAACCACTTAAATGAATACATTCTTATTACAGTGCTTTATTAACATAATTGTTATTTAAGAATTAAACTGTGACAATGTAACTCAGACCACCAATAGAAGACTTTAGACAAACATATTTTTCTTGGTATTTATTACCACAAAAACAACAATCTGAGCAGTAACATATAACAGGAATACTTTAACTACTCTACATGTCAAACTGTCGTAACGATACACCCAAAATCTCCAGATAGATACATTACTTCAAAGCTACACTATACGGCACACAGTGTTTTAGACGTTTTCAATATTTAATCGGGGATTCGCGAGCTTGTCAGAAACACATTCATTACTCAACAACAGCTTTTGTTTTGTTGTGCATTTACATTGTGCTTCAATCTCAGCTTGAGTGTGAACAGCACACATTTCCTTACCTGTGCTTACATGTTCTTTTCTTTGTATTGTGAACAAATACTGAGTATATGTACTGTATGCATACACAATGAACAAACACAGCGCAATAACTGCTGGCTGCATCGACTGCTTGAAAAATTCAAATGTGCCGTAACATCAGCAAGCAAAACCCTGGCAAAACATTCACTAACATCAATAAGAAAAATAAACAGTCACCAAGTTATACACACAAAACATATATTCAGCCTGTTGACGAGGAAAAACCGAATTTGACATGCTCTCTGGATTTTAAGTAGAAAGGAAACTTTGATAGAAGATTTGATAAACTGCATGGTCAATTCATTTTAGCAATGCAAAAGCACTAACAAACACCCCACAGTAACATGTCCCTGATTGGGAGTTTGGTTTTAATATTTAAAGTGGCTGTTGAAAATAATTAGGCTTTTCTCTGCAATTAATTTGCATAAAGAAGCTTTTAATGTTCAAAGAAAGGTAAATACCCCCAATATTATTATCTTATCATTACGAGAGATGGAGACCAAGCACACATATTTTTCTGGCCAATTTTGAACTTTAAAAAAACGAATAAAAAAAACAAAACCATTCAAAATGTATCAACATACAGTCATAATGGAACCAAGCCTTCAATCTCCTGTTTCCACCCTTGAAATTAGGTGTTAACATTCACAGATATATAACTTACAATATCATAAAAATATCACAGCATTTTATTTCTAATGTATTCCCTAGGTAAATTATGTTATTTTACTCTACAGTGAATACACAGGTACAATCTGAAATTCACTCCACAGATACTGATGAGTCACAAAACCAGCTATAAAGGTGTTTTCAACCCTCAGGTTAAAGATGTATCATTATTCAAACTTTAACTAATCGATATTTTTGTTGCCAACACGAATGATGTTCTTATATGTTCAAAATGTGTATCTTTAAGCCATAGATATTCATCACATTACAACATTCTCCTCAACAAGGGAGCATAGAGCCAAAGCTGAGCTGAAACAGCAATGAACAAAGACCCTCCACTTCAATAAATCCTCTCCACGAGCTCCCTGAAATTGGGCTCCTTCTTTCCTCTTTAAAAGTGTTCATCTTGAAAGGGTGCCATGCTTCGCCTCCATACCCCTTTCAGTTCTGACCTTTTATTTCATAATCGGGAAGGGTTTCAAAGCATCAAACACGAGCACTGTGCCTGTGGTTGCCTGTTGTCGATAAAACTTCCATTTGTGCCTCTGCTTGCAGAGCACCATGCTGAAAGCAGCCTCAATGCCTCTCTGTGGGCACCTCACTGTAGCTACACCAGGCCGGTCTGCACGTGCACTTGTAGCGGATAGGGGTGGTAGACGAGGGGGGGCTGGGCCTGGGTGATGAAGTAGCTGCTGTAAATGGGCTCGGCCATGTACGGAGCTGGCTGGTAGAAGCAGGTGACGTTGGCAGTGTTGGGAATGGCGTTCTGTTCGCCCAGCACCCTGAGAGCCAGGACTGTGATCATGTTGAGGGTCTGCCTCCTCTCGTGTCCCATCAAACACACCGTGCTCTGGTCTATGACTCGCCGCAGGGTCATCAGGTAGTCGTACTTGCTCGTCTCCTCGTTGCCAATAAAATGGCATTGCAGGTAGGCCTCGATCTTTCGCTGCTGCTCGCTCACGTCGGGAAAGTCAATGAAGAAGCGGGAGCACATGTATCGCTCCAAGGACTTGATCTCAGTCTCGCTGGTTGGACGGAAGTTCCTAACCAGCAGGTTGCTGTATTTCAGCAGGCCCCCTCCTCGGATCTCCTCTGGTTTGTGGGTGGCGATGAGGCGGAGGCGGAGGTGGTCCATCGCCTGGTCAAAGTCTCCATACATGCACTCCGCTTCGACAGTGATAGTAGACTCCCCGGCTGCACCAATCCATGAACCCGCCCCGCCCCGGTTCTGTACAGCTTCTGGGGTTTGATCATTGATCTGAGGCTGTCCATATGTGTGGCTTTGAGTCTCTAAATCAGGAGGCTTCCTCGAGTGTTTTGGCTTTACAGTTTGTTCCACAGTTTCATTGGAGCCAGTCCCATCCTGAAGTGTACTTACTGGACCGCATGTGGGAGATGAAAGGGTTTGTAAAGCCTCTGACTTGGGGGTCAGAACATTTGAGCCATGAACTTGAGCGCTGTCCAGTAAAGAAGGCTTTCGCTGAAGAGGTTTGGGTATCTCTATGGGGGGAAACAGCGGAGTTGTAAGATCTGACAAATCAGTCAGTAAAGACCAATTCTCTGGCTTACTGATCAACTTCCTCGACATTTTCCTTTGTAATTTTGGTGAAGGGCAATAGTCGGGTACAATATTCTGTGATGTGCTGCAAGTTTTCTTAGCAGGAGGAGGAAAGGAAAATTCAAGAAGTGAATCTTGTGGGGAGTCGACTTTGAACTGAGTAGGTTCCACGCAATGGACTTCCTGCAGAGCTGACTTTTCTGCTGTTGGAGGAGCTTGTGACGCAGACAGCTCTCCATAACTCTGCAGATTTAAACATGCATGTGTCATCAGCGGATCCCTGGCAACCGGTAATAACGTTTCAGCGGCTAAAAGTAAAGGATAATCACTGTGAAACTGACCTTTCTCTTCTCCTTTTCCTTCACATATCTCAAACACAATTTCTTCTGCTGAATGAACGTCTTTGACCCCATCCACGTCTTTCTGCGGTAAGTTAGCGCTCGTGGAATCCAGCACCTCCTGCTGCTTTTCAACCACACGCTCAACCTTTGCACCTGGAAGCTCTTCCTCAAGCACAGGAATGGTCTCATCCTGAGATTGGTTTTCTCCATTGGAGTCTTTTTCAACATCAGGTTCAACTTCTCGAGGAACACTTGATTGCTCTTGCTTTTTCTTTTCATCCTCATTGTGTCTTTTAGACAAATTCCCAGCATTCAATGCCAACTTCCCTACTTGTTTCCTTTCTGTCTCCCAGTAAGACTCCAGCATGCGGTCTAATATGATCTGGAAGGAGTCCACGCTGAACTCGAACTGTCTTCTAAGGGAGCTGACGAAGCGGAGCCCTACGGTTTTAGATCTATTGTTCGAAAGCGAGATTAGGCTCCATCTGTCATGGTCGTTGAAAACTTTCACCATCTTTTGCACGTAGGCCTCCTTCATCGTCAGGCATGTGATCTTCCGTCTGTTAACGCCACAGGGGAGGAGGTCTCGTAGGGTGCCCAGCACCACCTCCTTTATCACCTGAAGGTCCCCCTCCCTGGGCAGCTCCACTCCAAAAATGATGTCTAAATCTCGGTAGCCGAGGCAGTTATCCCTCACCAGGACGTAGCTGGCCGTCGCGCCGTTGAGCCGTATATCTCTCACCTGGATGTCTCTTTCCACCAGCCGATCCTTAACCACACGGATGATGTCTTTCGCTCTCACCTGCAGTGTGGGGAAGTTTCCTCGTCCATGGATGGGGATAACCTCAGTCAAGACTTTGTCCAGAGCTTGCATTTGCTCAAGGGTCAAGTTGTGGAACCTCTTCTCTGTTGGAAGCTCCATCATCCTCACCTGTAAAATAGAGGTCTGACATATGTATCACATTATAAGGAATGAGTGTCAATGAAAGATTGAGGCAGTACAACAGAGTAGACAGCATATTATTTGAAATACTTTTTTTTCTTAGAATAACTAAATCTACTGGACAATACAGTATGCCCTTTTCAAAGGAAAATGTGCACATAAAATATATTTGTTTGGACATGTTTATCATCTTAACACCCCGTCTACATCCTTTTCCTTTATCATTTGTTTTCATTTATTTGTAAGCCTGAAAGTCTGGACTTCACTAATCTAACATTTGGTATTTTGTTTTCCCCTACTACTAAGAATTTAAATGCACAATTGCAGTCAAACTAATAAGTTAACTGCACTGAGGCATTTTGTTAGACATGATTTGACCATACTTTTTCTCTGATAGCATTTTGTGCAAAATGTAATGTGACATTGTTTATCAGCCAGGTATGAATTATAGTCAATGCTCCAATTTAGCAACAAAGGTAACAACAAAAAGCTGGATTAAGCAGTATTTTATTGCATTATTTGGCAAAGATTAGATATTTTGAATTAGCTTTTATATTTCAGATTATATATCATAATATTTCATCTTGTTGTATTTCAAGTTGTCTGAGAGAAAATAGCGCATGGATGAGATCTGTATTTTTTTATTCTGGAATTATTTTTTTCATTATCCATAAAACTGGTACCACTTGAAGTTCAATATTCTAAAAGGCTATAATGGAATGTTTGCATGATGACAACAAATAAATACTGCCTACCCGCCTTTAATATGTGCCGTGCAGACTGGGTTATTCTACCACCAGATGGCAACAGCATTATAACAAATGGCAAAGTCATCTGAATGGCACAGTAATCGCTTTATCATGCTTTTAGTGATGCACTGAATCTTTTCAATTCCCCATGTTGTACTTCTCTGTGCACAAGGTCGTAACAAGCAACAGGTTGCAAAAGTAAAAGTAAAATGAAAATAAACATGTTCTCACATTTATTTCCTATTCCTAATATACTTTAAAATGGTTGTCATGATAACAGATATTTGCTTCAAGCTATTTAGTGCAGACAACACACTTGTAAGATGTGAATAGTTTAAATAACGACCCCATGCAGTGGGAGTTTTAGTTATTTTCTGATTTTGATCAAATACATTCAAGTTGTACTATGAACGTCATCAGATGTTTGTCACGCGATTTGATGCTCACAGTAGATTCAGTGTGACTCACCCGTGTGTTATTCACTAGCTTGCAGCTGCAGGAAAATCTGGTTGATGGATCTATAATCGGCAGACAGGCTGGACTTGTGTGTGTTTTTATTGTCTGTATAAACATGTTCATCTGAAGAAGGAGTCCTGCTGAATCTAAACTTGGTATACCAAACAAGCCATATACAGCTGTTCTACACTAGACATATTGATTCTAATAAAAAGTGATGTGCTTATCCCTGCTGTTTTTAAAGTGACAACATTGTAATGTATTTGTTAAAGGGAAAAGGGTCTAAATTGTACGCTGACTCACTGATGAGGCAAATGTTTTAGTGTATTGCGGCTATAAACGACCTTCACACTCTAACGTTTTTATGACAACATAGGGATCATTTAGGGATCCACAGGGTGTTTTGAAAGATAAAAGATCTCATCCTGCCTATATTGCGTTCAATCAAATAAAATGAACGTGTTATTAGCTTAACACCTTAACACTTAACAGCTTAACACATTATTATTAGCTTTTAATCATGTACTTTCAGATTTGTTTTGTGCATTTTATTTAAAGGTGAAGGAAATTAAGCTTAGACATTTCTTATTAGTTTTTTAAAATTGTGTCAATTACATATTTGCCATTTATTGGGTTATTCCGTTATTGCTACACTCTAGCAAATCCAATTCAGGTCAAATGTATATGACCTCTATTGTTTGGGCAAAGGTAGGTGAATCTGTGCTATTTTAGAAAGCTTGACAGAAAACTTGAAAATGCACTTTGAGGTCATCTGATATATGTTGCTCTCATGACACCTAGGATTTTATTTTACTTATATTGTGTTAAGATTATTAAATTACAAATGTGAATTATGCATTTCAAAAAGCTTGTTAGATATCACTACTTGAATTGGTACCAAGTATGTGCCAATTGTAATGTATTGTATATGATCAAAAATTATAATTGACCATATACTCAACTTAAGTAAACTATAATGTTATTTTTTTATAATTATAGTAATTTTCTTACATTATTTGAATTTGTGTACTTCTTATTTATTGTTTTTGATAATGATAATGATATGCTATTAGATAAATGAAATTAATGTAGTTTAATACTAACAAAAAAATCTGTTTATCTCAGTGAAAAATAGCTAACCCTGTTGAATATAATTTGTACAGTTTTCAAGCTGTCCTGGTCAAATAATCTGATGTACTTTAAACAGCACTGGATCATCTGCTGAGTGCAGAGTGTGTGACACTACAGCCTGTGTTAGTATCATGAGTGTAAAGGTGTCAGACAGTAGCTCGGGGCACAAACAAGACCCACAGCAGCATCTAGTGAATCTGGGGGGTTACATCAGCTCGGTCCTGCAGCAGCACTGCTGCTCCTATGCCACTTGGCTTCTTTTTAGATAAGAATATATGAGTCATACAGCTCTGAATGAAGCATCACTGCCTGGCTCTCCTGGGTTAGGCTATTTCCCTGTGCGCAATAAAGAAACGACACAAAATGCACCACTTGACAAACAGGGAGGACATTCACTAAATATATAGAAGTCTGGAGGGTGGAATAAAGCATATTACATACTATATTATTTAGCTTAAATACATTGTCGTGATCTGGAGGTATAGGCCTATACTTTGGTGGATATTTTAACAATATTTTGCACAGGCCACTTTTGTTTTTTGGTGTTTAAACTCGAAATGTATCAATGACTATTTAGTTCAAAATGAGCCCCTCGTCGCTATTTAGTGGTGCATTAATATTTGTTGCAATATGGACACAGGTCACAAGTTGGCATTCAGCTTAAGCAACTGCACAGGCTAATATTTAACAAAATAACAACAACGTTAACTGCGTTTCACCAGAATTAGATAACAATACAACAGCTGCACAAGCAGCACAACACTTAAAAACTCACCTGTTTCGTTGCCAAATTAAAATAGAAAGTAAAGCCAGGGTAGCAATAGAAGGAAAACACAGATATATCCAACAGGTTTATCCGACCCTCTGAAAGGTTGCTGCTGAAGTTAACACGGACAGTTTCCTCTCAGCGCACCGCTGTTTCCATGGCAATCAGGCGTCACGAAATGTACGGTAAAGCACGACGCTCGGTCTCAAGTGACAGCCACTTAAGTTTCAAGCAAACGAGGTATCATAGGGCCGCCTAAAAGCATATTAACAGTTTGCTAAACTTGTATTGGTGCAGCAACAACGAGGTGTCAAGCTGAACTACCGGCGTGCCACCGCACTGCTGAGCTGTTGCGAGGTGAACATCACATCAGACGTGGGTGAGTCATCCTCTCTCCGTGATCCACACCATACATCTAATCATCAATCAACCGCTTCACCACCCACTCCTCCGCCGGTACAAGGCAACAGCCAGTTACTTTTATCCGACTGTAAACAAAACCTACAATAAAAACTGAATTAAAACACGGAGAATATGGTATTTTAATGTTAAAATGTAAGGTGTTTGTTTTTTTTCATTCACGTTTTGAGAGGAGGCGGGGGACAGCTCTCCCATGACGTCGTATGGAATACCGTGACCACGTGACGCTGACGTCATTCATATTTTGGTAAGACATCAGGAAGTGCAAAAGAAGGCGAAGACCGATACCAGAAAGGCTGAAGTTTCAGTGCCTAGTTTAGCTTTGTT
This sequence comes from Gymnodraco acuticeps, assembly GCF_902827175.1. NCBI lineage: Eukaryota > Metazoa > Chordata > Actinopteri > Perciformes > Bathydraconidae > Gymnodraco > Gymnodraco acuticeps. The sequence goes on along the minus strand of NW_022992150.1, from coordinate 2,483,573 downwards.
TAGCTTGTTTTTTTGGACACAGTCCGTACGGTCTTATTGTTGGTTCGCTAAGAATCGAGTCAAGATGTCGAAATTGGAAAGTATCCTTTTAAAACAGCGATGAGGAGGGGACGTAAGACTGGTGTAACGTCAAAATAGAGACCGAACATAACAACATGACGGTGAGATTTATGCGGGTCAGACATCTGAAACATGATTTGTCCTGTTAGACATTCGCCAAATACACAAAGGCTGCCATAGTGAATAACCTTACCATTTCCTAGTTTCAGGCGTGGTAAGTAGGACACAAGTGGATCGAAGGCCTCGGAAGCTCCATTGCTAACGGTTGGAAATATCAAACAACCGACTATTGGTGGTTCACAATTTAGGTCAGGGTATTTTTAATACTCAAAATAATAAAACAGATAACTCTGTACGCGCCTATGTCTTATTGCTGTACATGTTCTATCAGAAAGTATTGTTTTAATCGTCTCTTATTTAGCATTAAACATACATCAAATAAATAGCAAACTTAGTTACATAACCTGTACTTTACACTCTATACTTATTTAGTCAAGAGAATAATTTTGCTAAATGTTAAATGTCAGACACAATTCTAAATACTTTTTTTATGTTGAGGAAATAGAGTAGAGACATATATAGATAGATGAATAGGCCAGACTTGTTTGTCCAGACCTCCCACTGTGAGGTCTATTAAAGGTTGTTTGTTGTGCTTGTTTGGGTTGTGTTCTTCTTTAACCTCCGATCACAGAACAGCTCTTCAATTTGAAGTTTGCTGCTAAACAACTCCAAAGCAGTTCAAAGAAATGTGACAAAGAGGAAAAAACAGAGAAGCTTAAGGTTAAGAAAGTAAGTTGAACTTCATCAAGATAGTACATTATGAAAGCCTCCCAGCTGGTGTTGACTGCTGTAGATATAACTGAACCGACCTATTCGTGTTGTCTAGGCCATCCAGAAGGGAAATATGGAAGTGGCGAGGATCCACGCAGAAAACGCCATCAGACAGAAGAACCAGTCTCTGAACTTCCTGAGGATGAGCGCGCGGGTAGATGCGGTGGCAGCGAGGGTCCAAACTGCAGTCACAATGAACCAGGTATATTGAATACTTGGTCACTAAATCTTGCTAAATGACCTAAAAGTCCGTTGAATTTTGGAATTTCCGACTTAAGAACCTTGTTTGTTGTTGTTTTAGTGAAAGTGTTTTGTTTTTTCTCAGGTCACAAATTCTATGGCTGGAGTGGTGAAAAGCATGGATTCCGCTCTGAGATCTATGAATCTGGAAAAGGTAAGGTATATTACAGATAAAATAATTGTATCCACTTTAGCAAAAACAATTCAATTGTAATTATAGTTGGTAACAAATTCCTCTCGGTTAAAAAAAAAATCTACTTCAGATTTCATCTCTCATGGACAAATTTGAGCACCAGTTTGAAACTTTGGATGTTCAGACCGCCCATATGGAAGACGCCATGAGTAGCACAACAACACTCACAACTCCACAGGTACATTTTAATGCCCTCCTCTTATATCATTTGTTCTTTGTGTGTAAAGACAAACTCATTCCCTGCTAATCTAATGTGTGTTTTCAGAATCAAGTGGAGGGGTTGATGCATCAACTGGCTGATGAAGCAGGGTAAGCTTTCATTCTGTGTCTCAACATTCTTTGTGAAATGATGTTAAATAACATAAATAGATGTATGATATGCATTCTTAGAGTACTGGAAGCTTAAATAGTGAAATGTTGTAGTCTGTATTATATGAGCATTGTGTTTGTTATTTGAAAATAAGATTTGAATGTTGGTTTATTCATCATGTTTAGATTGGACCTGAACATGGAGCTCCCTCAGGGACAGACAGGATCCGTGGGTTCCAGCGTGGCCTCTGCAGAACAGGTAAACATGTGTTTTATAACATTTTATATCTGGGTCGAATAAACTGAACTATACTTCAAAAAATTCAACTTAAGCCAGGCTGTTTGAATTTTTAAGCAACTTTAAGCCACATTTGATTGATACATTTTTGGGTCTTAACCGTTTTCAACCAAAAGCGAAAGAAAGATTTTAGTCATTGCACGTGTAGATCCTATGTTTTTTTAGAGAAACAAGCGTAGCAAAATTAAGCAGTAGATCTGCTCGCAGCCACTTCGGGGCGTCCATTGTCCGCCAAACGGCATTGAAGGAACAGTGTTTTTTGATGGTAAGCTTCTTTTAGTCATTTTAATCATCGGGTAAGCTTGTTTTGGAGGGGAGGATGAACCATGAAGCGATACACACTGGGACAAAGTGAGTGCAATGACAGTAGTGGTGATGAAGGCAACCATTTCCATTATGCCACGCTACTTCACGATGCCACCAAACTCCAGCGCCCAAATCTCTGCCAATGATACTTTCTATTTGTCCATAAATACTTTAAAAATGCAGTATTTGCAAAGACTTAAACAGAATGGGTTCTCCAAACTATGCTTTTCTTCCTCACTAATGTCTGTCTTTGCTCTCTCTTGTTCAAAGGACGAACTTTCTCAAAGGCTCGCCAAACTCCGCGATCAAATGTGAAGAGCGACTGCTCCAGAACACTACCTGAATATTTCTCCCAAAAACCTTTTTACTTACATCGTTCATATTCTCCTTCTTCATCTCTTGTGTCTCTGTCGAGGAGCTACTGCATCATTTTTTCTTTCCTCACATAATGAATCTGGTTGACTGTGTTAATAATAACCTTTGGCCTCTGTAGACTCAGAGGTGCTAGATTTGGAAAATGTATACATTTCTTAAATATATTATTTTCCAAAAAGTAAGATCTAATGTGGCTTTATTGTTTAACATGTATACTCAAGAACAACTTACATTTTTCAAATATGGAGCGTGACAGTCGTTACCCTGTATTTATTGGCATATTTCATATACTTTTGGTGCATAAGCTGAAGGTTTGGGGTTATACAATTCAACTTGTTGTTAATAAGCGCATGATTGCGGAACCGTATAAGCATTTTTCTCTTCGTGTGAAAGACCTTCTTGCTTACTGGTGAACTGAATTCTTCTTTAGATTTGTTGAAATGTAATTCTGAGGATTATACTTTAGAAGATATTGGATGAAAAACCCGTGTTGGTGAACTTCAGTATTTTCACTGATCATTTGGTAAGCGGTTACAGTTTGGATATTATACAGTTAGCAACAATAAAGTTTTATAATACTTTTATCTTTTTGCCGTTTGAATACATTGATTTACCATTTCTATTCATTGCATTTACTTTACCAATATATCTATTGCGAAGGGTCAATATTGAAATTGAACTACAAAACCATATGCTTTATATAATTGGCAAAAATTGTAATGTGCTTTGCTTTTATGATAAAGTATTAGCTCTACAACTATCGCGGGGTGAAATGCAAACAAATGGTGTAGTTTCAACATTACGTAGGTGCCAATATTTGTAGACAAACACATGCCTAATCTAACTAATGAATATTCTTAGTGTACATCCAATACTAAGCATTCAAAATATATATTTTGAGATATTCAGTGCAAAAAAAGACAATGGTGCATAATATTAATATGTAATATAATCATATACAAGATGACAACAAGTCTCAGGTGTGAGAAAAGTGGCTCTCATGCGTATATTTTTGGCCATCGCCCCTCAACCAAAAGGAGACAAGTGGTCCAAATGAGCTGCTCTCTGTGTTTGCCCTCTGTCTGCTGCCGCAGTGTCCCTCTTGGTAATCAAATGTCTCCTCAAGGAGAAGTCCTTCAATCCATTTAATAAAAACTTCTGCTCCACTGCATGCAGATGAAGAAATGAACTGTACAACTCAATTTCTCTGTAATCTTGAATCTATGTTCAGTAAGATACTATTATGTTATTTGCGTGTGTTGTAACTATGGTATCGAGTGCATGAATACAAACAATTAAATTAGTTAAGGAGAGGATAAACAAGATAAAATATATTAGAAATACAACAGGGAACATAGCTAGCGAGCATGCTCCCCCCTCTAAAGGTCCGGTTTATTTCATTTTAAGGATGCGCACCAAGCAACATCTCCAGGTGCTCCTTTGAGAACCAGGGCAAAAAAGTTATGTGCACCCCTGTTTATGTGTGTCAGATGCAGAGCCCTAGAGAGATAATAGAGATTATCTCTCTAGGGCTCTGGTCAGATGTAGTGAGAACCGAGAACACTAGTGCGCATGTGCAGCAGGGCTGTATGCTTTAACCATGGACTGTTTATAATGATATACCAGTGTACAGTATTGCCCTCTAGTGGGCACTGTGAGGAACTGCAACACAACTCGTGTATAATTAGAGTTAATATCTGTCTCTTTATTAGTATCGCTGTTTTAACGTAGCGTTGGTGTGGTTCTACAAATGATGAGTTTTTTTTGTTTTTTGCACAGGTTTCTATCCCGGAAATCATCTAAACGTGTCGATTGTTCACATGTTATTTAAATAAAATGCAGTATAAGGATCATTTACAATAATATCAATGTGGTTGAGTGTGTGTGTGTGTGTGTGTGCCCCTCCTTTTTGGAGAAAACGGATTTGGAAATGGACCAAAGACCTCTGGGCAGAAAGCGTATCATCATGTGACTCTGACGTAAGCAGGAAGCAGCTGATCTGCCTTCACTGCCTTCTTCTAGTACCAAGTAATGTATACAACTGTACTCCTGATCTCAAATACTTAGTCATCTGCAATAGATTGTTTTTTAAGTAAACGTTCTACCCTGTCGTGGTAAGTAGACTTTACACTTATGTGCTTAACTTAGCTAGCTAGCTGTTTAGCTCGGGTAACCAAACTCCCATTTAACTGGACTGTTTGTCGTGCTAGCTAACTTAGCATTAGCTTAAGTGTTTTTCCGGAACAGAGAAAATAGTTTTAAGTCTGTTAACTGTTTATACATAATTGTGTGTGTATTAAGCTCATGACTGGTGACACGTGTTCGTTATGTAAGCCTTTAAACGTGTCCTCTGTACTTTTATTGGTGTTCTGCTTCAGTAGAGCTGACAATAGGTGACAGCTAAGTGAAACATTTTTGTGTTTTCTGCAGCTACAGGAGATCTGCTGCAGTCTCTTAAGTCATCAGACTTAAAGCCCAGATAAATACTTTACTCTGCCTGGTGAGAAGGATGTCAAGCACAGCCATGAAGAAAAAGGTGAAGTATGGGCTCATCGGTGACTTTGTTGTATCACAAATAGTGGTGGAATACACAAGTACAATATTGAGTAGTACTTGTTTACAATAGGTTATACTGATACTTGTTTACAGTAGTACAATGATTGCCATAAAATAGCCATAAAAGCTGTAGCAATAGCTAACATAATGGAAAATGCACATATTGCTATGTAATATTTGTAACCTTAGTAAACATTAAGTCAAAGTATATAATTTAGTTTAAATAATATACAGGTTTTTGGGTGTCCAAAATGTCATATACTGATAACATGTGAGTCACAAATGATCAGTTAAAATAATATGATGTACCTATATGTGCTTACAGGTGATTGCCACAATTATAACATATTCTATAACACATAGTTGTGAGCAAGCTCTCTGATTGGTCAATAGGCGTGTTTGATTCCACGATCAAAGAACGGTCAAATAGAACGTGCCTTTTCACAACAAGTCAGTATCCCTCCGCGTCTGAGAAAAACGGTATACCCTTGGCCATACACTTTCGAACTGGAACAAGAAAGCAGCGGAGAAGTAACGGGGCAGAAACCCTCCTTTTTACGTTACGAAACAAACTTCCAAACATAATATGGAAACATTTAAGATTAACTTCAACCTCCGGGGGGGGTCTTACTGTGGAGGACTGGATTGAGGAGTGCCTAGAAAAAAAAGCACCTAAACGACAACATGCAGAGCTACGTGAAGAGCAGGTAGACCAACTGGAAAAGTACCACAATTCAAAAGCTAACTGCAAACTGGAACAAGAAAGCAGCGGAGAAGTAGTGGTTTCCATAGCGACACACAGCCGTTATATTGTTACATTGTCTCTCGTTGGAAAATCGTTAGCTACAAAATGTCAGATTTTATAGTTATCATCTGGACAACAGAAAAATGTGGAGCAACGCGCTTTTTGCCGGTCCGGGACACGCCAAACGGCCACTGGAGGAAAGCTCTTCCGTGAACACCACAGCACCAACTGCAAAAAAGTCTGGCATGGAGTTCATGAGTTGTTTAAAAAATTGCACGTTTAATGGCAGCATGAACATCCACCTTCATTCTGAAGCCAAAATGTTAAATATGTAAATAAATAAATAAATAGCCTAATTCAAGAATTGTTGTCAATAAATTGTTTTCAATAAATTGGTTAATAATATATTATTTACTATAATTATATCAATAACTGTAAACGGGGAAGCAGGAGTGTTCGATTGATCGGCTCTCGTTACCAAGGGAACTACTTTATAGGAACTACTTTCTGACGGAGATTAACTCAAGCAGAAAGTGAAGGTTTGGGAGCAAATTAGCCCACATTATGAAATTATTTTACGATATTGTTGATTACAATGATAGTTTGTGTTATAGAATCGCAATCATACACTTGAGGCCGTTCTTTAACGTCATTATTGGTACGCCTGTACTGGAGTACCAATAATGACGTTAAAGAACGGCCTTAAGTGTATGATTGCTTAAATATAAAATGACACTGACTGGGGTAATTCTGCTGCATCATGAGTACTTTCACTTTTGATACTTCAAGTTGCACAGAATACTTAACTTATTTTGACAAAGGTTTTTTTACATTGTGATACTACAAGTGCTACATTTATTGAAGTGACATGTCTGGATATTCTACCTCTGGTCATAGGCAAGGCAAGTTTATTTATATAGCACTTTTCAACACAAGGCAATTCAAAGTGCTTTACAAAAAATGAAAGACATTAAGAAAATGGCATTTAAAATCAGTCATTAAAAAGAAAAGCTAATAAAATAAACATGAAAGAAAAAATACATGGATAAAAGTTACAGTGCAGTCTAAGATATGAATAGTTCAATACGCCTATAAGAGAGGATAGAAAAGGATTTAATTTCAGTGATCTGATCGAATCGGTTGCATTTGTGCTTTCAGGTGTTACTGATGGGGAAAAGTGGTTCCGGGAAGACGAGTATGAGATCCATCATATTTGCAAATTACATAGCTCGAGATACACGCCGCCTCGGAGCTACAAGTAAGTGTACTTTGAAGAAAGGCGACAGCTGAAATAAGTTAAATGTTTTTTTGATCTCATTTATTAAACTATTTTTTCTCCCTCTGTGAATATAGTTGACGTGGAGCACTCCCATGTACGGTTTCTTGGCAATCTGGTTTTGAACCTTTGGGACTGTGGAGGGTAAAGCACCTTTGTGAATTATTTGCCCTCTTTTAGACCAGTTTCAACTCTTTTAAGTGTTTTCTCTGACCTGAAACCCTCTGTGAATCCCAACAGACAGGACACATTCATGGAGAACTACTTCACCAGCCAGAGAGACAACATCTTCAGAAATGTAGAGGTGCTTATTTATGTTTTTGACGTGGAGAGCCGTGAGCTGGAGAAAGACATGCACTACTACCAGTCGTGTCTGGAAGCCATCCTGCAAAACTCCCCCGACGCTAAAGTGTTCTGCCTCGTCCACAAAATGGATCTGGTACAGGAAGACCAGAGAGATCTGGTAAGCTTACTGATTTAGATGTATTATAATACTGGTGTAAACATGTTTGTTGTCTCACACAGAAGCAAGTAAACATGACGGCGAGTGGTAGAACATTATTCAAGTAATTTTTACATGAAAATAAGGTGACGATAAACTATTTTATAATTTTTTTTTTTTACTCTATCCTTAATAACACAATCAAATCATTACTTTGACATTATCAGCCAGCCTCTTACAAAAAAGGGAATATACATGTACTTTGTTAAATTGTATATAATTTAGCTAACATCTCAACATTTACGTCATATTATTATGTTTAGAATACGCAGAACCATTTAAGATACAACATCAGCAGGCTATCCGTAATCTTGGTCATCTCTTTTGTTAGTATCAGTAATATTACAATGTATTTCCCTATTCTACCTTCAAATAAATATAAAAATGATCAAGGTGTGATTATTTTGAAGATATTTACCAAACAAATTATTAAGTCTGTAAAATACAATTTGCAGGCTGGGAAAGGTAAAATCATACGATCTTATCCATATTAAGATTTCAATACATTTCAGTTCAGACCTAATTAGACCCTCCAGAAAAACGCGGGCTAAAATCCTTGATTATGCGATTAAACATGCAGGGTTTTTATGTGATGTTATGCAGTGAAATTGCGGAAAGTTGCGAAATATGCGTAAATAAAAAAAATGTTTATATTGGGCTGTCTTATTTATTCTCTCTCACACACAACCTGCCACTAACGGTAAACCCCTTTACTATTCAATTAAACACATTCAATGTTTATTTATTGTAAAAGCAATTGGGCTATTTTAATCACACTCTCACAAACTTCTCCGCCTCATTCTGGTTTCATTTACTCGTTCGTTATCTGACCAGCTTCAATCTTGTAGGCTACTCACCTCGTTTCTTGTAGCCCTCAAAAGGGTTTTGGAGGTTGATGCCTCAGTGAACGTGAGTTGTTTGGCTTTCTTGTCCGGAGCTACGGTGGCCGGCAGGTGCAAACGCGGAACAACGGCCCAAAACGCATACATTAGCAGGAAACACCTGCAAATAATTAAATGAAAAACAAACAAACCCTGAAAACAAATACAACAGAAAAACGCTGCATTTACAGAAATGATACAAACTAAATACAACACACAAACCCCGAGAACAAACGCAACAAAAAAACGCTGCACGATATGCAAAGTCTAAAGCACATACAAATCCCAAAACACATACAAAAAAACCATTCCGGAAGACCTCTAGGGGGGCGCGCTACGTGGAACAGATTGATGTCTGACCAGACATAGAGAGAACGAACAAGAGTGACGGAAATCGGGAGGAAATAAAGTTCATTGGAGTGAAGAAGGTACGTTTTGAAAAAGGACATTTTAATTCTTAGCAGTTTGTTTATATGTATGTATTTGTGTATAGATGTTGCAACTATACATAGCTTTAGCAATTGCCTGTAACTATGGTCATGCTAATAAAGCTATTGAATTGAATTGAGAGAGAAAGAGAAGTGACAACATGTGAAGAGGGACAAAGTAATGACAGGAGAGTAGTGTGCATTAGACATGCTCAAGAACAAATATATAGAAGACATTCAAGGAGAGAGAGACAAAACACAGATTCAACGGTAAACATGATGTATCTTTCTATTTATTTAGCTAATCACTATTTAGACTGTGTTTTTGATTGACTTGATTAAATGGATTTACTACATCAATGTATGTCTTTTCAAGCTGCCATGTTTTGTCCTTTCTGTGACCAACATCTGGGGAGTGTTCTGTGGCTCCTGTGGCAAACATGTACAGTTTTTGGCAGAAGTTTTTTTTGTATCTGTTTCAAATGCAAGAAATAAGGATTCAACACACTACTCTGTTTAGAATACTAATTGGCAGATGCATACACTAGTTATCAGCATGAAGGACACATTTTTTCATTGTCTGTTTATGTGAAATATGTAGAAGCCGTCATTAAATTGTAGACCAATGCATGATTAAATGTACAAAACATGTGTATTATATTATACATTCATAATTGTGTATTAGTTCTATCTTTATAGAGAACATTATACATTTAGAATCAGATTTTGAGACAGTGAGCGGCTGGGAAAGTCACACAAACAGTTGCTGACGTGATGTTTTCTTCGCATTCTCAGGCATTCCATAAGGAGGGCCAGGAACTCACGCTTGGGACCACCAGTGTCCACTCCATCCTCAGTGTGTCCCTCATCATCAGTGAACTTAACTGACATCTCATGAGAGGGATCGAATGAGGCACCTTTGAAGCCGCGGATTGCTCCATCCCACACATTGGCTCTATTAATATTGAACCTGCTGCAAGATGTATTTGTTATTTTTGCAGAGTTCTGCAACAATGTGTGCCACAGTCAGGTATTCTGTGCTGGGAAAGACAAAGTGATGTACTGTAATATTAAATGATGAAGCTATAATAAGATTTGCAGTATAGAATAGAAAAATTAAGTGGTAATAGTAGCAATGAATACCTTTGCTCCATTTTGTCTTCTGGCTCAGACTGGCTATCAATAATAAGTGCATACACATTTGTGTAGTTGCTGCAGTGAGAAGACAGTTGAATAATTATTTTCAAATACATAATATATGCATGACAGTCATATTTACAAAAGGATGTCGATCCTCTTCCTGTTTTTTTTCCAATACATTGGGTTCTAAACTGACAACAGTACTTTTGTCATACTCCTGCACAATCCTTGTAAACATTTGAAATGGATGCAAGAAACAATATCTGATCTTTGAAAAATATTTGTGGGTGTTTTTTGTATCGTCTTCACTAAGATGTTGTGGGTGTCATTTGGAAATGTATGAAAGTATAATTGTTCTGCTTCCTGGCAATGTTACCCACTGTGATTGGAGGCTATACAAACAAACAAATGTAAAAATAAAGATACACACCACACAACTGAGGTTACCTACTGTAACCCCAGCTTCTATGAGTAAATGGATTCGCCCTCTAAGGCTATCGCTATTGGGTAATCCCCCTGCGCCCCCACGCAGCACTGAAACACTTGTAGTACACGCCCACCGCGGGCTTCCTTCCGGTATAAATAGGAAGGAGGACCGAAAATCTGCTCCCATACAACATAACTTTTCTTCAGCTATTCGCAGAGCCAGTGGGGCCCATCACTTAGAGGGCTGCGCCATTTACTCATAGAAGCTGGGGTTACAGTAGGTAACCTCAGTTATATTTCGTATATGGCTTCGCCCTCTAAGGCTATCGCTATTGGGTTAAGGGCGAATCATGATGTAGTCTGCACCCCACTGGGTCCGCCCGGCACTAGAAGCACAGACATACCTGCTCAATAACATCCCATGCCTGTTGTGCCATGCGTAATGGCGCATCACCGTCCCTGGAACATAGCAAAACATGCCTATCTTCCCTGACGGGGTGAAGGCTGGGAACAATACATACCAGCCGCTGTGAGAAAGTAGAGACGAAGGTCCCACCTTGCCCAGCGATCATAGAGGGGAAAAAGCAGCTCTCTGTGTGTCAGACAGGTAGGAGAGCACCCAGCTGGATCCCTGATGTCACTCACTCTGACCAGGCACTCAGTACAAAGTGTGTCAGAGGAAAAAGGAACATCCCTCCTATAAGAGGGAAAAAGGGCCGCTCTCCGCGTGCCGAGAGGCAGGAGAGAGGCGCACAGCTGGCTCCCTGACGTCACTCACTCCGACAGTACACCCAGTACAGGGTGTCCTGACGTCACTCACTCCAACAGGACACCCAGTACAGGGTGTGTCAGAGAGGAATGGGAGACATCCCTCAAATAAAAATGAATAAATGAACAGGGGGAAGACCAAGATGCAGCAGTGCAAATATCTTCCACTGACATTCCTCCGTGCAAAGCCGTGGAGGAGGAAATTCCTCTGGAGTGCGCATTGATGTTCTCCGGGGGATCCACCCCAGAGGAGACATATGCCTGTGACACAGCCAGTGTGACAGCCGTTTTGCAGACAGAGGTTGCCCGATCGAGCGCTCTCCATAGTGCACAAACAGGTCGCATACAACGGCTGCTGCGTTCTGCGAGCCCCTCTGTTAATTTAGCCGGGAATATACATTGCTCTGATGGAGAGCAACGTGTGTGCGCGCGCCCAGAACAGCAGCCGCCTGGCTGCGTTCAGAAGCTGCGCAGATCGTACTCCTCCCTGGCGATTGAGGTAGGCTGCTTCCATAGCCGTGGCCTGTTGTCTGTGCAAATCAACACATGTTTGATTGTAAAGCAAAGGGGCGACTCCCCCGTTCTTTTCCGAGATTTAGAAAAATAGCGGGGGTAAAAACCGCGCAAGACACTGTTCCTGGGAGGACAGGAGTGTTTCTTGTAGGCCTATCCCATGGAACTGCTGGGGGAGAGGCTTCTCTGTGATGTGCCGTAATGGTCGTCATGGTGACGAGCCACGCCATCGCCGCCCGTGAGGCAAAAGGGCAAAGAGAAAATAGCTATATTTCTGATTGGCTGGGCGTATTGCAAACCACGCCCCGTAAAACTCAAACGTTTTGTGAAGCCGCCATTTTATTATCCTCGCATTAGCATTAGCCCAGCGCAGAAACACAGAGAGACTAACTTATGGCAACACAAAATAAAACATGGGAGTGGTGGAGATGAGGAGGTGTCGGCGTTCTGGCGATTTACTCGGAAGGCTTCAGTAGAAGCTGCTGGGAGTCCCAGCAGCTTCTACTGAAGCCAGTCCCCAACTCCGGGGACTTTGGGCGGCAATATACGCCGTGAAGTGGTTTGCGGCCTGCCAGTAAACCCAAAGCAGAAGAAGAAGAAGTGACGTCAGCGGCTTCATTTGCCTAATCCACCCCCAGGGATTTATTCCGGTGTGAACGCGATCTGTACTTAGTTCATGAGAACTAAAGAGTTCTCATGAACCTTTGTGGGAAAAGTACTGCGGTGTGAATGCGCCTAAGGGGATCATCCCGTGACCAGCTGATGCCAACGCCGAGCAGTTGCGTCACGGAGAGGGCTGTGTGGGTTGTGACATGCCGGAGGAGAGCTGTCAGTTCCTCCACTCGCTGCCGCGAGAGCCGCGCTCTGCTGGCTGAGTTTAATTCCACTCCCAGATAAACGTTTGTCTGAGAGGGAAGAGGACAGCTCTTCTTCCAATTTATTATGAAACCCAGGCTTTGACAGATACCGTCTGTAAAGCAACTTCCTCGCTGGAGCGAGCCAGCAAATAGCAGGTCGTCCAGAGAAAACCACACTCTCATCCCTCCTCTGTGTAGTGGCTCCAGCCTTCTCTACACAAAAATGGGAGAAGCCAGGAAATATCCGAACGGCAGATGATTGTCTGGTCTGATATTCCCTGAATGAGAAAACGCAGGAATTTCCTGTGTCTTGGGATGATGGGTACGTGGAAGTATGCATCCTTCAGGTGGAAGTGAACCAGTCGTCCTGGTGAACACATTCCAGCACCTTTTTGATCGTCAGCATGTTGCCCGTCTTTTTCGGGATTAGAAAAATAACGGGAGTGAAAATCCCTGATTTTCCTCCCTTTGAGGAACCCTGGAAATATTCTCTTTCAACAGGAGTTCCAGCAGCGCTGAATGTAGCGCAAGACACTGTTCCTGGGATGACAGGAGTGTTTCTTGTATCCCATGGAACTGCGGGATATGAGATATGCTGTAATGGTCGTCATGGTGACGAGCCACGCCCTCGCGCTTCTTGAGGCGAAAGGGCTGCGAGGGAATCTCCACACGCTGCATTTCACTCTGGCTCTCATCATGAGGCGTGTACACGCCCAGGGGATGAGTAATGGTGTGTGCAGTGCTGTCCACACGAGGCGTTATAACGGTGCTCGTGGATTTATTATGACCGTGTGTAGGAGGCATATCTGGGACAGAGGAATGCCGCAAGCTCTGCAGTTTATAAACTGAAGAGTTTATCGCCGGCCACTAGAGGGCAGCGTCACTGCTGTCGCTGTCCGGATATGCCGTCCTTTGACCCGGAAGTGCCGAGCGGCCATTTTAGTTCACATGTTGTTCATTCACTCCGCCTCGAGTTGAGCAAGCCCCCAGGAAGTGCGCCGGACTCAGATGAAAATATTCGTGCTGGCCAAACGGCGGTACTACACTTCCGTTTGGTTGCCAGGCCCGGAAACACTTTTTCCCATTGACTTACATGGGGAAAGAGTGGTCTGTAACTCGTTGGATCATTTTTTTTAAACTAAATAAACTACCCAGTATGAACACTTGTATAGCCCTTATTAAAAACATTCGTTCCTCAAGTTGTAAAAATTAGCTAATAACGTTATTCTGAGAGTTATTTCCCTCTGCATTATGAACGTGCATCTAACCCACGGGACCGCGCCGCCTGGCACGTTCATGTTACGTGTCCCGACCAATCAGAGCACACTGTGCTCACAGGGTGGGGCTGGAGCTATTGGAGCTACAACGAGCCGTTAAAGGCAGAGAGTGAAATTCAGTGAATACACGTAGTTTACAGAGATGCTGTATGAGAAACCAATGTGAGTTGCTTTATCTTTACCCATGGATGCACAATAAGAACGGATCCATATCGTCTTACTGCCATCCCACGGAGCTGTAATAATGGATATATTGCACATGTTTGCTGTAATTCATTATCATACTACATGGGCTGTATGATTAAATCTTGTACCGTAAATGTTGTATTAAATAAAGTTAATATTACCGACATTATTAACGTCCCTGTAGCTTCGTATTGCACTAAGAAGCTTATTGCACTGTATATAAATATATATATATAGGCTACAGTGCAAAAATTATTTCATGCTAAATGAAGCTCTGTTGGATATCACTAGATCCTCTTACAGCGTAATATAAGTACATAAGTTACGATTGATGTGCACATTAGCATCATTACTAGCTAGCCGCTAGCTAATATCTGCCGCCTCGTTAATATCAAATCCATGATAACAACAATCCATTACCATGAACGCGCGGTGCTGTTACGTGTACGCAAATTGACGTGCTTGATGTGAACGAGCATTTTGGTTAAAGTTGCGCATGCTCTATGAGTGCACATACGGGTACTTCTCAGGCATGCTGGGTAATCTGTGACGTTTCACTCTCTCAAAAGTTGAGCCATTTTATCATCATGCGCTAATGAGCAGCTCTCATAGGAATGAATGAGGCCCCGCCTCCCACGCTGTATCCAGTTCTTATTATACATCCATGGAGTTGAGACGTTCATCCACTCACTCATGTAAGACTGTTTCCACTATTGTTTGGTGTGTCTTTACTCTATGTACAGGCATGAAAATCACTCACCTTTCGGCGAAATTCGCCGTTTTGAATCCAAAATAGGTCGTTTGTGTGATTCATGTAGATCTGCAATAAAAATATTTTTGGGGTATGGGGGGGGTCTGGGACCCGGAGTAATCTCCGTACCAGAGTGTAGGAATACTCTGTTACAGTAAAAGTCCTGCATTCAAAATGTTCCTCAAGTAAAAGTAGAAAAGTATTCTCATCAAGATATAGTGAAAGTAGCGACAGTAAAAGTAGTCGTTGTGCAGATTGGTCCATTTCAGAATAATATATATGATATGTTTTATAATGATTGATCATGAAAGTGTTCTCAAAGCTGGTAAAGGTGCAGCTAGTTTGAATGACTTTGTATACTGCAGGGTAGCTTGTGGATTTACTCCAGGTGGAACTAAAGTCTGATTCAACACTTGATTAGATTTCACATCATTCATCCACATCTGTAAAGTAACTAAAGGTATTAATACATGTAGTGGAGTCAAAGTACACCATTTACCTCTGAACTGTAGAGGAGAAGAAGAACAAAGTAGCAAAACATTGAAATACTTAAATAAAGTACAAGTATCTCAAAATTGTACCCAAGTACACTCTTAAAACTACTGGGTTAAAAAATAACCCAATCATAACCCAGCTGCTGAATCACTATAGGACAGAACACACGCTGGGTTGTCTTAACCCATATGCTGGGCTGGATCATTTTAACCCATGTGCAGGGTTGTTTATTTGACCCAAGCTAGTGATTGAAATTAACTATATCACTGGGTTAAATGAATATAAACCATACATTGGGTTGTTCATTTGACCCAAGCTATTGATTGAAATTAACTATATTGTTGGGCTAAATAGAATATAATAATAATGTATAATAGTGTAATGAATTATCTCCAAACACACCGTATATATATATAAAAATGCATTTATTGATAATTTGAACAGCTTTGGCAAATCGCCAACATTCCATTTCCACTATAAAAGAACAATGCATTTTAGCACAATACAAATTCAATATATTTAACTCTTAAATAAATAAAAACACCTTAAAAACAGTGCTAGGGCCTTGAGAAATATCTGTGTGTATTTTAACCATCACTTATGAGTAGTGTTGGGACTAACGCGTTACAAGTAACGCGTTACTGTAACGTCGTTACTGTTGGTAGTAACTAGTACTCTGACGCATTACTTTTGAAATTCAGTAACGCAGTTACCGTTACTACATTGTGCGTTACTCCGTTAGTTTTTTTATATAGTCAACAGCCAGGCGAACAGAGATGAGAACTGTACTTAAGTACTTGAGTAAATGTACTTAGATACTTCCTGTGTCACATGCGGAGACGGGCTGTGGGCATGTTTGTGTTGTTTACTAACAAGACTATCATGGCGGCGGCGGAGCTCAAGTCTAGTTTAGTCTATTTCAATTTTGTCGAGCACCAAGAAAAGAACGTTTTAGTTAAATGTAAGTTGTGTCTTGGCGGGTCAAAGATCCTATCTACTGCCCAAACCAGTCATTAAAATCTCTTAAAACATCTGTAAAAACAACATGCTGGGACGAAGCTAGTAGCTAAGACCACAGAGACTCAGCCGACGCCACTCCACCTCCACCTAAGCAACAGCGGCTGGATTTTAACCGAGGGACTGCTGGCCAGGGAAAAGTCGATAAAGCCATTGCACAGTATGTTGTAGAACACATGCAGGCTATAGCTACGGCTACAGTGGAGTCACCCGCTTTCAGGGAGCTAGTTAGCATGATAGCATGTCCGGGCGGCACACGGCATATGGGACGGAAAACTTTTTCCAACTACCTGGAGAAAGAATATACAAAAATGGAAAGCCAGCTAATATCGATGCAATCCAGATTGCATATAATGCATGTCAAGTTGATCAACAGATTGTATTATTCTCCAATGCAATAACAGTACTGAAATGAAGGCTATAAGGGCATTAATGGTAGACATTTTGTCAAGTAACGAAAACGTTACTTTTCACAGTAACGCATTCCTTTTGGATGTAAGTAACTAGTAAAGTAACTGAGTTACTTTTGACATGAAGTAACTAGTAATGGTAACTAGTTACTGGTTTTCAGTAACTAGCACAACACTGCTTATGAGTAAACACAATTTTCAGGAACAGTTCTGCGTATTAATTTAACACATGGACCATAAAGACCCAATACATATAAAAGTATAAAACAACATCTACGAACAGTCCTTCAACTTGAAGCTGAACAGTAACAAATCTGTCAATGAACACAACAGAAAACAGATGTAAAGCAGCAGGATGTAAACAGAGGAGAACAGTGTGTGTGTGTGTGTGTGTGATTGTTAAAGTGCAACTTTGTTGGTTGGATTAAACTGCCAAAAGCTTTTTCAGGCTCAACACCCTGGGCTTCAAGTTCCCCTCATCAACACTTTCTGGGTGAAGTCGAAAGTGTTGGCCAAGTCTTTTGGGTAGCTCAGATGCAGGGCAAAGGTCAGTGCAAAAAGCAGGATGAATGCGTCAGCCAGTGTGGGGAGTTCCATAACTCTGTTACCCTCAATGACAACAGCGATCCTCTCTGGGCAGAAGAGCGTGGTGTCTGTTGACCTGGCACTGATCATGAGAAGTCCGACCGCGATGCCCTCTGTGTCTGGATCATCAGACTGCTCCACCTGATGACAAGAACAGATAAACGTTACCCAAATTGCCTCTCTCAGAAATGTGTTTTCTGAAAAATACATCGGTGACATATCACATAAAATAACCGTATGTTTTGTGCATAATGTGGGTTTAAGGAAACGCCTATTAGCATTGCACAACATAATGTTACAGCACCAGAAACGTCAGCCTCCAAAATAACCAATCAGTTGACATAAATGCTTTCAACAAAAATCATGTATAACCTTCATAAGGGTAGGATTTATTTTATCACTGTATTAGACTGTTACTATTAGCTAGTTGTACCTAATAAACTGGCAACTGAATATATATTTACAGTATAATCTCTCCCTACTACACATACAAAAAAATATGGGGAACACTAGAGATTATTTTGTATTGAACACTGATGCTGCAGGAAAGAAAGCCCTCTCTTGATTGTGTATTTTATTAAATCACCTGAGCCCATTTTATACACGCTTAATTTCAAATAAATCCTTAAGTAGAAATCATATTCAACACCTCTGAAGTGTTGAAGTAAAGGGAGATTATGTTCAACATGTCCATTGTGTACCTTACAATAATTACAATTCTTATGGCAATATTCAAATCTTGGAACTAGAACCTGAATGGGATGTGAGCAAAACAAGAGATAATGTTTGATTAACAACACCTGAGTGACAGAATCAAGCTTTGATGACACCAGGACAGTTCATACTTTTTCAAACTAAATCTATCATTTATTATAATTTTTTCACTATAAAAATTCAAATAATTGTCTACCTGCGATAGAGCTCCTGAAACAATGTAACAAGATAAACTATATTTGTGGATGATCTGTCACATACATTCAAAACAGTTATTATGCTGACTTACATGCCACAGCCTCGGAAACGTGGAGTCATCTTCATGCAGATATTCAGGCAGAGCACAGAGGACAGCAGCACGGAGGACATGGACGTCAGCTTGCTCCTTGAGTGTGAGAACATATATTTGTTTTACTTTGGATGCTAAACAGTAGAACCACACAACAATTTATATCACAAGAAAGGGCTCTTCCATGACTGAAGAGATTAACATTTTCACAAAGATAATCCACTCTAGTATGAGAATAAAACACCAAGAGGCATAACCGACTCACCTGGAGGTCATAGGAGGCGAATAGCTGATCCAGAAGTTCAGTTTCCTTTCCTTGCCGCCTTCTTCCTGAACAGGCTCTGAAGATGGAGGACATGTCTATCCAACTCCGCCAGTGCATGACATTAAGGATTTTGGGAGATGGCCCTGTGGGCCATCTAAGCTAATTTACAGATGGCCCTGAGCCCAATAGAGATTGCCCTGAAAAATGCGCGCGGACGAAATGGCACGAAGGGTTTGGGGGGCCTCCGTCCCCCTAGAAAATTTAGATTTTTGCAGGTCTTAGATGCTGTCTGGTGCATTCTCTAGACTGAATTATAAGATGAACCACCACAATATTGTATTGTACAATTTCAATTTTATTCTTCATTTCACTTGTTTGTTTGTTCTTGTTTGTGTTTGCTCGCTTGCATGCCCTGCATAGCTATAAGAAACACTTAAGTTGTTGGTCAAGACACTTTCCATCTGATGAAGGCAAATGCCTTCCCAGATGTAAAAAAGTAGAAAACATTACATTCAGTTATTAATGCCAAAACAAAAAAAAATGTTTGTAATGTTATCTACTGTAAGTTGGTCGAACGAATGCCTCCTCATCCGGAAGCTGACCGAGCAGACCCGAGCAGCAGTCGAGAGGAGCCGAGCGCATCCGCGAAGCACACAAAATGGCGACGTCATAGTTCCCATTAGCCGGCAAATCTAAATGTCCGGTCAAAATAATTTCCCTTTAGCGCAATACCGCTTCAGTTGCGCCACTTATGTGACAGACAAAAGAGTATGTGACAGACAAGAATAGTCAATTCTAATGTCTAACACGTAATGTGGAGAAAGAGATGTCCTGTGTGGGTTGATTGTGCGTTGATCTGTTGGTAATGCCTCGGGGTTCCAGTGGGCATGTAAACAAATACATAATGCTGCGCTATACTTTGTGGCCTCACCCAGTTGTATAGCGACACTTATTGTGTAGGTGTCTTTTAATAAACAGGTAGTAATATCATTAGCTAGAACTAGCTGAATCTGATCGATATGGACATAAACGCGAGTGAAGTCTAATCTGACGGGAGAGAGAGATCAGCTGAGCAGGCTGACGAGTGGACATGCAGCTCTGCATGATCACATGCAGCGGTGAGCGGACAAAACACACACACTTCAGGTTAGAATATCACACGTAGCTATTTTAATTACCTCTCAAACTACCTAAACTAGTTATAGATATGTTTAGTTTTACTGTCGGGTCACTCATTACTGGATCCGCAAGCTGCATGATACTGGCACAATAGATTGCCCGATCGGGCAACCAGCAGGTCAGGCTTCATTGCCCGAGCTAAATACTAGATGGCCCCGGGCCATCGGGCAGTCCTTAATGTCGAGCCCTGTCCGCATAGAAGTGGTTCTTCAGGTTGAGGTTTGTTATCCTGTGAAACTCTGCCAAAATATAAAATGACTATTTAACAGAAACATAAAATGCTAAATCTGAGTAAACATGTCAAAGTTATCAGTGACAAAGGCACACAAAATAATTATATAGTTGTAATAAATAAAATATTTTCACCTGTGACTCCATTTTCAAGGCAGGCCAGCGTTCCAGGATCTCTCCAACAGGTAGCTCATCATTGATGATCTCATTGCGCCGCAGGGCAAAGGTAGTCTGCATTAACTTTTAAATCAAGCGAATAATAATGTTCAAGTAACTCTGCCCTTGTATCAAAGACAGCAGCACAAAGTTTGCATCTCCAAGCCATTGGAAAACGTAACAATATTCACAGGCACCCTACAAACGACGGCGTGCGTTGACGCTTGCCTGCGGGCATGTCTGAAGCTAGACCAACAACCAATCACATGAAAGCTACACTTTGCTCCCACAATGCAGTTCGGCTAAGTGTGATGTCACCCCATTCAAGGTGAATGGGCAGAAGCGTCAACGCACGCCGCCAAACTGCATTGTGACAATCAAATCATATGCCAGTACAAGCTCTAGCCAATCAAACCGCGTGCTTGTGTGTCCGGGGCGGGATATTCATGTAATTGGTTGTTGGTCGAGCTTCAGACAAGCCCGCCGCCGTAAGCATGCCACAGTTGCGCCGCTGCGAGGCTCCACTCGCACCCCCCCCAGCGTGTCACAGTTTCTCCACTGTGAGGCTTGAAGACCAGATTGAAGAAGCCATATATCTGCCAGTTGCGTCAGTTTCCTTAAGAGAAAAAACATTAAAGGTTAGCTGGGTTGCAAAGTTTTCACAAAATGAGAAACACTATTTTCGAACCTAAAATGACGGCAGGCGGCGCGCTTTTCTCCTTTTTTGTTACAGCATGCATGTCTGTGCATGTTTTATTAACTTAGAGGCATATAAGTTAATACAACGAGGATTTACGTTCATTTTAATCCACTAACGTTGTACCATAACCGTGCGTTCTGCATGTTTTTAAAAGCAAGCTAACTTGAAACACTAGACTATTAATCTGTTAAATACGGCAGCCCCCGGTACCGAGGGCTTCTTGTTCACGAAACGTTGTCTCAGGGGCTTCTTAACATTTAAAAACCTATTAATGTGTCATACCCACTTAACGAAACTCAGCTAACTGAAGATACGAACCATTTTTACCGAAACAAAACACAAGTCTCACTATTAAATTAGCGCACAGAACTCACGGTAGAAATACTTTATTATAGGCTACTTATCGTAACTGCGCATACAAGATATCAGATTAAAGCTGAGATTCCACAGATTCTAGAAGTATTAGTATGTATTTGAAAACGCTGGGGGGTATAAATTACTTTGTAAAATGAATAGTCTAGTGTTTCAAGTTAGCTTGCTTTTACAAACATGCAGAACGCACGGTTATGATACATTGTAGTGGATCAAATTAATCCTCTATGCCTCTAAATTAATAAAACATGCCCAGAAATGCGGTAAAAAAAGAAGAAAGAAAACGCGCCGCCTGCCGCCATTTTAGGTTCGACTTTTCCAGAAAACTTTTGCAACACAAACCTTCCACTTTGAGATATAACTTAAAACAATATAACAATACTGTCTTACACGTAAGTTAAATCATTTCTCAAGTGAGGGAGATATTAAATGTAGGCTAGCTAACAAGAGCTCAAATCAAACTAACACACCATGCGACACAAAGTGCATTAGATGCAGAAATTAATAACACATCATTTAAATACTGTGCAAAGGCAAGCCGTAACTCACCAGAGTAGTGCGGCCAAAAAAAAAGATCACGATTCCGGCACGGTGGGCAAAGTATTCTTAAAAGTCTGAGCGACTTCAACAGAGGCGAGGGGCTAATGGCGGACTCTGGTGAAGGCATGGGCGTCTAGGCACGTCGGGGGCGGAGCACATACGTGATGACGTCAGACCAGCGTCAGACAGATTCAGTAAAAATGTTTGAGTACTATTACCAATATGACCCTAAGTGGTTGAACACTGTATACACAATATTAAAAATCAGTTCATAGTCATCAGAAAATTAGCGGTGAATTAACTTTTTTAAATGTTTGAGTTAAAACAACCCATTTTCTTTCAGAAGCAGTGTGCAAGAACACTGGTGATTCTGTGAAATCACTGGCTGATTAGTGGTTTTGCAAAATCACTGTTGTGGTTGTAGTGGTTTTTCAAAATCACCTAGTTACTAGTGATTCAACAAGTTACAGAATTGTATAATTATATAAATATAGATAAAATATAGGTTCCCTTGTGTTGTGAGAAATGACAAAAAGATGGTTCCAGAATGATTCAGAAGTGGGAAAATGAATAAAGCAACCTCTGGGTTAAAAATAACCCAGGCAGGTGTTCAACTGCAATTGAAGCCCTAATAACCCCTTTGACCCAGCATGAACAACCCACCAGTGTGTTTACAGTACCCAAATAACCCATAATTATGACCCAGACAAATCAACCCAGCAATGTGTTTATAGAAATAACCCAGCATTTTTTAGAGTGTAGGCTATAGTACTTGAGTTTATGAATTTAGTTACTTTACACCAGATGCCATAAAGATAGAAAGACTAAGCCTTGCACAGAGGCATGACAATAGATTTTCAAAATGCTCAACAGTGCTGCCAAAATTATAAACTGACTGCTACACAATTAAAATAAATGCTTTTATATATTTCTATTAGATGTAACTCTTTAGCGTTTCTGTTATTATTAACACTGCTGCTTTAGTTGTTTTGACTGCTAAAATCCTCTGTTATTCCTCATTTTAAAGCCGATATTCCGTGGGGTCGGGGGGCTCGGGTCCTTGTCACCTTTTCCATACCTGATGAGTTTGCATCCCTGATAATACTTAGTAAGGAGGCCATAATATTTTTGACTCATGGCTGAAGTTAAGTTTCTCCAGCTCTCCCCAGGTTGGCAAAAAAATGCATCTCAAAATGCATCAGATTGATGCTTTAAAATATGGAATATTCAAAATGTTCTTCCGGGGGAGCATGCCCCCGGACCCCCCTAGAGGGATAATATCCTTCTCACCTTTTTCACCCCTGACCCGTTTTCATGCCTGCATGCATGTATGTAGTACTTTGTCAGCTTATCCTGCGACATTGCTCTGTTTCAGGGTGTCGTCATCCTTGTCATTAAAGTACCGAAACTGACATTGAGGAGTGTGTTTCTTCATAAACCAATAGGTTAAAACAGCAGGCTTCTGCAGCGAATGAACCACCTCTGGAGACTCCACCTGTGGGGGAGACCCAGGGGGATCCCTACGTGACCAGCTGACGCCAACGCCGAGCAGCTGCGTCACGGAGAGGGCTGTGCGGGTTTGTGACGCCAGAGGAGAGCTGTCAGTTTCGCCACTCACTGCCGCGAGAGCCGCGCTCTGCTGCTGGCTGAGTTTAATTCCACTATCAGATAAACGATTGTCTGAGAGGGAAGAGGACAGCTTTTCTTCCAATTCATTATGAAACCCAGGCTTTGACAGATGCGATACGAATGTAACGTCTGTAAAGAGACTTCCTCCCTGGAGCGAGCCAGCAAATAGCAGGTCGTCCTGAGGAAAACACACTCTCATCCCTCCTCTGTGTAGTGGCTCCAGCCTTCTATACACAAAAAATGCGAGGAGCCAGGAAATATCCAAACGCTATTTCCTGTGTTTCGGGATGATGGGTGAACCAGTCGTCCTGGTGAACACATTCCAGCACCTGATTTTCTTCCCCTTGAGGAACCCTGGAAATAGCCTCTTTCAACAGGAGTTCCTGCAGCTCGGATTGGAGCGCAAGACATAGCTTCTGGGAGGACAGGAGTGTTTCCTGTATCCCATTGAACTGGGGGGGGGGGGGAGGAGGAGAGGCGAGGCGAACTGCAGGGTGTATCCTCTGCTGATCAGCCTGCTCATCCATCTGTCCATCAGACACACACGCTGCCACTCTGAGAAAAACTCTGAGAGCAGGCGCACATGCTCGAGATGTGTTTTTGGTCGTCATGGTGACAAGCCACGCCAGAGCCCCTGCCGCCGCTGCCCGTGAGGCAACCCAAGGTGTGCTTGGACCGAAAGGGCTGCGCGGGGGCCTCCACACGCTGCGTCTCACTCCGGCTCTCATCATGAGGCACGCTCAGGGGATGGATGGAGGTGTGTGCAGTGCTGTCCACATGAGGCGTTATAATGGCGCTCATGGGTTTATTATGACAGTGTGTAGGAGGCGTATCTCGGACAGAGGAACGCCGCGAGCTCTGCAGGTTATTAACCGAGGTTAAAACCGGCAGGCTTCTGCCGCGAGCCCTGCTGTCTACTTAATCAACAGATTAGTGGCAGCCGGCTTAATTTGCGAGCTCTGCAGTTAATTAACCGAAATCCTCGCCTGGGAGACAGCGACGGACGCACACAGAATGAGCGCCGTGCTGGCCACCTTGCTGATTTCCTCTGCCTCGGTGGTGGACCGCTCTACCAGTGTCACCACCGAGTTGGAGAGCAGCGCGATGTTATTCGCCGCCACGCTGTGGTGACGGAGAGGGTGAAAGCAAGTTCGGCCGCCAAACTGGCACCCTGCTCCAGAGGGAGGGGAGAACCGAACGGTGAACCGTGGAGGGAGGCGGGGCAGGAGTTGCTTTTCTTCGGACTCCTGCCCGGCACTCGGCCCCAGGGACACGAGGCCCCGTCCGTGGGCTCGTAAGCCTGGACGGGCCAATTGTCCTCCTCGGCCACAGCAGCAAGAGCGTCCGCTCTCCGCTGCCTGTCGCCCGAGGGGAGACGGGCGCAGTGTGTGCATGCTACCTGCTGGTTTAGAGCCGCGTACGCGTGCTCTGACCCCAGGCAGGATTCACATACTGCTTTTATCTCTGCTGGTCATAACTCATTATGAACCCAGAGCCATATGAGGGACAATCACGGGCGCAGTTGTTGCTCATGATTCTCAATTGCTGTGCTTCAGTAACTGTGCTGGTTTGCTGAAGAAAAGAGGGAGCAGATTGTCGGGCCTCCTTCCTATTTATACCGGAAGGAAGCCCGAGGGTGGGGCCCACCTTGCGGGTGGGCGTAGACTACAAGTGTTTCAGTGCTGCGCAGGGGGATTACCCAATAGCGATAGCCTTAGAGGGCGAAGCCATATACGAAATAGAACTTCTTTTAAATGTGGATAAAACCAAGGTAATGCTCTTTTCTAAAGCTAAAGCTAAAAATACACCAGAGACTGCTTTGGATATTGTAACTACGCAAGAAATACAACTTGAAGTGGTTACCTGTTACAAATACTTGGGTATCTGGCTTGATGACTGTCTCACTTTTAAACTTCATGTCAATAACCTGCTTAAAAAGCTGAGGGTTAGGCTAGGTTTCTTTTACAGAAATAAGTCCTGTTTCTCGCTTGAGGCCAGGAAAAGGCTAGTCACTGTGACCTTTTTAACTGTGCTGGATTATGGTGATTTGTTATATATGAATGCACCTGCCAATTACCTGAGCAAGTTAGATGCTGCGTATCACAGTGCACTGAGATTTTTGACAAATTGTAAAGCACTTACGCATCACTGTACCCTGTATACCAAGGCGGTTATGCCATCACTTACTGTACGGAGGCTCAGTCACTGGTACTTTTTCATTTACAAAGCCATGTTGGATAAACTACCATCTTATATCTGCTCCCTGATCTCTCTGCGAATTGAAAGTACTTATTGCCTGAGATCGCATGCTGTGGTTTTATTAAATGTGCCAAGTGCTAGGACTGTCTTAGGGAAGAAAGCTTTTAGATGTGCAGCTCCACTAACATGGAACAGTCTGCAAAAAGAATGGAAAATTACCAAGCTAGTACCACTACATGTTTTTAAAGCTCGGTTGGATGCTACAAAATCAGATGCTGTTGGTACCTGTACTTGTGGTTAAATATGTAAATTGTAATCCCTGTACATTTTGCTGTATGATGTCCTTTTGTTGTTCTGTTGTTTATGTCTTCTTGTGGAACCTACTGCTGCAGGTCTCCCTTGAAAAAGAGATCATTGATCTCAATGGGATTTTACCTGGATAAATAAAGGTTTTGAATTGAATTGAAAAACTGTGTCACGATGCAACTGTCAACATTGTTTACCTATAGAAGTTGTTCTGACGCGGGACAGACTGGACCTCTTCCTGGAATGGGGTTGGTGCTCCATCCTATTTTTAGCCAGGAAATAAGTGCACACAAAGGTATTTATTGATTTCATGTTCACAAATTCAAACCTACATGGTATAATTACATTTTGAATTAGTCTTACCCGATCAGACGCTGGTTGTGGGTGCCTGAGAGGTCTGATAAAGGTAAACAACAAATATATTCAAACTACTGTACTGTTAAAACATTCTGCTTCTTGTGGCACAAAATAATATGTTGACAATGTTTTTATTTTACCCTGGCAAACTGTTGTCCATTCGTGGAGTGCTCACTTTTGGAACATTTGGAATGTCCCACACCTGCATACACACAAATGACTGACTGAAATACAAATAAATTCACTTTAATTAAGAATAAATGCCACGATAAATCCAAACTGACCAAGGTACAGTATATTGTTGACCGTCATTTAACTCTCACATTAGGATTTACATTGGGGCAACCAACTCCTCTCTGCACCTATAATATATCTATATGATGTCAAGAGTTACATTTAGGTGCACAGTGCTGTCTCTTGACTTGCAAACTCTTTTACCAAACAAGCTAACGCTAGCTGGGTAAATATGACGCTCTTTGTATCAAAACAAAACTTACCTTCTTATATATCGACTTTTCCCACTTCGATCAACTTTGTTTCCTCCGGCTTCAATTTGCAGCACTCTTGTTCGTTCTCTCTGTCTGGTCAGACATCAATCTGTTCCACGTAGCGCGCCCCCTAGAGGCCTGGAGCACTTCCGGAATGTTCTTTTTATTTTTTTTATGTGTTTTGGGATTTGTACGTGCTTTGGACTTTGCATATCGTGCAGCGTTTTTTTGTTGCGTTTGTTTTCGGGGTTTGTGTGTTGTATTTAGTTTGCATAATTTCTGTAAATGCAGCGTTTTTCTGTTGTATTTGTTTTCAGGATTTGTTTGTTTTTCATTTCAGGATTTGCAGCCGTTTCCTGCTAATGTATGCGTTTTGGGCCGTTGTTCCGCGTTTGCACCTGCCGGCCACCGTAGCAGCAGCAGACAGCCTTTTCGAATGTTTGAATGAATCCAAGTGGGTCGTCACCGTCGGTTTTCTCTTATGCTCCAACACACAGTTGCACGGGGTGCAGAATAGTTTCCCCCCATTTTCGTGCAAGACATCGGGGTACTGCTTTGCCCGGTCTTTAGCAGAAATGTTCGTCGTTAAAGGAACGCTCCACTCATTAGATAATTAATCAAAACTTCAGTATTTAGTGAAACATTATGTTTAAACCACACCCTGAAGAAATCAGCGATATTCCCCGGTAAATAATGATTTTATAGCTCTTTTTTTTATCAAAACCTGTATATTCCGTCAGGCCGCTGCCATTTTGCCCATTTTCAGTAGTCACGTGATGGTCGTGACGTCATCCATGCGTTCACTTTGTAAACACACGAAAACATGGAGTATTTGAGTTCGGACTCGTCAGCCGAGGAAGAAGTTTTGAGCAATATGAAGAGATTGGATGGGGGAATTCAGCCATACAGGTTCAAGCCTACTTAGTACTACTTAGTAGATACAATGATTTTGATTACTAGATATGTATGCATGTAGTACCACCCTTGCTAGCGATTCCCTCTCTAGTTTAGCATACTCAGCCTCGTTGTCCCTGGCCCTAGAACCACGATTTTATGGGGCCGGAAAAACTGGGGGAAAATACCCACTAGCCGGTACTACGCTATATGGAAAGGCCACCAAAAACTGGCCTGGCCTGTACGATAAAGGACGTTTAAACGGGGCTACCCGCTGCAATGGAAATGCGCTATAACATACCTTATTCTTACTCCGAGCACTACTTCTGGTCCTCCGTCGCTTCACACTTGCAGAGGGCGATTTCTCAACTGGCCGAACTGGTGTCCTGGTCGGTGATGACACCAGAAAGACCGATGGTACTGCATCTCCATTAAGTAATGGTTGTTCAATAAATCCCATGTTATGTTTTATCATACTCAGAGTCGTCGTCCGGAAACTTGAAATGTTCGCTGCATACATGCGCCTGTGGATCTTTCGGTTCGGGCCGGCCACATTTCGCTAGCCACTGCCTCCGAACGTACTTCCTACGCTTACCTTTTGGCAACAGATGGAACCGAGCATTCCGTGGATTGTTCCAATCAGAATTGTGGCAATGTTTCGCGATACAATGAGGCATATTTGAAGAGAGTAACTACAGTAAATAACATAAACATCAACGTGTCCTCGAAACCAAACGCATGGTTTACGTCACGTCCGGTAAAATGGCGCCGCCCACAGTGTTGATGTTATTTCGGTAATTAATCAGTTTAAAATCACTGATAATGTCATCGGATTTAAAAAAATAAAAAAAAAAGACTGGCAGAGACTGGTCTGTTTTATCGGATGATAATTATTTAAAAATGAGTGTCATGAGCATACCATTCCTTTAAATGAGATGGATTAGATTTTTTCATCTTGGTGTTTTCTCTCTCGTGTGAGTTCCACACGTTCACTCTACGGTGTTGTTTACCTTCTGTGATGCGCGAGCTGAAGACGTTGCATCATCATTATCATCACTACTTCACGTCGACGAGTTAACTTTTTGTCCCCTCAACTTTGTCTGAAAAAATGCGGGGATTATGCGGCCTTTTGATAAATATGCGGCCTTTTAAAAAATCTTCGCCATTTCGCCATTTTTTTTTATATATATATATATATATATATAAACATATTGTTTTTTTTATATATACATATTTTTTTATATATATACATATATGTGTGTATATATACATATGTGTATATATACATATATAATCATGCTTTATAGGAATACTTAAAGAAAATAAAAATGTTGTTAATTCACAATAAATCTTATTGCTTCCATACCATTTATGATACTGACTATCTAACTGTTTACAGATCTTTAAGGAGCGTGAAGAAGACCTGAAGAGGCTGTCCAGACCTCTGGCCTGCACGTGCTTCAGGACATCAATCTGGGACGAAACCCTGTATAAGGTTCCAACACCTGACCAGTTGTATGTTCACATGTCATGTAGTAAAGTTGACACTGTAAGAAAACTATTTTGAAATGTCTCCGCAGGCCTGGTCCAGCATTGTATACCAGCTCATACCCAACGTCCAGCAGCTGGAGACAAACCTGAGAAACTTTGCACAGATCATAGAAGCTGATGAAGTGCTTCTATTTGAGAGAGCCACCTTCCTGGTGAGAGCAACTGTTCATCTGGCACGACCCGGCAGAACATCTGGATGTAGTTATGAAACTTTTATATTTATATTTTTATGTTTTAAATGCAGGTGATCTCCCACTACCAGTGCAAAGAGCAGCGCGATGCCCACCGGTTCGAGAAGATCAGTAACATTATCAAACAGTTCAAACTCAGCTGTAGGTAAGTTCACTCTGCGGGAACATCAATGTCACACCACACACTGCGTTCCTGTCAGAGGTGGGAAGTAGTGGAGTACAAATACTTAGTTACTGTACTTAAGTACATTTTTCAGGTATCAGTACCACTACTTATTTTTCTTACGACTTTTTCTTCTTCCATTTTTAACACAAATACCTGTACTTTCTACTTCTTACATTTCTAAAACAGGCTCGTTACTTTAGTTTTAATCTGTGTTTGGTGGCGTGATTGATTTTAACACGATCCGTGTATCCATCATTTCCTGGTCTTCTCTAAACAAGAGCGACCAATGAAAATGTTGTCATGTTGCCGTTGTTCAGCATCGAAACATTCATTAGCTAACAATGACATTATTGTTCTATTAATATAAAAGGAGGTCAGTTACTCTTTAAAAAAGAGGGTAGTTATGGGTACTTTTTACTTAAATACATTTCGAAGCCCATACTTCTTTACTTTTACTTGAGTAAAGTTTAGTCAGTATTTTTAAACACGACTATCTGTACTTCTATTTGAGTAAAGGATGTGTGTACTTTTGCCATCTCTGGTTCCTGTTGGAAAAATATCACTCGTCACCGGCTTCAATATCAGGATACATGTATTTATTATCCTTGCAAGAATGGAAATAGTCATCACATACAGAGCATATGGTACAACTAGTTCCCGAACAGTGTCCTTCACATGCTTTATATACAAGAGAGGGTGTTCCACAGTCACAAGATGGAGGAATACCGGTTCAAAGCAGTTTAGTTTAGATTAGCTAAGACCCACGTCAGAAATGATCATGCTTGTCATATGTCTATCACCATAGAGGCTGAATCATCATATTAATCGTTGTCACATAGCTATCATATGCCTAAATCTCTTTTTTGTTATTCTAGTAAACTTGCAGCCTCTTTCCAAAGCATGGAAGTGAGGAACTCCAACTTTGCGGCATTCATTGACGTCTTCACCTCCAACACATATGTCATGGTCATCATGTCCGACCCCTCCATTCGTAAGTAGTGACGATAAAGAACGAATGTGCAGTCGAGACAACCAATTAGCATGATATTAATCCATGTTTCCATTTTTTCCCCAGCATCTGCAGCCACTCTCATCAATATCCGTAATGCTAGGAAACATTTTGAGAAGTTGGAGCGGGTGGATGGACCCAAGCACAGCCTGCACATGCGGATGCGCTAACCGGTGCGCTTTGTCCCGGTGGATACTCTCAGCCAATCAGTCGTCAGAAAGACCGCAACGCGCCGTGTGCCGTCTTCTAGCTCCGAAACACACGAGCAGCCCTGCACTGTTTCCTCTATATCTTCACATTCAATCAGTTATTACTGGAGAAATCATGTTTTCTTTTTTGGCCTAATTTCTTAAGTGATAAGTATTCTGTTGGATATAATTGCCCTAACCCGACGCATTAAAGTAAAAGGAATTGTTTTCTTTAAAAGAGGGGGGGGAGGGGCTACCTTTGCTGGCACACTTTGTCTTATCATGCAGTAGATTGATTCACTCCTTCAGGTGAATCCCAGTGATTGGGAGATGTTATCTCCAAATGTTCATGTTTAATTTTCAAATGCAGTTTGTAAGCTGTTACACTTTGAAAGTACAAACAATATAGTTATATACTGAAACAAATCCTAAGTGCTGTGTTTTTTGTCTGCTTTTACCTTTTGATAAACATTTTCATCAATGGAATGCAATTCAACAATGGTACATGGGTGATGAGCAGATGTACACATGGTACAGTTTACTTTACACAATCAGTTCATTTCAGCACATTTAACAATGTGACAAACAGCTGAGTTAAGCTTTAATGGAGAATGCATTTTGATATCCTTTGTTGGCTCGATTAGATCCTAATGCCCCGGAATACGGCTGTTCAGTTTCATTAAAGAAACTGTAGAATGTTCATAACAACATGCTTATGAATTAGAAAAAGGCACCACTTGCTTCCTACTTGTCCACCGTTGTAAAACAAATGTGCATTGATTTTGAGTCATAGGGTGACATTATAAGGAAGCTATTGGAGAAATCTAGGAGTTACATAAATGATATCGTAAAAATCATCATAATGAACAGAAGGTGGACTCAAATCGAATAAAAGAGATGCGTCCTACCTTCCCAGTGTAGTTATACAATTGTAGATTGATCAGGAGTCACTTGGTCACATTACATGGAAGCTATTAAACATAAATTAGACTTTAAAATAAAGTTTTCATAACAATATTTATATAAAATTGAAAAAGCACTAAAGTCAGGTAAAATATTCATGTTTGACTGCAGTTCTGATAATAAGAAGCTGATAGTTTGACAAAATACATTTTCTTTAAGTTTCAGAGTCTAAGGGTATTTTCTCGATTTTTAGATGTTTTCTGAAATCACCTTTTAAATGTATTTCTTCTAACATGGCACCCCATGTGTTACATATCAAAATGTTCAGGACAATCTCTGGTATTGCTATATATGCAAATTACTCACCTTAGAGCACTGTGTGATGAGATAAGTAGCTCAAAAGCTTAACATTTGACATCCGATTTTCGGAAAATCTTCAAAACTCTTGTGAAAACACAAATGTACTCATGTGATCGAATTGTTTTGGTGTTTTAGATTTGGTTACCAAAGTCTTAGGATCACAAAAGCAGTGAAATATTTGAATTACACTGTATATAAATGTGTTATTCATGTCTGAAATGAAAAAAAAAGTATTCGAATTTTGAGTAAAATAGGTGTTTATCACTCACCACAGCAGGGACTGAGATACATTAGGACTGAATAATGACTTCATATTACATACCAAGGTTCATGTGATGTGTACAAATACAAATTGAGCATTCAAACTTTTTTTTTCAACCAACAATTTATTATAAATATGTTTTTTTCAACCAACTATTTATATAAATATAAGAAACTGGAAAATCTCACTATTTACAATAGTACAACCAAGACAGTGGGTCTGGCTGCTGTGAAGATGGGGGGTACAAGTGCTATACGAGACCTCCACGAGACCTTGCTGGCTGGGTTGAAGGTGATGGCTGTGGTGGGGCCTTTGTGCTGAGGTGTATCTTGACCTGGTGGCAGCCGCAGATGGAGGCAGCTGTAGTGATGCTGGTCTGCTGGTCCTTGGTGGTGATGGTTCTGGTGAAGGCCCTTGAGCCACAGTAGATCTTGACCTGGGGGCCGGCACAGATGGATGTTCTGGCTGCTGGATAAACGCCGCCTGTGGGCCACTAGGCCAGGGCTCGAGCTTAAGGACGTCCCGTCGTCGGAAAAAATAGTGTCGGGGAGGATAACAAATAATTTTGGGACTAGTTAAAATAAAAATACCCTGCTAACTCTACTACAAACGGCGATGAAAATGAAACCAACTGGACGTTTTGTGTAGCACACAGTTATTAAACCTCCTTGTCAACATAAACACACACGCACAAAACATTTAGCAACCTGCGAAATACACATAGACACACACAGTACGTAGCTACAGCTGTCAGCCAGCCGCACAGCTGGCTGTGCCCGCAAATTTGCGGGTCTAGCTATGTACTGAGTGTGTGCAGCGCCATATATCTATTATATGGCTCTGAGTGTGTGTATTTCGCGGGTTGAGTGATGTACAATGACAATGGCATCCCGTGGAGGAATTCTGAAATGTTGTACCGTTACATCACAAAAACGCACAGCAGAACCAGACCCTGGAGCGCCGGCCTCTTTATTTACTTACTCCGCTTCATCCCCTATGGGTAATAAGGCTGAGATGAGAACCCTCCATCATATTTAGTCCTTAGCAATATGCTGCGCCTCTCCCCATGTAGGGATGGGTACCGAGTCCCGGGCCGGAATTATTAAAGACAGTGATAACGTTAAGCTCCGACGTTATCGGACTTTTTATCGGTACTGGAGACATTTAAAAAATATATGTCATATGTATTATTGCTACATAAACATTATATCGCAGTTTTAGTTTCGCCAACTCCGTTTCTAATATGCAATAAGACTACAACATGCGTCTATAGCTGCGTTCACACCGCATACTTTGCAGTACTTAGTGCCCCGGCACTTATTACCCCAGGGCACTAAGTACCAATCGCGTTCACACCGGAGTACTTTTCCCTGAGGGAAGATTACGCAATTGAGCCGCTGACGTCACTTCGTCTTCTTCTGCTTTGGGTTTACTGGCAGACTGCAAACAACTTCACGGCGTATAATGCCACCCGGAGTCCCCGGAGTTGGGGACAGCAGCTTCTACTGAAGCCTTCCGAGTAAATCACCAGAACCCGACACCTCCTCATCACTCCACCGCTCCCATGTTTTTTTTTGTGTTGCCATAAGTATTCTCTCTCCATTGGTGCGCAGGGCTAATGCTAATGCTAATAATGCTAATGCCACAAATACAATGCTTCACAAAACTTTTCAGAGTTTTACGGGGTGTGGTTTGCAATTCGTCCAGCCAATCAGAACTAGTGTACTTTTTCCCCCCAGCATAGTACCACCTCTCAGCAGGCACTAAAAATGGGGGTAAAAGTTCTCGGCACTAAGTACTCTTTTTGGTGTGAACGCAACATAAGGGGTACTAACGGAACTAAAGGGGAAAAGTACTCCGGTGTGAACGCGGCTTATGATGTATTTTCGAGCTTTCCAATCCAGACGAGATCTCTCTCTCCCGTCTGTGTGCGAGGGGGCGGGGCAGTTTGTAAAGGTCTCCTGACTGTGTTACAGACTGTCATCCTGGTTAGTGGTTACTCTGGGTTCTGTCTTCAGGACAGAGTGTTGTATTTTTTTGTTAATTGGATGGGACTTGATTGGATTCAATGTTAGAGTAATTTTCTCGTTTGTTTAAATATATTTGGCCTTTGTTTATGTGATTGACTGATTTACTCAAATAAAAAGGTTGATGAATTATCATCTAATGATTTGTATGATGTTTTATTTATGTTAAAGGTCACTTTGAATGATTTTAACTAATGATAATGTAGAAAAACTAATATTTTAAATTCGGGACGGTCCACATTAATTTCGGGACGTTTTAGATTGTATTTCGGGACGGTTCCGGGAGGATGGTGAAAAAAGTTAGTCGAGAGCCCTGCACTAGGCCCAGACAGCTGTGAAACATCTCTGTAAAACAAATTAAAATGTAGGACAATAATTACAACTAATGTCATTGATATAAAGTTAAAGCACAAATAACAATGCACACATAAAAAGAAAGTTTGGGAGGTTCATCACAGGAGTGCTCTCTCTCGACTGTTCTGAGCTCTCTCTTAGTCTTCTCTCGCCTCTCTCTCTCTATCTCGCTCTCTCTCTCTCTCTCTCTCTCTCTCTCTCTCTCTCTCTCTCTTCTCTCTCTCTCCTCTCTCTCTCTCTCCTCCCACACACATACACACATACACACAACACACACACACACACACACACACACACACAGGTATTCCAGTTACTTTACATTCAGTATAAAATCACTGACACAACATTACATAGGACTAAATAGATTACAAAGGTCTCATCTGTACAGGACTGTAAAATAATAACAGGCACACATATAAATAAATCTATGACAGAAGAGGCTTCTCAATACTCAAATGTCCCCTCCTCGACTCCTCGGACCTCCGGTAGTGACCCGGAAAATAATTTCAGCGCGCCATTTTGAAGGACATCTAATTTCTCTAAATGCACACCGAGGATCGAGCGTCGAGGAGGCTCTCTGGAGGAGCTATAACCGAGGATACACTGATTGTTCCTCCACGGCTCCTCCGCGGATGCATTTCCGGGAACGGTGGAGGCGTGACGCACATCTCAGCCAATGACAGCTCTGCATGCATTCCCTGGATATTATTTTAGAAACTGCTTTCATCGCGTTGCGATGTTTCCAGAGAGAACAGCTGTGAGGTCCGTGCAGAAAGCAGAGTAGTGTGTATAATATATATATCACTCAGTATAACAGGCCTACTCTCTTTATTTGCTGTAGTTTAGCAGATAACTACAAACAAAGAGTCGATATTTAGACCATTTAGTGCTTCACATAATAAAATACACAAGGGCTGTAGCCTGATTATGCTTTAGGAGCTGTAGGTGTGTGTGTATTTTACAAAGAGTGAAACAGCGCCCCTCTAGATGTTATGGTGAAACAGTAGATTGCACTCACTGTTGCGAGAGGAGGCCAGCCGAATCTGGCTTCCTTTGGTGAAAAAAAATGGAGGGCCATGCCAAGGGAAGCCAGTCGCCTCTTGCTTCCCTTCAGAGGCGGCTGGCGGATGGCGATTTGATTGGACACTGCCATCCAATCAAATCACATCAACATCAGTTTTAATACTGTAACTGTCATCACCGCCGTTAGAAATTATCAAGCAAATGAAGCATTATGGAGGGTGGAGATTTGGCGTACTTAATCAAACATAACTTTACTAAACTTCCGCTACAGCAGCAACTGAACATTAAATCCGATGACAGGCCAATGCCCGCACTCGAGCTGTGTGTACACAGAGGAAAAAGGGAGAGAATCGGACGTTCAATGAGGACAATTATGTCCGCACGGAGTGGCTAACTGGAAGCGCTAAACTTCAGCGTCTATTTTGCTGGCCATGTCTTCTTTTTGACAAGGATTCGTGCTCCCTGAACAATCCTTGGGCAACGTCAGGATTCATCGACCTTGCCAACCTGCCACGGGCAATTGAGAGGCACGGTAAATCCAAAAATCGCATAGATTGTGTGATTGTCTGCATACATTAATAAGTAAAATGCTTAAATTAATAAGGAGAGAGTTTCAGCTGGAGAGTGCGTGCGGACCTGTCGGTTAGATAACAGGCGTGTGCAAGTCCTGCATCTGTGTGATACAAATGTGTGTCAAATGATACCGGGCGCTGTAATCACTCATCTGGTTACGTTATTGACCGCCCCCCCGACCCAAAAAATGGGCTTCCCCTAAATGTTTCCCCACGCCACGCTACTGGTGTTGTACAGTGCGTAGATGCGGCAGACAGACGGGTCTCAGTTGGTTTGGTGTCCTCTGCTTACTTTTAACCTACTTGTAAATACAACTTTTGGCCCGTAATTTCAATTCCCCATTTCAGCGACCAGAGAGAGGGGGGGATATATCCAGTCTCTGATTGTGTTGTGTTATTATGAGTGCTGTCATACTTTAAATTGTATATATTTATATAAATATATTTGTGTGTGTGTGTCCGCATCTGTAGCCTGTTATTGTCTCATTATACCGCACTCTCAATTAATTCAAAGTAAATATATAAGTCGTCATGAACACATCTGTCCATCAGACAGAGTGCTGCTGTGCCTCTTGTCATCATTA
Organism: Gymnodraco acuticeps; assembly: GCF_902827175.1. Lineage (NCBI taxonomy): Eukaryota > Metazoa > Chordata > Actinopteri > Perciformes > Bathydraconidae > Gymnodraco > Gymnodraco acuticeps. Next base: position 2,446,639 of record NW_022992150.1, on the reverse strand, counting down.
ATGGACGTCTCTTTAAAATGACCGCTCAGAGGAGAGGAGTTCTCATTTCTTTAACTGCCTGCTGCTTCCCCTCCTCTCTCCTCGGTTCCCCTCCTCAGTCCTCCGCTCGCATCTCCTGTGGGCGGGACTAAGTCTCGAGGATAGGAGTCGAGGAGGGGAAATTTAAGAATTGAGAAGCCTCTAGAGCAGGGTTGCCCAACCAGTCGATCGCGATCGACCGGTCGATCGCGGGGAGATTCCCAGTCGATCGTGAGATGTGTCTAAAAATAGAACAACAACATTCTGTTTTATCGTTAATGTCCTATAACTTAATCTTCCCGTGCCAGAATAATGCACTTGAACGCATCAAAGCTTTGTGATTGGCCGGCGTGACCCCATGTGTCGGGGCGTGGCTGGTGAGCAGTGGGCACTATTTCGCTGACGTTGTCCGTGTCAACAGGAGTGACAGTCCGCACACACACAAGACCGCAATTATGGCAGAAGCAAAAAAGCCCAAATATATAATTTTCACTCCGAGTGGGAGGATGATTATTTGTGTATCTATTCCAATTCAAAGTCCATCTGTCTCATCTGCAATGCGAGCGTGGCTTTATCGAAGAAGGGTAATTTAGGAGCGGCATTTCAAAACAGTGCACAAACGCTACGAGACGGAATTCCTTCCTCATTCTGCCCTACGCTCCAAAAGGGGAGGGGCCTGAAAGGACAGCTAAATGCACAGCAGTCTATTTTCACCAGGCCCAACAACAAGAGCAAGGCTGCTACCATAGCATCTTATCGTGTCAGGCACGTTCTTGCGAAACACGAAGTATTTCAAAGACGGCGAAGTTGTGAAAGAAGCATTCCTGGAGGCTGCCGACGCGCTTTTGCGGGACAGTAAAAATAACGAGCATTTCAACAGGTTTTTGATATAATAAAAACTCAAGTTAGATACCGTTATTAATCAGCTGTAAGTTTTAGTTTGTTTGAACTTATTCATGATAATTATTGTACAAAATGGTATAAGAATGCAAACATTCAGATCTGTTCTGTTTAAATTGATTATAGTCTATTATCAATTCAGGTTAAGTAACTAGTGTTGCTTGCATACTATTTTAAAGGCATTTATTTGTATACTCGACTAAAATGCAACAAAAAAAGGTTTGATTCTATTAATGTTGTCTTTTTTATTGCACTTTGGCAGCAGATTCCTGTGTAGCTTCAGATCTGAGTTGTCTTATTAGTAAGCCTCATTTATACTTTTGTAGCAACACTATTTTTATATAATGGCAAAGAAAGGGTTCAGAGTCTTTTCTTTTTTCCTGTATCATATGTGGCAGCACTGTTCAATGTTTCTTGAAAACATTACCCACTGTAGTATGTGACATGTGAATACACTCTGTATCAACAACACTGTTGTGTAGCTTCAGTTAAATACTTGTATGTGTGTAGATTAGAAAGAGGTAAGATAAAGGATCTGCAGTATTTTATGAAGTATTCATCGTACAAAGGTCAGTTTTATACAAGTAGAAGTGTGTATTTACCTGGTAGTAGGCTGTCAGTAACTACGCCTCTCTATTTGGACTGGTAGATCTCGGCAGACTGGCAACTTTAAAAGTAGCTCTCGGTTAAAAAAAGGTTGGGCACCCCTGCTCTAGAGAGTCTCATCTGTTCAGAACAGTATGATAAAATAATCGATGGCAAAAACATGTCTATAACCACTGTAAATGTCTCCGTTGTGGGACGAATAAATGATTAATTTACACATGTAATCTCACTTTTACACACCAAAATAACGTTAATACAGAGTAAACGTTTGCTAATGGAGAGTCTATTTTGTCCCAAGAAAAAGTTCATGACTATCGATAAAAAATATATCAATAAACCTATTGTTCATTTTCGCGGTATTCCCCACACATTGCCAGTACACTATTACTGTAATATTTACCCATGTCCAAATGGATCCTTGTTGTTGTCTTTGTATTCTTCAGAAGAAGAAGAGTCGAAGACTTCAGGTTCTGAGGCTCTATCTTCACGGCTGCTAGCGAAAAAAATCTCTAGCAAAGTCGGCAACTGTAAAGTTTTTTTTAGCCATTTTCTCTGTCTCTCTCTCTCTCCTCACAGACGTAAACTGATGGGAGACCCTATGTGGGAGACACGTGGTTTATGTTTTTTTACTTGGTGGGTAGGTCCTTAGTGATTTTTTGATGTCCATTGGTCATTTCAGACCATGATGGCTGCCGGCCGATATTTCCTTGACGGACACACGAATCCACCAATCCCACACGGTGTAAAGTCAAGCTGCTTTGAGCGGCCATATTGGCTGCTGTGCCCTGGTTACAGTCTCACAGGAGATACCGCTGGAAAGCTACTCTTCCAGCGATTCCGCGGATATCTGAATCATATTTCTACTCCTTATAATCAAAAATATATGATTAATTACGTAAATTATGCGCACCTGACTCCCACCGACTCCAGAGGGATAAAAATAAGGTTGCAAGCAGAAGCTCTGATATCGCCACTTTAAGGCCCAGGTGGTAAATTGCACATGCTCTGCTGAGGAGAGTATTTTGTTTTAGTCATTCAACTATTTTCTCTCTATCATATCACAATGCAGAAGGAAATGGGCACGCCTCTCTCCCATTAGTAGATGTAGATGCAGTTCAGCAGAAAGACAATAGTTCCTACATGCAGAGGTGGGAGAAGTAGGTACTCAGATCGTGTACTTGAGTAAAAGTAGAAGTACCAGTGTAGGAATATTCTGTTACAAGTAAAAGTCCTGCATTCAACATATTACTCAAGTAGAAGTACAAAAGTATTGGCATCAAATTATACTTAAAATAAAGGTACTCTTTATGCAGATTGGCCCATTGAAGAACATTTATATATTATATGTTGATTATAATTATGGATGCATTAATGTGTTTATCAAAGCTGGTAAATGTGCAGCTATTTTAATTACTTTGTATACCACAGGGTAGATTGTGAACGTTACACCAGGTTTAACTACAATCTTATTTAACTGTTGATTATATTTCAAATTAAAAATCAAAATTTTTAAAGTAACTAAAGGTACAAATGGAAGTTACAGGGGCTTCAGGGGATATGCACCCATTACCTCCTGATCCTTTATTTGAGCCCGCTCTGCAGCAGAGGCATTGTTCCAGCTGCGCTTATCGACACTGCTCATGTGGTCGAGTTGTATCCTGGAATGCAGAGGACTGAATAAATGGAAAATCCCCCGCCCCTCGATCCAGAGTGAGCGCATAAAAGAAGCAACTAAACACAAAGACAAAATGTCTTACTCGATTTAAGATGAGAGTGGAAAAGTACATTTTATAGCAAATAAAAATAAACAATTGAAAAATAAGCTGCACATTGCAAGTGAGTCACCTCCCCAGGGCCAAAATAACCACCTTTAAATGTCTCACAACAGAAGAAAGGTTGTTATGATAATCATAATCTGACACGGAACATTAGGACACTGGAAAATAATTCGTTTGTGTATGTGAACTGAGCAAATCACCTCCTACCATCTCTCCTTGGACTTTTTCCCCAGGAGGAGCAGCAAGAGACGAGGTGCACAGGGCCGTAATGTTAACATGTCGAGAGAACTGAGTCCCTCTGCTGATGCAACCAAACACAAGGTGTTTACAAGGGACCCAAAACTACAACAACTTGCAAAATACAGTGCTTTTAGTCTGACATATAAAGAGTGACATTTAAACATTATTCGCAATTTTTTGTGTGTGCTCTAGATTCTTTTTTTTAAGCAGTAATGTGTTTTTTATACCTTAATTTAGCTTGTTTGGTAAAGTAACCTTAAAACTTCAGTTCATATACAGGCCATTAAACCCACTGGTTTTGACATAGACAAGAACTCAACAACTGCATGGGCATAGCAGCGTTATACACTTTCTTTGTATGTTTATTGACATGCAGACAACCCTTTACACACAGATAACCAATAAACCATTCTCACAATTTAAATAACAAACTAAAATATCCTTATTTCTGTGTTCAGTGTTTTGTTGGGCTCTTTTGGTCCTCCGTTTGCACAGTGCTCCGATGCGGAGACCCCTCTGTGTGGGCACCAGGCCCCGGGTCTGTCTCTGCACACATGTCATCGCTCGCATCTGCGCCGCAGTCTGTCTGATTCAGCTGGCGCTCCAGCAGGGTGATGCGCTGCTTCATCCGCTGCTGAGTGTGTTTGTACTCGTTGAGCAGACGGGCAAAGCGAGTCTGAAGCGTGTCCAGAGAGGACTCCAGCCTCTCCACCTTCTCCTCTGTGTCCTCCTTCTGCAGCCCGCCGCCCTCCTCTGTCTCATCCAGCAGACCCTCCTTCAGCAGGATCTCCCGGCCCCTGTCCTCCAGCACAGTCTTAGCATCTGGATACTCGGTCACTGCCTCCATCAAATCGTCTTTAGAGAGGCAGAAGAGATCGGAGTAACCCAAGCTGCGAATGTTGGCTGTCCGACGATTTCCCATCTTACTACCTTTTATGTTCAGAATGCTGATTTCCCCGAAGCAGCTGCCAGCGGTGAGGAGAGCATACTGTGTGACCCCGTCATCTCCCACAACAGCCAGCTTCCCCTCTTTTATGATATACATCTCCTTCCCGATGTCCCCTTTTCTGCATATGTAGTCCCCTGGACTGAAGACCTGAGGGCGTAGCTTTAGCACAAGCTCCACCAGCAAGCCTGCCTCACAGTCTTGAAAAATGCGGACTTTCTTTAGTGTCTCCAGGTGTACATTAATCGCTATCTCAGCACGCAGTTTGTTTGGCAAATTCTTCAGCACCTCCTGCTCGTCTACTGCTTTCTGGTTGGTCCAGAGGTAGTCGAACCACTTAATGACGCGTGTCTCCAGTTCTTTACTGACTCTGCGGAAGTGCATGTAGTGTTTGATGGCGTCGATCCGAGCTTGAAACTCGGCACGTGTGGCATTCATGTTGGAAATCATGGAGCCAACATTTCCCACAATTGTGGCAAAGATCAGCACCCCAACGAGAAAGTCAAAAACCACAAACAGGTACTCCTCGTCCCGCACAGGAGCAGGCATCTCTCCAATGGTGGTAAGAGTGAGAGTTGACCAGTACAGGCAGTAGACATAACTCCGAGTCAAGGAGGCATACTCAGGTTTGGAAATGTTTGGGAACACCCAAGTGTCCGATCCAAATCCCAAAGAGTTGGATATAGCGTAGTAGATGCAGGCGTTCCAGTGGATGATGACCAGGATGTAAAGCACCAGGTTGCCGATACGGAACATGTTGGGGTAGTTGGTGCGTGTCTCAGTGCGGTCAAAGAATTCAAACATGCGTGGGAAGCGAAGCAGGCGGTTGAACCTGAGCTGTGGCGTGTGGATGCCGGTGGAGATGTACGCCAGGTCAGTGGGCAGGATGGACACTACGTCCAGTTTGAACTGTAAAGTCCTGACGTAGCTGTCTCGAAGCTTAGCGGGATCCTTCACCAGCAAACCTTGTTCCAGGAACCCTGAGACCAAGATAATAAAGCACAAATTCAGCTGTGCAGCAATCTTAGCTTGCAGGTGTGTTTTATATCTGCCTTTTGGCATCTTTTAGCTCATTGTTTTGTTTTTTCCGTCTGTCAGTGACAGCTTCTGCCTTCTTGTTTCAGCAACATCTCATGAACTGTACATTTCCTGCTTATTAACAAATGGCAGACATGACAAACACAGTTAGCTACTAGCTGGTGAACATAGTGAAGCATTTAGCAGCGAAAGAGACAGATACTCCCTCAGGAGTTGGTGTGTAGATCAAAACAAAGCTAAAAGGTGTTTAAGTATTGGACTAGTTGACCAGAAACCCAACCCAAGGAATGTTATGTTGTTCTGTGTCTGCTGGATGTGCAAAGGTTTTAAGAAACACTTTAAATGTGTTATGATAACTTGTTTTTGTTTAATCCATTGGCTAATGTGCTGAACGTGACAACCATTTACATTTCTACCAGGATTGTCCTTTTTTCCAGAAGCTAAAACATATGACATTAAATAGTCAAACAAACATATTTCCATGGGTTATTTAAAGTAGAGCACCTCTGTTGAATTACATTGTGTCATGATGCCAGAAGCTGTATGTTGAAATACATTACCTGTGCGAAGTCGGACGCATGTGTCCATGATGTACACAAAGTCAGAGAGGTAGTCCAACACCAGCCAGCAGATGTAGTTGCCCACCTGTAACTTCTCAAAGCATGCCCTGTGAATATACAAATATAAAATATGTACTGCTCCAGCCTAAGAAGTGGACATTAACACTCATACACTACATCCATCATCTCTTTACCCTCACAGATAACCATTGTGGCGTCATTACCTCGCTACAACGATGAACCAATTGTAGAGCACTGCTACGGCAATAACAGATAACCAGCGGTAGTAGGCGTTATCGGATGGGGACACCACAAACAAATTCCACTTTTTCCTGAAAACAAGGAGAGATTGCACATTATAAAGTCAGGCACAACTGTGGCTCATGTATATCTCTATAGAGTTAGTACATATCACTGCAAAAACATGCAGACAAATAGAAGCAGGTGCCAGATAAAGCAATGCAATGAAATGCATACTGTTACTATTTTAAAAGAGACTTGGTGTATTGTACTGCATTATATTGAAATACAGAATAATGCAATAACATACAGAGCAATGTGAAAAATCATAGAGATTAATCAACATCTCTGAGAGCAGAACTGCCCTTTTTTATTAGAGAAAAACCTTTATTTAAACTTTTTAGGAACAGTTCATCCCAAAATCAAAACACATATTTTCTTCTTACCTTTAGTGCTCTTTATTACTAAATATTGTTTTGATGTGGATTGTAGATGGTTAGATATCAGGAAGAAAATTACATATGAAAAACCTAACAGCCATTTCTCTTTCACTTTTCCTTCCACCACATCACCAGACAAGAGGAAGTGTGCATCTGTTTGTGGCTCAAAGGCTCTTGCTCAAGCACTAACAGGTGTACTTCCTACATAAAACTGACTGAAATAAAAAAAAGACATTGCTATTGAGTTTTTCAAATGTATTCATTTGGTTTTTTGAGCATCACAATGCGAGTGCCGTAAAGTTTCATTATATTGCAGAGAAGCAAAACAGCAATACGCCCAATATCTTCAACACTTGGCAAAACACACCAAAACAATCAAGATTGATATATTTAATACATGTTAAAAATAAATTGAGTATTTTTTATTTTGGGACGTGTCTGGTATTAACAACGTTAATTGTTCAATTGTTGTTGTTTTACAAAGGAAATAACAGAAGTGTACTGGTGTGCGTGTTTCTCGTGTTCGGTTTAGTTTGGCATACCTAAAGATCCCTTTGGGATTGTTGCCATTAGCGTCTGGTTGCGTGTTGCTGATGCGACTGGGGGCCATTCTCAGCTCAGGGCCACGAAAGCGCTCCAGGAAGGAGTCTGGACGCTCCTCCTCCTCCAGCAGGCTCCTGTGGGCCCATTCCCTCAGCCTCACCACCAGGGTCACCAGCCTGACACAGGAAACACACAGACTCTCATCACATCCTACAGAACTTTCTGATATATGAGAATAAAAGCATGACAGTCACACAAGGAGCCAAATCAATACAGTTGAGCATGAATACAGTCTCATTTGGTTGGACGATTAAAGGACAGGAATCACAATTAATCTTTCTTATCAAACATATGTAATTGTTTGATAAAAAAGCATCTTTAAAGAAGAACAACTTTATCTTGTCTTATCTAGAAACTTTTTTTTGGATTAATTTATGGCTTTTACTGTGACATATTATAATTTGTACAAATGGTTTAGTCCCAGAATTTGTCTTAAAATAACATTTTAATGGGTAAGAACTGTCTTGAATTATCTTTAATCCCAATTTTAGTTTAATCAAATTAAAAAATTTTCGAAAGATTCTGGGATATAAAGTACACCAGAAACTAGTTTTACACAATAACATACAGGCCTATTTCTTTGGTTTTATTAGAACACAAAGTCACCAGAATCTGTGAGAGCCTGAATCCAGTTGGTACATCATGTTTTTTTTAGCCATGGACTGTTTTAAGAAGCGAACCAACCTTTGCTACAACATTATTCAACAAGTAAGAATATGAAAAGAGCTGCACAACAATGTGTCGCCATTGATCAGTGAGTGTCTGAAAGCTTTGTGAAGGAGGCTTTACCTTGACATGGCTCCATTCCTTTGAAATGAATTTATGGAATTGCGTCCATGATGATCGAGAGCGGCGACTCTTTGTAGCTCTGAGGATGTGTCATCACACACAGACGGCACCCTGGGAGTAAAAACATACATGTGGACTCCACTTTTTTGCACCTCACATGCTTTCCTGCTGTCAAACCAACCTCTGATACAAAGACTTTAAAACACATGATTTAAAACAGTTCTCACCTGCTCAGAATGCTCTCGGCTCTCCCGATCTCCTCCTCCAAGGTGGTCTTTACTGACAGATTGTGTGGGGACCGGTCTCTCTCCGCTGTGTGGCCCGTCATCTTCAGGCCTGCAGGTGTGGACAAACTCTAATGTTACTGCCTCCTTTGTGGTCATGGACTCGGTGTGCATGGCAGTGTTCAGCATATAGGTTCACTTGACTTTCCTCACAGAGACACTTGGCAGCAGAAGAGTTCTTTAAGGTGTCTGTGGGGGTGTTTATGGTGCGTGTGACAGATTACAGTCGGGACAGGGGGACGTCTGGGACTGTCTGCCACCCTCCCTCACCTGGTTGCTGTGGTGATTGAAGCAGCTATAAGAGAAACTGCATGATTGCCTAAGAATGCATGTTTTTGATGAACCCAATGCCATTTCCTCGGAGCGTCCCCCCCACCAGAACGTGAGCAGTAACGCTTTTCAACCCTCTGACACATGAAGAGGTGATTAGGCGACTGTTACCATTGTGTGGCTAATTGGCGGATCATTAACGAAAACACACACACAGTCGGCCTGAAGTCTCTGGACTCAGCCAGCCAATCAGCTGATCTCCCTCAGGAGCAGCATCGCTTAGGAAACCAGAGTGTTCACTGAGGACAAAGAGTTTCATGTATGTGTCATTACTGCTGCAGTCACTGAGAGGGCTGTAACAAGTGGTAATTTAACTGCAAAGAGACCCATTATCATTAGTGGTTTTTCCTGTTAGGTTTTATTTTATGGTTCTATCATTTTTGAATAATTCTGCATTTATTTTATGGAAAGTTTCTGAGTGGCAACAGTGAAACTTTGTACTAATTATGGGATTATTCCCACGTATTGCTAACTAGCATGGGCAATTATTATTGAAAATATACTTTCCAAAAATAAATGAAAAAATTATAAATGTTTACTTTACGTGCATTTTGGTCATGCAAAATACTATTTTTCCTTATTAATAAACAGGAAAGATCTATGAAAAAGCTTAACCTGTAATACAAATAATGATCTTCATTAACATGGTGACAAAAAGCTTCCCTATAATTCCATACAAATATTTTTGTTATATATTTTACTTAATTAAAGCTTCTATTTGTTGTACTGGTAATACACTGTGCTGCACATTTCAACAACCTTTTTTCTTTTCTTTAACTCTATTAAATTAACATCATTGCCCTACAAATGCCAGGGGGGAAAATATAAAAATCCTGGGAATGTAAATCAGTTCAAACATGGTTTATTCTTACCTTTAGTTTCCTTCAGTTACTCCAAAAAGATCCTCACGGTGACTTCACACAGAGACACCCAGAGCCGCTCTCTAACGGCCGCTCCATCCTCAGCCTCACCCTCAAAATGCATCCAAGACTAGTTAAAAAACAACCACAAGTCCTGTGCTGGCAACACTTTCTGTGAGCCTCCTCTCAAGGTGCTCTCCCCTCTCAACCTGTAGTCCGCCTATCTACATGCAGGATGGGAGATGCTGCAGGGCGGAGACACAATCCAGCTTCAGACTGAGGAGAAGCAGAGCATTCAACATCTCTTTTGTCCCATTTGGTCTTCAGCTCTCTTTACAAATGGTTGATGTAAAAAATGTCTGAGCTAATACTTAATGTTAGGCTTTTTACTTGACATTATTCTGCATTGACATATTTGATAATCATGTGTATCATATTATATTTACTTTGGTTAAATATTAGCTTGCAGTGGAGGAAAATAACTAAAGTAATGGTACTTAAACTTGTGATTAATATCAGTTTTCATACTTGACTTTCCAAATGGTACTACTTTATACTTCTACGATACATGTTACACTGAAACTTTTACTCCACTTTTTTATATACTTCTTAGATAAAACACCAAGTATTGTTACATTTTGAACCAGTTGTCACCGAAGTAATAGATGATTGATGAGTGACACATTGAGGCATCAGTATTTTTCTCTAATAATGTCATATATCATCTGCAAGATACTTCAGTACTTTTAGAAATCATTTTACTTTTAATGAGTACTTTAACTTAAGTAAAGGACCTGAATAAATCTTTCTGGATGTTAATACACGTTTTTTCAAAAGGTATTGCAAATAGGGTTAAATTGCGACACATTTGGCTTAATATTTTTGCGCAGTTTGGTGTGTAGTTTTGTCTTTATCAGGAATATTTTCATCATTGGTTTATTTATTATTCCAAGTTTAATATGAAACTTGGCCTGCCATTCTCTTTAATGCCTTTTCCCTTCATTTCATTTTGTTGTTGTTAATAAAATACAATTAGAAAAAAGTTTTGTTGAAACTATTTTTTCAACACACTGCATGCAGACTGTCTATCAGAAGAAACTGGAGCTTTGAGAGGATGAAGGCCACAGGAGACGGCCTCCTCATCACCGTCTCTCTGACAGAGCCTGGCAGTCGCAGTTTTAATCCAATCCGTAGAAAACTTAAGTCTAGCTGAGGAAGCCATCAGGGGAGCGAAGCCCAGAGGACTTTACATGGGACTGAGATTCAGCCCAGTGAACAGAGAACTACAATCTGCCACCTCCGTCCCCTGTCGCACCGACACACTGTTGATGGACTGTAAAGACAATCCTGCCTGTTACCAAGAGACGAGAGCACACAGAAACAACTTTACAGAACACTATAAAGCATTTGGGGGCATTCCCTCTTAGGGCCTAGTAGCAGGGAGGGGAAACACACAATACATCTATATATTTTTACGAGGTAGTATTTTTAAACAGGTATTGTGTTTTATACTATGGTTTTATGATGAAAAGAGGGAAGATTATAAAAGCATGAGGGCAGTACAAAGAGAGATAAGATAAGAAAAAGGAGAAGCAGGCAGCAGTAAAATGAGGTTAAATCTGGATCCTAAAGGGGATGTAAAACAAGTTTGTGTCTGTTAACAGATTTCTTCTGTTAGATAGCGTGCGTCTTTACACAGATCACAGCAGATGGAGTTGTCGTAGCAGATTATATTTTCTGAGCACGTTGGGTTACACATTAAGATTAAAAGGAATACTTGCCTTAGAAATAACAGTTGCTAGGTAACAGCTGACACAGACCGCATGGTGAGATTGTTTAGGAAATGTTTTTTAAATCTCAAGTAAATTCAATGTTACAGGTACAACTGATAAAAGAACTATCATGAAAAATGTAAATAGAACAAGGATTGATAAATGGCTAAAAGATAAACAAATATCTCAAAGGAATCATATCTATATAAAAACAAACTTTATTTATATGCGTTCTCATTTAGGAACGAACAGCATGTGGAAAATGTGTTTTACATTTCTGAAGATATTACAGGTTTTGAGAGATTACACTCATTTGACATTTTACTGTTTTTGTAATTACTACCATATACTATTTGTGGGTGCTTATGATTGATGTATATATAATCTTTCTTTCTGGGAATTAAGATTTGGGTTGTAAATATTGTAACTAGTTTGATGAGACATGGGTTAAAAAAAGTATTCTTTTTTTGTTAATAAGTGTGAAATCATAAAGATAAAGAAACACATGAGCAGTATTCAGATTCATATTTATTGTTACATGTAAAGCACTTTAAGAGTAGACATTAACGTGAGACCAAATACAATGACCATCGTCATAGACTATGATGAAACTACCTGGAATGAAGTTACTCTTATATTTGGTAATGTTGAGTACAAAAGAAAGGGGAAAACCTGAAAGCGAAAGAGTACAAATAATCTTTGAGAAGAAGGCACAGCAGAAGCCAGGAGAGTGCAGTCGCCTGCTCCTCATCCAACGGAACAGACCGAGGACAACGCAAATCAAAGAGTCCAACACAACACCGACCAGACGCCCCCCCCAAAAAAACAGCATTTACTTCGAGTAATAATCCCAAGAAACAAACAAATGACGAGTACAAGAATACAGACAGCGCGCCAGGCTGGTCAGGACTATACTCTGACCGTATGGCTTCTGCATACAGATATGTAGTGTATGGTGCCAGTTATTAAGACATGCTTCGTTACGAGAGCGGCAATGTTTGGGTGTTTTTTCCATGAGTGCTCCACCTAAACATCTTTATTTTGTAAGTATGGTTCAAAAGGAATGCGTGTTGCTTGATCAGGGATATAATTTACAGTCTGAGTACAAATATGTAAACAACCTTGCAGCTGGAAATATGAATACTCGCTTTTAAAAAACAGCATTCCTTACACAAGAGTTCTGAATGTTAGAAGTAACAAGTTGTCCTCTGTAACAAGACACCCATCTCTTTTAAGACATTTTAGTATTTTGGATTCACTTTAAATAAGAGGAAAATATTCTTCAGTAAACACCTCAATAAGAGGCAGGGATCCAGGCGGATTTCTGATTTTGACTTCATGTTTTTCTCTATCAGTAAAAGAAACCCGTCATTCCTTCAGTTGGGGGAGCTCTTCAAAATGGCTTTTGGGTTTAGGCAAGTGTCACAATGATCCCAGCCAGTCTCTTAGGCACGCTTCATCCCCCGACCCATCAAGCAGGCAAACACTGTCATCACCATTTTGGGCTTGACCTCCACAAGGTCTTCTGGGAGAGCGTAGACACGGGCGCCGATCTTCCTCGCCATGGAGACGGCGTATCTGGAGATAACAGAGACGTTTAAAGAAATCAGTTTACAAAGCTCCCGAAACAAAAGTCAAAGCTAAATTCTTGTTCTTTTTTGTAGTCGAATATCTTACTTGGCGTTCTCGAGTTTGTCGTCCTCAGAGAGGCTGCCGGTTTTTAATAGATCGTAGTTGATGCTGCCGGGCTGGATGGCGTCGATCAGCTCCACGACTGCCAAACTGCTGCTGATCTCCTTATCCTGAACACCACAAAACGCACACATGAAGTTAACCTGACTGACAGGATTACATGATACTACTATTATGTTAATAACATGAAACTACCAGATATAATGCAATAATAACATCCTTTATTTTCATTCAGTGGCTACAGATTTGTTTTTTTTGGTGTACATTTTCACACCACGCCCTTGGATTCCCAAAGAACTGACTTGTTTTAGTTCATCTATACTTCAGATGCCTCATGGAGAGGTTTTGTGGGATCATTGAGTTGTACTGCTCCTGCACAGTGTACTGTATGTACTTTCTAATATATTTAAAGATATGTGAGGATTTACATCTGCTGGGGCGGCTTGTTCGGCATGCCTTCAGTCACATGGTTTCCCTCAGCAGGTGCACAGGTGTTCTGCAGTGCTATAGTGTCTCTAAAGTTGTCACAGATAACCATTGTATTATTTATAGCCCTCAGTTAATTTACTATTAGCTTGCTGACCTTTGTGGAATTTCATCTGCTGTTGAGTCACTATACTTCAAGAGGGAACTTAAAATGAGTCTTTGGGACTAAAAAGTATATTTCTGGGGACCTTACTATACTTGTATTTACTATGGGACCAATTTAGTACAGTTCTGTGATGTTTTTTACAGGGAGTTATATCTGATCATGCAGTTTGGTGAGTTTAAAGTTGTTTTATCAAAAGTATTTTGTTTGTATTTTATGGAGGAATCTATATATTTTGGCAAACAGTACACATATTTTATTTAATAATGATGATTTATAGGTTATTTTTGATATCAAGGGTTGATGTCCTGTTCTAGAAAGAGGCAACATCCTTTATATACTTAAAAAAAGCGATATTACCACAGGAAAAAAATGCTTCTACTCCTTAGCAGTAAAAACCTCATCCAACTAAACGTTTGCAAGTACCATAAAGAACATTAACTTAAGTATTTTGTGCGCACAGATTGTGAATCTAAGGGCATGGTTTACAAGGGTGTTAACTTGGATTCATAGATCAAGTAACGCACACATTCATTCTACAATATAATGAATTTTACACATTCTTTCGAATTTCTAATAGAAATGTAATGAAAAAGCAGAAAAGCAGATGTACCTTAAAGCTTGAAATCTTGGTTGATTTTCCAGCCTCTGCCAACGTGCTGTTCACCCACTGTACGATGATGTTATCGTTTACTTTCTGTCCATCTCCCAGTCCCTCCAGTACATTCAACGTGTATCTGAAAGAGCGAGAAGCAGAACGTTTGTGAAAGAAGAAATATTATGCTCATTATCAGGTTCATATTTGTTATTTGTGCCTCTACTGTGACATGTTTACTTTAATGTTCAAAAAGGTCTTTAATGTTCTCATACTGCCTGTCCTGCACCTCTTTCACCCTCTGTCTGAAACCAGAGACCAGTGTGCTCTGATTGGTTAGCTGGCCGATAAATGTTTTATTCTGAACAACATTTGTTGTGGTTTTTTTAAATCATGGGCCTTTCCTTTCCTGTCTTATTTTTAGGTCACAACATTAAATCAAGCATATAAATGACTAAATATGTCAACACGTATCCTGGCAACAGAGTTTATGGGAATGTGGCGTCAATTAGTAAGTAACACACACATTAACACACCACTGGCCTGAGATGGAGGTCACCACAGACCCACACCCTGGAAGTTGTTTACAGTAAATACTCAGAGCCAACACAGTAAATCAGACAAAGAGGACGATGGTGATTGTAGGTCTCGTAATGCCACACAGACTGAAAAACTAAATGTTATTTGGATGCGACCTTATCTATTTCGATTTGTTTGCTTATTCCCGTAAAAGCTCATAGGCTCTTTGACAGTAACATACTATTACATCTCCTAGTCCCAGGTCTTTAAACATTTTTTTATATTTTTATGCCTGTAAATATCTCATCATTTTCAATACTTTAAGAACTTGAAATCTGAAAAAAGAGACAGTGTAATATAACAGTGAATCAGAGTATTAAAATCCACCACACATACTTGGCATGCCAGGCTGATTCATGTTTTCTCTTGCAGACGAAAATAGGGCTAAAGTTCTTACACTTATAAGAGATATTTCCTATCTGTTCTTTATTTGTCTATGATCCTGGTGCAGTTGGGTTTTACCTTCTCATCAGCTGCCACACCAAAGCCAGGGTCAGGGTTGCGTTGCCATCGTTCAGGTCCTGCCCGCCGATGCCAACCAGGGAGAACTTGGCCGTTTTGCCCAGCTCCACTGCATAATTACAATTCTCCAACTAGGGCCACAGAATCAAATAGTTGGCCAAAGTGAGCCAAAACGTTTTTCTTCTTGGCTACGAACAATCTAAAGGAATCCGGTTTACCTTTTTCATGTTGGTTCCCAGTTTGGGGTAAGGCGGCTTGTTGACCTTGCTGTTCCAGTCTACAGGCACTTTAATCTTCTCGTAGAGCTGAAGGATGACCATGGCGTCCTGCAGGTCTCTAGAAACATAATATGAAGTTTGATTTAGATAGATTAATACCTTCTTTAGTGTACACAGGAGTGAGATAAACTGTTTGTGGTTGCGTACCCGTAAAGGTGATTGACATGTGGGTTCACTCCCAGAGAGTTCATCCAGTTTCTGAACGTCCGCTCTTCTCGTGTCTCACCTAAACAACAAAGGATCATGGGATTCAGCTGGCTTTCATGTGATGTGGCTGGAGGCTGGGGGGGAGATCTAAACATGCAGCATGTTCGTCTCATCAGAGCCGAACAGGCCTGGTGTCACTCTGTTATCCATGTAAGCAAAAAGCCTGGTAACTAGATAACTGTCACAGACTTGTTCTAAATATATACAAGTTCTGCACACTGGAACTATTGTATCCAGTAGCAGGCACATTTTTAAAAAAGGGCCTTGTTTTCACATTTTATTAATAAAATGAGTTTCTCTGCTATATTACGCCTCCAGTTAGTGTATGAGTAATAAGGAGTTGTTTGTTCAGAGCTGGTTCTTGTCAGGCTGCAGCGCTAATCTCTGTGGACGTTACCGTGTAGTGAGACAGAATTCATCGTGGCCCTGAGAGCTCAACACACTGCAAAGCAATCAAACATGCATGAAGGGTACAGAAAGCAAATGAAGGATATATCACAAATGACGGAAAAACATCAATTTGACGAGACACACGTGGGCTTTCCAATAAGTTCTGCTGGAGAAAATGTTTTTATGGGACACTTAAAAATGTTTGCACACAATTGGGATGAGCAGAATTTGTTGTTACCACTGGTGGATTATTAATTCATTGAATATTGGTGTGTGTGTTGAAAAATTACCAACAAAATGTGTTGGCTATTATTATTGCAGATATCTGCTGTTAACCTAGCTTAGCCTTTAGTTTATTATTATATTAAAATCTGGAACATTTCGAATACACTTCAATAACTTCATAAGCCACACACCACGGTGACAACCACCATGTTTCAGCCGTGTGTGTCACTTTTTATTGTCCCCTGGAAACAGTTTCTGTAATGTTGTGAGCTTCTTGCAGCATTTCCTAAATGATCCACATCTGTACACATTCCAATTGTTGTCACATTGGTAATGAGGTTTATTCATTTGTTTAATTAATTTCCACTCTTTGGCAAATGATTAGTTCATAGCTACTTCTGATGGGGACACCATGATGTGGTTGCTGTGAGATTTGTGAAAAAACTCTTTATAGGAGGATTAATGTTCCGATCTCTCTCCACACTCACCCTCCAACAGTCCCCAGTTGATGTCCTCGTTCTCAGGTTTGGTCAGCGCTGGATATTTGTTGAACAGATTGGCAACAAAGGCGAGGTTGAGTTTGGGGTTTCCGCTGACGACGTCAGTTGAGGTGACGAACTGCCGACAGCCGAGCCGGTCGGCCTGCTGCAGCATGGCCTCCGCCCTCTTCAGGTCGTCTTTCTCCTGAACAACACACACACCACATGCTCCATCAGAGACTGTACAGCTGTTACCATGTGGTGCAGATACTCAGCTGTCAAAAGGCTTACGCTGAAGCCGGCCATGTTGATGTCTATGCGCGGCTCTTCTTCCTCTGTGCCTTTTGGAGAGATTTGATTCAGGAGGTGGAAATAGGCCCTTGAATCCTGGGGAAATTACACAAACAAAAAACTGATTTCAAATCATAAACAAACACAATTTGCCGGGTAACATAATTGTATTTTTGGTCTCATTAAGAAAGATGTTCTCCGTTTGTTTTTCTGTGCATACAATGTTTTTTGCTTGGTCTTTCACGTGGTTAAATCTAATTTACATGTTTAAGATCACAATTTGTACTTAATAATTGCTTGCTTTTACATATATTAATAATTTAATTTAACAAATAAAATAGGTTAAAATGCTTTGGTTGAAAGTAGCTAGTACAGAAAGAACAAAGCATAGTTTCTATGTTTAAAAAAACTCAAGAAAGAAATGCCATTAGAAAAACAAAACAGACGGGTGCAAATACAGGTGCAGCAGCTTCTCATGACTGCATGGATGACTTACGGAGCAGCTTGGCAACGCCTAACATTGTAATAGTATTTTACAACCAACCAGTACTGTACAACCGACAGAGTAAGTGTTATTATTTATCTGAACATTCTCAGTAATATGCAAATACATTTTTAATGCTTTCATACACATTTGACAGTTTGCCAATGTTTGCAGGAAAGAGACAGGACCCGTTGAATCTATTCAAGCAGGCAGAACATTGAGTGAGTTTATGCAAACACAAACAATCCTGGCCCAGTGTAATGGTGGACACCTGAGTAGGTGGATTTAGTTACTAGAGAAGTGCATGGAAAAAAAACAGCAGACAGACTCTCACAAAAGGTCTTTAATACTAAACCTTGGTATTATCATTGTGATTTCTCTTCCTGCTACGTTACACTGGATTCATGTTAGTGAGATGCCCACCTTTATGTCAGTGCTGAAGTTGTTGATCTTCTGCGCTCCAGCATTCTCCAGGTGGAAGTTAGCCCAGCGCAACAGCAGTTCTTCTGGAGAAAGCTTCATCAGGTCCTCCAGGGTTTCCCCGTCTCTTAGCAATGCTGCCAGGGCTGAGGAGGGGGATTATTGAAAGGTTAAGTTAGTTGACAACAGACCAGGAAACCCATGCTGAAATACAAGTTCTGTTACTGAACAATCTTCCATGTTGTGTACCTTCATTTCGGCTGAGCTCGATGTCAGCGAACAGGCCGATCTTGATGATCTGCCACAGCAGGCCCAGCACCAGATGGGGCTTCCCCTCTCTCAGGTCCAAAGCACCGATGTTCACCACGTGGCAGCCGATGGCAGAAGCCGAGTTCAGTCCCAGGTTCAGATTCTCCTGCAAGGTACAAAGTATCAGATGTTGGAAAATAGTAAAAAGGTAAGAGAAGCACCAGCCCTGATAGTAAATTAAACTGACCTGTATCGTAAACGGTGTCAGCTTCTTCTTATTTATGGTCCTCTCGTCGATAGTGTCTGGCACTGACAGGTTAATCATTTTGCTGTTCAAAACCAAACATGAGATTTGATCAGACATATGATTCAGTATGCTGGTTATTAAATAATAGCAAACAGGATGTTCATCATTTGAAAAAGATGAATGTTTGTGAACTTAGCGTCAAATTAATTATTTTATTAGGGCTTCCTGGTAGCAAATTAACCAACAACCATGACTTTGCCGCGCCTCACATTTGGACTTTTATTATGGTGGTAAATGCAACATAAAGTAGATATAGGCTGGTTCAATAGTTATGGGAATGCTAAAGGAAACATGTAGCATATGCAGTTGATTTCTAACTAGCATGTGTCAGCCAACAAGTATTCAATATCCCTGGTGAATCCTAAAAACAGTATTATGACCAAGATTTGGATCAATATGTAATCATTTCTAAATATATATCTAATGAATGTAGTGGTGTATAAGTTTATACATTATGTATTCTTTGCAATGCGAGGCAATACGTTATGATAGATATCCCAATACAGGTTAATATTTCTCTTTTCCTCAGCCAGAATATGACCATAACATTCAGTGCGTTTACAGGCAGGTATATTTATTTAGAGGGGTAGCTAGGGGAAGGAGGGGGGATGTTTTGTTGCAGGTCTGAGGTGAAGACAGGAACTCTCACCAGAGTACGATACCGTCTCCGACACACGTAAAGAGGGAGTCTGTGTTAGGATCCATGGGCAGGACGTGTTGGCAGTCGGGGTCTTTTTCCAGAGCGGTGTTGATCCAGTTCACAAAGGCAAATCGCTCCTCCTCTGTGAGGGTGAACACACAGAGGCGTCAGTTTAACGCAAAAACACTAACAGTATTTCGTATCTGCAGCTAAAGTGCTAAAGTCAAATGTTTGAGAAGAAGGGGACAATGTCCTACCAGAGAACGAGTGTTGTGTGCCTTCACTTGACTGCACAGACGTCCCTCCGATAGCCAGGATGCCTTCTTTTCTGTTGATGGCCTTGCGGAAAGTTTTTGCTATTTCACTGCCCTTCAGGTCTTGTACGATCTAAGACGAAAGAAAACAAAGAATACTCAGTTGACCAGCGACCACCATGACAACAAAGATCCTGCATTATTGTTAATGTATGAAATATTTAAGAGATACATTACGTTTATTTACATTATGATGGTGGACCAAAGAAAAAGAGTGTTGCAGTCCAGCACAGCCCCACCATAACTTTGAATTAGTTTGAGATCATAAAAGACTTCATGGCAGAACAGTTGTATACAATTACAATAGATTGCATTGGTTCTGCAGTAACCAGACCAATCAATCGCATGTTGTGTTATTACGGCATGATTTGAAACACTTTTCCCAGATCAAAACAATTCCTCAAATAAAATGTCGGCTTTATATAAAATGTATTAAATTACAGAGCCGGGGATGGGGGTTTTATTCTCAGTAAAAATACATCCAAAAATGCTGGATATTTGAGATATTTTGAGATGATACAAAGCTGCTGGCTAAAGGGCTGAGAAAATAAAGTGAACATCAGTCCTAGTAAGTGATTTTCTCAACAATATAACTTATCTGAATCAATTAAACATAGCGGGTCCAGGAAGACGTTGGGTTTAATGGTTCATAAAAGCAACTGATGCTGTGTTGTGCATTTAAGAACACAGTAGGGATTTTAAAATGAGACCTTCACTGCACTAATCTAAGTATTATAGTGCCAGCATGTCATTATCACCAGTAACCGTAAACTGCCAGGGTGCGCTGTAATCATCCTCCACACTGACAACACCCTCGGGCTCCTTACAACATTACATAATTATCTTAAATCACTCTCAACAACTACTAAAGGTAGCATAGGGAGCTCTGTGTTTGAGTTCCTACAGCACTGTATGTAGCTTATCACTGCTTTGACCATACATATTCTATGGTAATACGAGCGGTGCTTCCTGAACCTGGACTTATCGCTGCCTCATCAGTGACCTCAGCCCCACAGGCCCTGCTGTGACCACAATGAGCCATTCAGACTGTGAGCACACTACCACAAACATGCAGGAGGTCACAGTGCGCCAGCTTGCAATTTTTGGCCACTTTTGGTAAAAGCTGTAACCAAAACAAGATAGTCATGACCTTGTAAAGACTGTAAGAGTTTCCATTTAATTCTGCAAGTTAGGAAACCACTTTGGGAGGTACAGAGGATATTCAAGTTGCCCTACATGCATTTATTCTGGGTTGCTATCATCCATAACAATTTTGGAAAGGGGGTTTTTAGGAGCACACATACCTTAACAACACAATGCTGTCAAGTAGCTAACTGGAAAGTCCCAGATGTCCTCCCTTCCCTCAGGCACATGAACACAGCATGAGTATCCCAGTTTTGCATAATCCCAAAAATCAACTGATCAATCAGGTGACCAAGAGCAGAGGGATTATCTGCATACAATGGTGTTACTTTTTGACATCTCGTTCTAAAGGACAGACAGAGCTGACAACAAACCCTACCAAATTTGTTAAGAGTTGTTTGATTTCAGAAAGTAACCAGCAAAAGCTTTATTAATGTGTGTGATACCTTCTAATATGTCACTCTTTATAATAAAATATCTTATTTAGGTGAATTCAATTCAATTTATAATATGCTGAAAAATAGCCCCTCTCACATATGAGCCATTAGAGGTGTGTGGTTGTGTTTGTATCCACACCCTGCAGCCATTAGCCTGCATCTTATTTGTCCTTCTTGTTTAGCAGTATCCGGGATGTTTCTGGCCTTGACAAAGATACGTTGCAGCCCGTTCTCATGCGCAGGTCAAAATAAAGCTGCTTTGTTTCGCCCCTCATACACCTTTTGGCATGTTTACCTAGCAGCTTAGAACAGGTTGTTTTTGCTTACGCCGCTCCCTCTCTACATTCACACTCACCGACGACTGCCGCTCTCTGTCTTGCTTACTCATTGAAGTTAGCAGGAGGGGCCTACTTTAAATGCTGTGTATTCACAAACAGCAACTAACAATGCTACCCACTTTACGTTTCTGTTGTTCTTTTAATTGGCTGCTTTTCTTTAATGGTTGGCTACACCTACAAAAGCACACAGAGGAACTCATCACGAAACCATTTTTACATCCGGGTGGAGTCGCAGGTATTCGGTCACATCGCAGTTTGATGGCCCAATTCGATTGGATTAAATCATGGTGGGGGTTAAACAGCCATATACCCTAAAACAGGATGCTCTAAGTATCAGAAGAAAGTCAAAACACAGCTGTCAGAGATTTGGGTCGACCGTCATGCTCCTAAATCACGCCGCACTCCTGTACCAGAAGCTTCCTCATCACTGCTGAAACAAAATACTAGAGCTCACACCACTTTGCTGACATCACTTCCTCATTCCCTGAGTATGCATGAGGTTTGTTCAAAAGGTCTTTCAACTCCCTGTATGGAGCTGCTAAAAGTTGCTTTGCGTAGCGACCCCACCCAGGAGTCAGGCGAGGTGCTTTTAGGCAGAACAGAAAACAAAGGGCAACTCTAGAGTGGAAAAGCTCTAAAGAGAAGGCGAAAATGTGTCAGGCTCGACACAACAAACAACAACAACAAACACCGCTTTACGTACCGACAGAAACTCCTCGAAGCTGATCTTGTTATCGTGGTTGCGATCGAGTTTCTGGATGATCTCTCGGACCATGTATCCAGGTAGGGCATGGCCGGAATCTTTGAGGAGTTCATGGAGTTCATAATCACAGATATATCCATTGTCATCCAGATCTACAGAAACACACAAGAGCATCAGACACCAGGACACAATGGCAGGAAAATACATCATACGGTCATGGTAACATGTTTTTTTTTTACTCACCAATTTTCCTGAAGGTCTCCCTCATTTCCTCCATCTCCTCCATTGTTATTTTTCCAGTCATGTTTCTGTGATTGACCTAAGGTGGTCAGTCAGAGAAAGGTGGGACTGCAGAGAGAAAAATAGCTCAGAGTTAACAACAGGGTCTCAAAAGATGATTTTAAGAGGAACCCCAACTTTATCAGCCTCCTATTAACCCCCTTTTCAGGCCTCCTCGCTGTTCCGCCAATCCTACAGGCAGTTCTCAACTCTTCTGCCCTTACAGTAACTCCCCAGGAAGAACAAAAGTCCCTCCGCTTCTTCTGTCAGGTCAAAGAAACTCTTAATGCCCACAGATCATATCTACCGTTTTCTATAGTTTCTCTCTTGAGCTCTGTTCCTTTTCCAAGCAGTTCTTTCTCCCATAATCAGTCATTTCCTGTTCCATTGTGTAGCACTATGTCCACGCGCTATGAAAAACTGCCAGAGAAACTGAGACTAATGCACTCTTTTGATGATTTACACAACCCATGTCCTCCTAATCCTTTAAAAGCATTTTCTACTGTAAGTTGTTGCCTTATTGTGGTTGAATATTGTCATGTAAACTGAGTTGGATGGGGAAAACGATAACATGTGACAACATAACATTTAGACTATATATGAGGCTTGTGTCAGGGCTGTTAGGAGCTTGATGCTGTTTTACCACACATCTTTTTTGGTTATTTATTTGACTTTTTATCAGAGAAAAAGCGTCCTCACCGAGCAGAAATATCCTTTAATGTGTGCAGGCGACTGCAGCCAGCGAGAGTCAATCTCAGTTATTTTTCTAGCTTAAAAAAACAGTGTTCCTGATGAACTCCTCTGAGGCAAAGCAGCCATCTGAAAATGACTGAAAATAAAGGAATTCCTCAGAGTACCTCCTTCCCGTCCTGTCGTGGCAGAGGAATGCACATTGAGGCCTGGGCAGATCGAGCTTCACTTGATGTACACCGAGGTGAGCAGGGTGTGTTACCTCGCTCACCAAGGCTAAACTGGTATGATGACATTCCTCTCTAACACAAGTGTTCGGAAAACAAAGATGAGGTTTATACTGTGGTGAACTAAGAATCAGGGATTTTTCCAGACAGAAAAGTGTGCCCATTTCCTGATTAAAAGTACAGATTGTGTGAGTCAGGACTCCTGGGCAAGGTCATTTCCACAGTGATACATGTCTAGAAATGAGGGAAATAGTTCAATGTGAAGTTAGTCAAATGAATGGAATCCATTAGGTTGTTAAATGGTGAAATATAAGCCTGATTTTGTGAATTTGTTATAGTTCCAACCCCCCTTGTCCTTCTGTGGCTGCAGCCGCCTCACAGGCTCACATTCAGGCAGACTAACAATGAACAAAGGTCCAGTAACCCGTGCATCCTCTTTCATGAATGAAACTATTAATAGTGTACATGAAAGATGATTCAACAGCAGCCATGTGGTCTTCAAGATGCAACTCAGTTCCCATAATGATTTTCTTACAAATAAAACTAAGAGATGGAGTAACCCGACACCATCTTAGTTAGCAACATTTCCAAGGCAAAATGTGTAACTTTAAAATCAGCAGCAGAACAAACACAGATTCTTTTAAATGCCAGTCCATGAGTCAGAGGACAGGGTGGTTTTCTTCTACAAAGTAATACAAAGTCGGGGAAAGCACAAACTCCTGACTTAACGATTAGGAAAATGACGATGCCAGTGTTTCTATATTTAACTTTTTCTCCAAAAAGGACGTGAAATGTGGCTGCTGAAGTCAGCCCAGCTACAATAAGGGCAGACAAACATTCCCTCCTCTGCCAGCCCTCGTCACACCCTCGGCAGAGGGAGAGTGAAAACAGAAGAGGGGTTAAGTACATGGAGAAAGGGCACAGATGGCAACGGACAAATGTGAGACGTATCGCTGGTGGTACAGAAGAATGGAGTGTTTGTAAGCACCGCCACAAACCACGGCAATAAATCCTGTGTAACAGCAGAAAATGAGTTCAGAGCACCAGGCTACGAAGACAGTTGCTGTGTCTTTGACAGCTGGAGTGTGTGCTGCCGAGAAGAGACTCTCCTATGCAGCAGCAGCAAGCTCCTGTTGGCCTAAAAGCATATCAATACTCCTGACAGGGTTCAGACACAATATTGTAATGTCTGTGCTGAGCTGCAGAGCTGCAGAGCAAGGGGTTTTAATACATCAGAATGACTGGTATACTTTTGAATAATAAAGGATTGCAAGATTACGAGGGTTCAAATGACCCCCAAAATATCTCCACTGGAACAAACAATGCAACTAACCTACGCACTTGGAGGAGCAGGTTCACAGTTGAGTTCCCTTTTGACATTTCCTTTTTTTTGTATGTGTTATATCATGTGAAACTGAATATGTTTGGGTTTTGGAATGACAAAACAAGATATTTAAAGATATCAAATGGGACTTTGGGGAACTATGATTGACAGTTTTCACAATTGTTTTATGTTTTATAGAGCAATTGTTTAATCAAAAAAACAACCAGCCGATTAAGCGATAATGCCGTCAATTACAGAACTAGTTTACAGTCATCCAGGTCATGTGATTTCAAGCTGTAGCTAAATAAAGCTCTTCCAAATATCTTGCTATTGTTTAACAACTAGATGTCACACACACGCTAGTATTTATTGACAAGCACCCGTTTTATTTGTGGAGCCAAACACAGCACATTGACGCTGTTTACGGTCGCCTTTGATGGATCTTACAGTCAGTTTAAAGCGGAGGGTTGTTCCCAGATGTCGGAGTTAAATGTGTGGAGCCGACACACCCCGTCCTGCAGTGTTTCATCCACACAGTAACATGGGAAATGTGAGGCACACACAAATAGATTGGGCACTTTTTCCAAGTGTGGTCAAGCTCATATGCAACACACCCAACACAGTCTGCAAGAACATTTTTTCTCGTAATTGGCCGCAGATGCTAGTCAAACTAACTGACTCATAAACACCAAACCGTCTGTGACGCCAGCCCTTCATTTCCTTCTCGGGCTGTGTGGATTAGATAAGCCCTGCAGACAGGTGAGGAGGAGGTGACGACAACAAATACAGTATGCAAAGTTGACATAGCTCCGACATCACACGCAGCTGTAAACACATCATCCTGGGCGGGGATTAGAGGTATCATAAATAAACTAGGATATGATGAAAAGTGGTGGAGATATTCAGATGAATAGTTCCCTTTACAATATCCCTAAACATGAGCAGCTAGTGTTTACAACTTGCTTTCTTTAGACGATTAATTTCCCCAAATCAAAGGATTGTAGGTGCAGTAAAGGATGCATCAGGTGAAAGAGACCTGCAAAGGTGTAAACACAGTCCACTAACCATCACTTAGGAATGTCATTAGACAGGTTACAGAGGTACTGCTGAATCAGATGGGTTGGGGTGTTACTGCTACACGTAAACAGCCACACCTACTAGGGTTTGCCATTACTCAACAAAAGCACTGTAAAGCGTTATCCTTTAAATATAGTTGATCAGCTAGTACAGGGCACAGTCAGAGTTAAATACCATCCATTACTCACGCAAGGAACGTGTGCCATAGAGTAACACACTGTTGTAGTAGCAGAAGTACAGTTTATGTATTCTACAGTACTTCCCACTCACTCCTTTTTGCAGTGCTTCCCTAAAAGAAGGTTCTGTTTTTTGTTTTTTTTAGATTCATCTTTGTATAGATCCCCATTTATTTATTTTCTGTCATGTTTGTATTAATGTTTGGAACTAATTGAAGCAGGTCACCATTGTAAAAGAGGTCTATGATCTCAATGGGTTTTATCTGTATAAATAAAGGTTTTGAATTGAATTGAATAGGATTACATTATCACCAAGTGTTTTTTTTGTGCAGATTGAGGTTGAACATATTCTAGTGACAAAGTTGTGGTTTCAAATTGGAATTAGTTATAAAAAGAGATGCAGCTAATTGTTTTTCCATGACAAAACTAGAAAAGTAAAAACAACTGCAGCCATTAAGTACCTTGATCACTTTTCCTGAGTTGAAAAAAACAAGTAAAGGCACCTGTTAAAATGTTTACACAGTGCAGAAAGTGGGCCAACCTGTTCATTCAGACAGTAAGGGTGGAATCAACATGAAGCACACTCCCTCCTTCTTGACTGTCTGGTTTGTCTTTACAGAGATCTACACGTTGCAGTATGAGCTCTCGCATGGTTCGTCAGCATGAATAACTGTCATTTGACTTTAGCTAACGTAAAGCATACCAGGGATACCATACATACGCATCAGGTTATAGACAGTTAAAATGATTTACAGATCTTTCCCACAAAAGAATATGCAACCACTATTCTTCTGCTGACACTGAACCTTTATCAATCATTTTGTCTTCGCCAATAACATTTTTTTACAAAACCTTTATCAAAGAATGTTGCTGCAAGAACAGACTTTAACCGTGGATAAACAACTAGAATACTGAACTGTGTCCAGAATCGATAGCAGTGATGCATGACTGCTGATGAGTGTCTGTATTCACAACACACTTCTTGTTCCAAGTCAAAATACGTATCAAGTTCAATGTGGGTCTTTGTAAAAGGTTCAGACAGTCTGTTGTTTAAGGCTGATCCACAATTGGAATCCCAGATGGACATGTGCTGCAGCCCCAGATCGACAGGAAAAATCTGGAAAATCACTTACAAAAAAGTTTGCATACACCCCTGCTTTACACGAGGATTTAAAAAAACGGTACAAGTAACTGACAGAAATGTCTTATTCAGTGTAAAAATCACCACCGACCTCTCACAACATACCCTGAACAATACAGGGAACAATGTGCAATGAGTCAGAAAACACTTGGCAAATGAATCAGATCATTTAAAAACAACTGTGGCAGATCCACTTCGTGCTGAAATAAAATATTTTGTAGAATTCTGCTCGCATCAAAACATTATTTATATTTCAAAGTGTCAAAAGTTTAACATAATCTGTCACGAGAAGATCAGTCAGTTAACAAACATCTAGCGCTGTAAATGACCTCCAACACCAGGGTACTTTGTATAAAGACTATGTGTAAGTGTGTATGTATTGGTCATTTATGCGTCAGGTTTTCAAAAAACCTCCAAGAAAACGCGTTGTTTCTAGAACACTTAACTCGTAAAATATGGGTGTCTTTGAGTTTATTTCTAGGCTACTAAAAAGTTATCTGTTCACACATCGAAGGAGTCAAAAGCGACTTTCAGTATTTCTAGGAGCTATCCAGCGCCGTGAGGATGAATAGGCTACAGTGAAGGTGTAGCTAAAGCTAACAGGCTAGCGACAGGCATGCAAGTTTTATGGGCAGGAAACTATCCCTGTTTACTCTTGCAAATTCATCCTCTGCTCTACACTGAGGATAACGAGTATCACATATAGTACACATTAAGACAAGGGTTGTATTTCAGTGAAAGCTACTGAGAAAAAAGTCTAGATGTAAGTAGTTGTTCGTGTATGAGTTGCAAGGAAATTGGTACTCACGGTCGATGCGCCTGAAACTCCAGACAGCGTCCAATCCTGCCTCTCCTCCACGTCGAGACAAAAGTAGACAGCGGCAGGAATGTTGGCCCCGCCCCGAGCGTGACGTCACCGCCAGACGGTGATGTCCGGTCTGCGGAGTATCATCCGTGCCAAACAATAAATGCGCATAGAAAACATAAATGTGTTGTTTGCAAGACAAATAAACACATTTGGAGTGGAAATTGGAACATCCACAGAGAGTTTCAAACTTGGACAAATTACATTAAAGGTATTATTTATAACATGTGTATGGATAAATAATACATCTTAAAATAGCACCCACAGGGCAAAAAACTAGCATACGTTTTCTTGATCATGATTGTGGATTAATTATTATTAACAATGTTAAACCATTATGACCAAAATTAACGTTTTGTTTTTATCTCTGCGTATGATATGAAAAGTCATATTTGAGGGTCAACACAAATATATATATTATAAATTCTATTTTAAAATAACCACCGCTATTTAATTATTGCTAACAATATATTAATTATATTACAAAAAACGTTATACAATCTCTCTCTCTCTCTCTCTCTCTCTCTCTCTCTCTCTCTCTCTCTCTCTCTCTCTCTCTCTCTCTCTCTCTCACTCTCTCACTCTCTCACTCTTCTCTCTCTTGTAACAGTGAAACAACCCACGCTGTTATGTTTATCATTTAAGATCAATACCTAGCTGTATTAATCTGAAACTGGAGCACAGTGGAACAAAACAATGACCATAGAACCGTATAACCGCTTCCCATCCACTGATGTCCGTAGGGAGAGTGAGGTAAGTAGTGCCAATTTTTACTTAAAGTGCCTTTAAAGCAAGGGGATTACAGTAATGCCTCCAACTAAAATATGTACATATAGTTTAGGATGTTGTGCATCCCTGGGAACAATCACTTCGGATCTTAAATAAACTGTTTGAGAAATATAGCTTTAGAAAAAAAAGTGGTTTTGTGGCACAACTTGCCCCCGGTGCGGGGTAAGTTGTGCCATTAGAGACAATACACTGGGGTAAATTGTGCCATTGATAATTGAAGTAAAACAGATCATTTTAATCTCACAAACAATAATGCTATATAAAAGCAAGACACATTCAATACAAAATTATTTATTTAATGTTTATTTAAAGTTTTAACAACATCAAAGGCCACTTTAAAAATGAGCAGCAAATCATCTGCATCTGAATCTCTTCACAGATTCGGCCTACTACTGAACATCCCACTTGTCAATGCTGCAGGGGAATGTGAATTTATACTCCCTTCTGGCTGTACCACCAAGTTTTTGTGGTGTGGGTAGTTTCTTGAGCACATCACCTCTAGGGATGACTCCTTCATCATTCTCTCTAAATGTGAAGATGGGCTTTCCATCAACAGACCTCTTATAACTTTGCTTCAGAAACTTTGCACTGATCTCGTCACCTTCAACATTCTCCACCAATCCAACATAGTTATAGCATTTGGATTTTTTACCTGCAAACTTCACAATGACAAAGTCACCAGCAGACAGATCCTTGTCACCATCATCATCATCACTCTGGACATCTGAACTCTCATAATGAGTGGTATCGCTAAGTGGAATCGGAAAGTCACTCTCTTCTGAGCTACTGGAGAGCACTTTCTTTTTGGGCTTGGTTGGTTTTGACCCTTTCAGAGCCCCCTTCTTATTTCCACTCCTTTTCTTCTTCTCAGCCCGTTCCTTTTCTCTGCTGTGTGTCTTCTCCAGACCATCTTCTGCCTCATCATTGGTGGTGGAGCTTTCTTCTGAGCTACTGTACACAGCTGTTTTCTTCTTGGTTTTGGTTTGATTTGCAGCTTTCAGAGCCCTTTTCTTCTCTCTTTCATTCTTTTTCTTTTCCTGTTCAGCCTTTTTATCTTCTTTTTCTTTGTGAGCCTTCTCCAACTCCATCTTCTCAGGTGTGTCGGTCACGATTCTTGTTTTCACTTTCTTTCTTACACATTTTTTTTTTCTTTCTGTGGCTTTTGGCAAGGGAAGAATGACAGGATTTGCCCTGTCTGTCACCATTGATGGTGCATAGTCTTCTTCCGGGAAGATGTCCCTGTTGAAAGGGTATATGCCTGTTGCTCTGAACCCTGAGGTTATGTTTGTTGGTGACATTGCAGAGAGGAACGCTTGCTTCACAAGTTCCGAGACCTCATAGATTGATACGGTTCGCCCAGGATGTGATCGCATCCACCCATCCATCGCTCGGTTATAATAGGTTTTGAGTGGTCCATAGACAGTTTTGTCTAATGGTTGCAAGCGGTGTGAGGTATGAGGTGGCAGGGTGAGCATAATGACCCCATTCTCTTTAGCAATTGTCACTGACTTGAGTGAGATGTGAGACTCATGGTTGTCCAGAATGAGCAGGACTGGGTGATCGGTTGAGCAGTTGGTGTGGCGGATGAAGTGCTTCAGGAAGATGAGGA
This sequence comes from Gymnodraco acuticeps, assembly GCF_902827175.1. NCBI lineage: Eukaryota > Metazoa > Chordata > Actinopteri > Perciformes > Bathydraconidae > Gymnodraco > Gymnodraco acuticeps. The sequence goes on along the minus strand of NW_022992150.1, from coordinate 2,416,236 downwards.
AGGCGTCTTCATTCATCCATCCAGACTTTGTACAATGACCAATGGAACCTGCTGGTGATCCATTGAGGAGGCTGTCCTTGAAGCGGACACGCGGGAAAATGAACATGGGTGGGACTGCATTTCCAGTGGCGTTTACTGCACAGGCCACAGTGACGAGCTCTCCTCTTTCAGCAGATGTTACTGAACCCACTTGTTTCTTCCCTTTTTCTGTGACAACCTGCTTGGGTGTCTGCACTGTCGTCACACCAGTTTCATCCATGTTGTACATCATGTGTGGAGGGAAGCTGTACCTGAAATGAAATAAAAGGTAGTGCTGATGATCAGAGACGTTTAAAGCAGTTTTAACATACTTGGATGTGGTTGTGTGTGTAAATGTCAGAGGACAGAAGACCCTCTAGAGATGCTGTGCCCTCTCGCCAGGCTGCCAGGTTACCTAGTCAGGGTGTGGGTGGGTGGGTGAGAGAGAGAGAGAGAGAGAGAGAGAGAGAGAGAGAGAGAGAGAGAGAGAGAGAGAGAGAGAGAGAGAGAGAGAGAGGAGAGAGAGAGAGAGAGAGAGAGAGAGGAGAGAGAGAGAGAGAGAGAGAGAGAGAGAGAGACAGAGAGAGAGAGAGAGAGAGAGAGAGAGATGCACCTCTTTCACTGCTCTTTCCAACTCCTCAAGAGGAGTTGAAACCCTGTCTGTCTTCCTTTTGTATGTGCGTGGCATGATGGATTTTGGTCTAAAATTAAGAATGTCACATAGTTTTAGTGATCAAATGTAAGAATACAATGTACAATAACAATAAAATACAATAAAGTAATATATAGTAAATAATCATAAATTGGGGTAAGTTGTGCCACTGGCACAACTTACCCCAGGCCCTTTGGCACAAATCACCCCAAGCCCACCATTTTGAAAAAAATGCATCCCCCAGCTTTTTTGAGCTAGCATCATGCTAACTGTATAGACTCATGGCGTAGCTTACTAAAGCACTAAAACATGTGTGAACTGTTTTTAAAGTTGTCTAAATTGTTCAAACACAGCAATCAAAAAACCTTGATCATAGAAATTTTACTTTGGAGGGCAAAAAATTGTTTTTTTAACTTAAATGTGCTTACCTCTCAAGCCATGTGACTCCCTTCTTTGCAGGATGATCGAAATGGATGCCTCTTCAAAAATATGTGGTCACATGACCAACTTCTTCTATGGTTTTCTAGATAACAGGGGTGGCACTACTTGCCCCTTGGCACAAATTACCCCACTCTCCCCTACACTTTAAATTATATTTGAAGCTTATTGTTCATTGTAACATTTAAAAAGGAAATAACAACAGATGGGGATCTGTCTGTATCAACTAATGGCTTGCATGAGTTTAAGTTAAAATTAAAGGAATGAGAATATAGATCATCAAAACACAAAACATTTTTATTTGAGCGGTCATTCATGTATGTATTTGTATATGTTTGGGCTTCTGCCTGTCCTGTGTGGAAGTATATACTTTTTAATATAGAGTGTGGAAGGGGAAAAGGAGACTGCCTCTTAGGCAATCAATTTGTGACACCAGGAACAACAGCAGTTTTTGTGAATCATAAACCAAATGTATAATACGGTAGGGTTATATAATAGGGCTGCAAGAAAGTCATTTGACCCAAAAGTTAAAAAAAAGAAAGCCAATTAATACCCAATGGTGTGTAGAGGTTTAGAAAATGTCTTATTGGCAGCAGTCAATAGAATAATGGAATATGAGACACTGAGTGGATGATGAATACTGTAAACTGAGAGCAAGAAGGCTATGCAAGAAAATTCTTCTAGAGCAAAAGTGTTTTAAGCTTGAATTTAAAGTCTAGTTTGTTGATTTCAGAATTCCTTTGTTAGGGGGATTCATTAGCAGAAATGGAAATACATTCAGTCCGTTGTAATATGCAACCACTCCGCTAGATGTCACTAAATTGCACAGATTGGTGATTAAAGTGATATAATGTACAGAGTGTTGTTTATTTAGAAAGGGGGAGAGAAACATAATAGTTTTTAGGTTTCTTGTTAGTGCAAGCACACTAATGTTTGATGTTAAACCAAGAGGTGATATATGAACGTTAAGCTCACTATCCTACTGTAAAACCATCAAATAAAGTCAACTTTTGAGGGTGTTTACTGAGTTGTTGTGTCTGAATGGTAGAAGTGTTGGCCTAACAAGTTAGGCAAACATATTACATATGGTGTTATTTATTTATTTAACCACGGTTATTTTCCCCTAAATAATTCTCCTTCACAACTAGGAAAAAAATCTAAGCCACCTGTATTTTTAAATTCTACCGCAGCCCTTGTTCTGTTTGTACTGTTCGACCGCAGCCACCCCTGGTGATGTGCCTTTTTATAGTTTTCCTCTAGGCAGCGCCATGTATTGTATGGCTCTGCCTCTAGGTAGCGATGGGGATGAGTGTAGATTGAGCGCCAATATTTTACCAGAATACATTGGTATCATGAAACTATAAAAATTTGAACGACTTCGGTTGTTCCCTTACGACAAGAAATGTCTGCTGCAATGCTGAGGTAAAATAACTGCGATTGTCTAACATCATAACATGTTATAATAGCCTGGTAGCTTAGCAACTAGCTAGCTGTAGCAGCTAACGGCTACATAGCCAGCAATGATAACGATGAGGCTAGTTAAGTACGCAGCTAAATTAAATAACGTATTGCTTGAAGTGGCTTACAAAGCATCTAATGCCATCTGCATTAAACATTTTGGTTTTGTTGACGTCTCAGAGGATACAGTGATGTTATGGTTAGCTATGTGTGTAGCTTTTGCTACAATAACTAACGTAACATTTTAGCCTAGCTCATGATAACGTCATGCAGTTGCTTTTCTGGTTGAAACGTTACACCTACCCTAAACAAATGCAGTCTTATAAAACAGTCTTCTTTAAAGGATGTTTTATTAGACTGCACTTTTAGGCTGTAGTTTGTGTTGGTGTTGCATTTCCATTCGCTCATGTAAGTGTTTCTTATGAAGATCCATAAGACCAGAGTTAGTGCCTTTTCCTTAATTGAAATGTTGCAGTTGTAATAGTAGAGGTGTACTCTTTTAAAACAAGATCTCTGATTAACCAGTTGGCCACATCTAACTATCGAGTTATCATAACCATGATCTTTGTTCCTCTGATTGTAGCACCAAGACCAGCAAGATGAATGTATTGGTCAACAAACTGCACGAGTACTTGGCTAGTTCTCCTGTTGAGGACAGCAATGGCCCACCAACCTCAGAGGATGCTAATGGTGCAGCTTTTGACGTAATCTTATGAGGAAAGTTACTCATCATATTGATATGCTCTATAATCATAATACATAATTGGTTTACAGGACTGACAAACAAGAGATGTTCTGTGGGAAACTCAAAAACTCGTGCTGCAACACAGGTACAATTGTTTGCTTAAACAAGGTACTATATACTGATTGAACATTTCTGAGAGACAACTAAACTAATCAACTGTCTTGCTTTGCAGGCAGGAGTAGACACCAAATACTCAAGGAGGTGAGCTTGCATTTTTATACCATAGAAAGTATATTTAAATGATTATATAATGTATACCCTGCCAGCACAGATATAATATATAATACCAAACAGCCCATATTTAATGCCAATATATTGAATGTAGCTCAATTCTAAAAATGCTGGATATTGAACTTGAAATGTAGACATAAAGAAGCAATAGTCCAATAAATCAGGTTAAAAGATATTGATGATTTTGTCTACATCAGGGAAATATTGTTTTCCCCCAGGATTAAAAGGTTTACTGTTTCCCTGTTATTACAGAAAACCATCTGTTGTCGTAAGACACTCTGGACTGGATGAATCAGGGGACTCGAATGCAAGTGAGGACGTGGAATTACGAGTCAACGCAAATGGTCACCCTGATATCACTAGATTACCAAAAGGTTGGTCTTACAATTTTTTCCTATATAGCTTGCTGGGACGTAAACCGTTTTTTTTCTTTTTGTTGTGCTCTTTCGTAACTATGTGTATTTATTCTTGCTGACAACAAACAAATATTTAGGAGAACCACAATCTGTCATTGTTAATGTGGTTTCTTGTCTTTTACTATCTGTAGGGGGTTAACAGTATTTAGGCCTGTCCCTAGCTTTGTACCCTGTAATTACACGATGGACTCAGTTTGATGTTTTTGGTGCAATGTTTTACATCTACAGGCACTGTACTGGTGAGGCCTGAACCTGTTGACAATGGGAAAGATGACTTCAGGGGTCCTGAGTTTCGCAGCCGGAAACCAGGCGTACTACGGAGAGAGTTTTCGAGGAGACGTGGAGGTCAGTCGCTACTGGTTGATGTTGTCACAACATAACACATCACTTCATTATAAGCCGGGCATCCATTTCTTTGAGAAACAAAGAAGCTGCCCTTGTTGTGGTACTCATGCAATGATTGTCTTTTGACAAAAAACTGTCAAAGTCGAACTAAAAAATCATTTCACTGTGTGTCTAAATGTGGCTTGATGATTATCTTGTTGTGAGAGACATCACTGGATATTTGACTTTCATTCTTACACCCTTTTAATTTAAACCCTTCAAGCTGTTATAATAGCAATTTTGTTGCTCTGTTTTTATAGGTGGCGAACACATGGAAATTGTCAGTTGCACCGCTTGTGGCAGACAAGTTAACCACTTCCAAAGAGATTCCTTCTTCCGACATCCAGTTCTGAACGTTCTTATTTGCAAGGTGAGTCCACTTATTTATACAACAGAATCAAGTCCTTATTTGGGTCCTTTAAGTCATTACTTTTAAGGAGTCTTCTTCATTTTTTGTGTAGCAGCTCATAATTTTTCATGTTATGACGTCATTACTTTCTGCCTGAGTGTTGTTTACATCTGGTGGGTGTCTATAAACTTGCCAATGACTTTATTAAGTTGAATTTGCCAAAAACATTTCTGTATTTGAATGTTATATTTTAAAATAACCACCAGTGATATTTGATTATTGCTTACAAGAATATACATATCAATTATGATTTCTAATTTGCAGTACTATTGTCTTTAATATGCTATTTGTCAAAGCTGTCTGTAACCCTCTTTCGTTACATATTCTTTGTTTTGGTCAGTCTTGCTACAAGTATTACTCAAGTGATGACATCAGTAAGGATGGAGATGGAATGGATGAGCAATGCAGGTATGATTTGTTATATTTCATATTTTTACTGAAGTATTAACATGTTCATTTACTTACCTTTTGCTAAGCTTTTATCAAAAGCATGAATTATGTATTTTTCCTCTTGCAGATGGTGTGCTGAAGGAGGCAACTTGATATGTTGTGACTACTGTAGTAATGCCTTCTGCAAGAAGTGCATTCTAAGAAATTTGGGAAGGAAGGAGCTTTCAGGCATCTTGGAAAGCAAGTGGTACTGCTATGTCTGTAGCCGTGAGCCCCTTTGCGATCTGGTGATGGCCTGTGACAGCGTCCTCGAGAACATGGAGAACATGTGGTTTCAGCAGCGCAAAAGGAACAGGGTAGAGCCGGAAAAATCTCAACTTTACCACATGTTGCCACACTTACAACAAAACATTCCTTTGGATAAATGGGATCACACTGGTATGGATGGGAATGTGGTGTTCAACTATAACACACTGCAGATTTCCAAGGAGATCACCAAAAAAGCTAAACATTTAGTGGACTCAACAAACATCTTAAACCGGACATTTGTCAATTTCATTCATACTGTGACGTCAAACAAAAAAGCACCTACGGTTCGCAAGCTGCACCTGAACTCTTTTTTGTCAGTAGTCAAAGGATTGCGCAAATCACTTGCAGCACTTGAGGATAGCCTTAAGGAAGAATTCAGTGACGTGGATGTCATGAGCTGTTGGGAAAAGTTCTTTAGTGAAGACTTCGATGCACAACCTGTAATAGATTCAGGCACAGAGCCGGAAAGCTCTGAAGAAAGGTGTTTGAGTGTCTTGCGGAAATTGGCAGCCGAACAAACAGAAGATTATGATTCTGACTCCAAAGGCTTCAAGGACAGGAGGACTGCATGTGCCTGCCCCGGTGAAAACATGGATTCAGATTCACGTGAAGCCACACAGAGTGCACAGATGCCTTCTGAAAGCGGGATTAACATGACTAAAAAACTAGTAGTTCAACTTACTCCTGTACCAATGGAGCAGGAGCAATCCTCTTGTGCCCCAAAGAACGAGAAGGACATCAGCATGAGCGACAACACATCAGAGGGAAAGAATGTATCAGAAGATGAAAAACCATGTGTTAAAGGTGTTAAAGCTGACAGCAAGATAAGCAACAACATCTCTATTGCATCTCCACACCCAGAAGAACAACATGGCAATAGACGTTCTCCCCGCTTGAAGACGACACCTTTGCGACGACCAAGTGGCGTCAAGTCCAAAGAGTCTCTTTCAGCAGCAGACAGTGACAGTGATTCTGACCCTGAGGAAACCTCCAGCCAAACACCTGCCAAAAACACTGAAGAACCAAGTCTGAGCCGAGCAAGAGACGACTCTGACTCCGATGAAGTCCCTGTAGCTCTGCTTGAGCGAGCTGCTATGACACAAAGCTCAGATGAACCCCAGAGCGATGAGAACGGTGGAAAAGCATCAAATAAGGTGGCCAAGAAATGTCTCTTTTGGCTAACAAAGAACTCCCCGCTCTCCCCGGAGAGCATGCGTCGAAAACGCAAGATGCTAGACCGCTCCTCAGAATCAGACTCGAGTAATAGAATAACTAAATCACGAAGAGAAAGCGGGATAGATTCCTCTAGCGATGATCAAGACTCGCAGAAGAAGATGCAACACTTGAATACTTTGAGGCCAATTGGGAAGTCTCCCCTCGTCAAAAGAGATAATGAAAAATCGCCTAAAAAGCCAGTTGGGATACAGGCTGGAAAATCTAAGGCTAAATCCCGCCAGAAAGCAATGGAGTCCTCCTCCTCATCAAGCGAACATGGAGATGATGACGAAGAGACCGGGAGTGAAGGAAGTGATCAGAAGATGAAGCGAATCACTGAAGATGTGGCCTTACTGGGGGCAGCAGCATTCCACCAATCGTCTGGTGAGTCCTATAATACATATATTATTTAAATATACAGTATGTCTTGTAAATAGTTGTTTGCCCAGTTTCTGTTGGAAAGCTAATGTTTAATGAATGTTTCTTGTAGGAGACGACGAGGAGCACTCTGGGCCCTCGTGGGCAGCAGAAGATGATGATGATCCAGAAAATAGGTATGGTTCAAAAAGCCAGGATGTGGAGTTTGTAAAACACCCTAGTTGTGAAAGGCAGACAACATTAATACCCGAACACTGTGCAAAAGCTAGCAACACCCAGGTCATTAAGACTGAGTTGCAGCCTATTCAAACAAGACCAAAACGTAGCTGCAGCCGAATCCCAGCCTTCAAATACACACGCTAGAGGTACACTGTGAACGTCATGACCCATTTTGTGATGCACTGAAACTGAACCGGCCTGGAACAATCTTGTGAATGATGAGTAACGTACTCTGCTTGTCTACTTTATTTGAACTTGAATTGTATTGCATTTTTAATATAGATCATGCAAAGAATTCTTATCTATGTTTAATTTGATGTGCAATGATACGACTGTAAATGCTTAAGATGCATTTACCTACATTTCTATAATAAGTATTACATCTCACACCACCGTGTTTACTTTTCACGGCATACTAGACTTAAACAAAAGGGGAAACCTTGCCTTTGGCGCACCTTGCCTTTTTGAAGAGGAATGAGCTGACAGCTCAACCTGTTATGATGACGGTATTTAAATATATATTTTCAAAAGTTTTACCTCCAGTCGATTCTTCCGTGTCATTACAGAATGCACAAAGAACTGTACTCCATTGAGGAGCAATTTTAGATAAATTGTTATTCACTGGTGAAGTGTTACGTTTGACACATTTGACAGATTATCTGCACATATTTAACCAAAGAAAAAAAGTAAATTTACAATTTATTTTAGTATAACACTTTCATTCTTCTCCTTGAAACACATATTTTTGATTGTATTTTTTGTAAGGAATCCTTGATGGATCAGAGATATCATTTGTTAATTATGATGTCTGGATCTTTTTGTTAAGATGGCAAAAGTATTGTTGTTAAGATATCTGAATATGTACCTGGCTTTGTAAATGCACTTCAAGCTTTTCTCACAAAAGTTCAATTGCCGTCCTGTTAAAGCCTGTTTATTCCAGCCAAAAATATACTTTGTCATTCTTATATCACACATTGTTTGAGCTTCACTTATTTCATGGATGGGCTTGTAATTATTGCCAGTGTTGAAACACAAGTCAGTCTTATGTATTACTTAGTGTTCATTGAGACAATAATGGTGGTATCATGAACTCCTGGAAATCTCAGGATACATTATGGAGCTGCTTTCACTGTCAAGCAAACACAAGCATTGGGGAACATTTCTCTCTAGAAGATATTTATGGTAATAAACACCCAAAGGCTGACACAAAACACAATAAACAATTATTATTACTTTTTACAATATAATATAAATCCTTTTACACACCAACATGTTGACTGGCTTTCCTAATTGGATTGTTAAATAGTGCTTTGCGGGGGGGTTTTAGGGAATCAACATCAAAGCTCTGGTATACACTTAATCATGATGAGTAGTACATCTTATTCTGACGTAATGCTCCTGGTATGCCTCTTTTCTTTTGAAACTAGATCACATATGACACTGGAGTCGATAATGCGTAGTAACAAGTACTTTTGCGTATATGTAATATTCTATAGCAGTTCTCAAAGGGCTGATTTTTCAGAGCCTGTGTCTTTGTGTATCTCTGACGGTGCTGCTTTGATAGATTCTCTTGGGTAGGCTTACTCAAATAACAAAGGCATCTTTCTCCACTACTTGACCTCGAGTAGTATTTATCTGCTGAGGTTCCTAGATATCCGTTGGATACTTTCTTACATCACCCTAGCAGAATGGAGGTCGAAGAAATTGTATTATTGCTGCTTAAGGCCAATCAGTGTGGAGATATTGGCGTCGAAATTGGAGAACATGCGACACACTCGCGCTAGAAAGATGCATTCATAAGACGATGAAGAAAATCCACTGCCACATGTATTCTGAAATAACATTTTGTTATTCCGTTTTTTATTGAAATACATCCCCGTTCTGAGGAATGACTTTTTAAAAACTTCTTCTGGTTAATTACAATAATTTCGAGCTGTCATCAGTGTTCCCCCACTTTCTATACACAGAGTATACATTACTGCTGACCATTTTTCTAAAGCGTACAGTAGCTTTTCAACTGAAAAATCATTTATTACCGTATTTTTAGTTACAGAGATTTAAAACCTTACGAGTGACTATCGCGTTTTTCTGAAGCATTACTGATAAAAAACGATTTGTTAAAAGAACTTGCGGTCAGAGCTTTTAAATGTAAATGGAACGTTGTATATCTGAGAATTGAGAGTGGGCTGTGAAACAACAACTATTGTAATGCAAACAGGGACCAAATTCACATTGTGCCTGTAATGACATCAATGTTTGTTTCTTATGTTTTTTCCAGGTCGGATTTCCTGACAGCACAGCAGTGATTGCAGTGCTGTTAGGCAACAATCGCTTAAATCTGGGATATTGTAGCCTCCGATAGGCAAGAACCCGTTATTTAATTTTTTTCAATAAAGTGTGTTTTCACCTGTAGTGATAACACGACTTTATCCTAAAAAGAAATGGTCAGCAGAAATGTAAAGTTTACATTGTTTGTAGTTAGTGGGTTAAACGTGAAAAGTACTGTGTTCCATTGTAATCCCCCCCAGCATGCGTTTACCAATGACCATGATGTCAAATTCACATGTGGCAGTGTGTTCATTTTCCTCAGTGTTTTTCTTGTCGTCCTTTTTCCCAGAAGCATGTTAAATGAGGTACAGGGCTCTGGCCTGTTACTGCTACTGTCGTCTGGCTTTCTTATTCTGTAATACACCTTTTACAATATACTCTCGTTGGAAATGTTTCCGCCAATTGAACATTTTTCCGCCAATTGAACATTTTATTCATCCTTTCTCAAGTGACCTGCATGGACACTCCACTTGGAGATCAGTGCGCGTAATGCAGGTAGCTTGGTGATAACGGGTCAATGGGGACAGACCATTTTCTGGACATTGGATGATTTGGAGCTTGTGCTTTAGGCTGTTTGACTCTAATGTGTTTGCGCGTTAAAAGGGTTTTAAGAGGAACTCATCACATATTATGAGTGGTGAAAACACAATATGGCATTAAACGCATAAACCTTTCACATTTTTAAAACATCCTTATCAGGAACTGTATCGGATCATTGGTAATAATGCTTGACTGCAGTATTATAAGTGGTTGAAATTACATTTCATTACGAGTAAACTTTTATGTTCTTTGTTAGTATCCGATATCCTACATTTTCTTTGTTTGTCCCAAACAGAATATTAACTCTCTTGGGTTCAAAACGATTTTTAACTCACAATTTGATTAACAAGATATCAATGTATTTACTATTTCACATGAAAAAAAGTGTCAGACTCAAGCAAGCAAAAACATTGTAGAAAATCTCTCCCCTTTCCTCAAAATAAAATAAACCAAGACTGTCTTTTTCTGTGAAGAGTACTTGTAATAAATTATTTCTCTTGAAAATGTCTCTGTATCAGTTTTCTTTTTTTCCTGCTGTCCTGAATGTTTATCTTCCAGTGTTGTGGCACGTTCTCTGGCTCATTTCAAGACTATTATTTACTTATAATGTAGATTGAATCAAGGTCACTGCCCAGATTCAACCTGTGATTAGTTTATGAACTATACGACTTTTTCATTCTAAAGATATCTTATAAGGGTATTATTGAAATCAAACTTAGATATGATTTTGTCTAACAATAAAGTATAACTATATCTAGCTCAAGATTGAACTTCAGGTACCTTCTCCTTCTTTTCTACTTTTGAAAGAATCGCAAAGAAAATGCTTTTGGCCCAAATCAAAGCCAACTACTCCTCGGGCGATGATATCTCTTCAGACGAGGAGACGCAGGAGACATCTGACTCGGAGGATGATCAGGCGGTCAAAAAAGGCAATAAGGATAATAAAACAGATGAAGGTAAGTCGGTTTTTTGAAGTAGCACATTTTTTGCTTCCTGTCCGTGCATCTTTTTCATAAGCACATGTATTCCTATCCTATTTCAGTCGTATTGATTTATAGTGGAATTACATTTTTCTTTCCAAACAAAGTGGTGACGATTGTAAAGATGGCTCTTGTTGATTAATAAAAGGGAAATAATAGTTGATATCTCTGCTGCAGGGGAAGACTTTGCTACCGAATCTTCTGACGCCATGTCTGATGGGCCCACCTCCAAGCACCATCTGCTCCGCCACGGACTGACCTTGGATGACGGAGCGCCTGTTGATAAGGCTGGGGCAGAGAGTGAAGCAGGAGAGCCAAAGAGCAAGCAAAAAGCCAGCAGAAAACTCCTAAACTGTAAGTCTGACATTAGAAACGTAGCTGTCTGAACAGGAACTTCATACTTTGCTCTAACATCTGATATCGATGTCTGTCAAGCTGATAGTGAAAGTGATACTGAGAGCAACGAGTCGGAGCCGGAGGACGCCGGGATGAGCGAGGAGCTGAGTCTGTCAGAGAACGAGGACGGTGACGACAAACTCAAAGGGTACATACGTTTCAGCTCCCATTGATACAAAGTGTAGCTCAAGGAGAGTGGTCAAGATCTTTGTATAACGTATTTAAGTCAACAGGCGTAGAATGAATCTATTTCAAAATAATAATATTGCCAACGAACATACACGACCAAGAAAAATACAATATACAATAAAAAGAGAAAACATTTGAACACTACATTGGAACTCAGAGAGGAAGTAATTCATTATCGACAAGCAATATTAATAATACTAATCCTAAAATAATAGTCATTAGATATGAGATAAATATTATAATATAGATAATTTACAGTAATGTATGGAAGCCTGTTTGCGCCACAGGAAAAAAGAAATCTAAAAAATCCTGTAAGTCATTATAATGACTTAGTTATCTCATTATATTGACTTACTATCTCATTATATTGACTTAGCTATCTCATTATATTGACTTAGCTATCTCATTATATTGACTTAGTTATCTCATTATAATGACTTACTATCATATAAGAGCAATTTTTAAATGAGCTTTCATCCCTTTACACCAAAGCAACAATAGCAAGTGTGTGGGACACACTTAGCTGAACTAATGGATACTATAATTGAAGACTACTTTAGACGCGGATTCACAAATAAGGACATTTTTGTGGTTTTGGAGGAATCACACAATATTAAACTAAGCCTACGGACAATACAGAGGAAGCTACAAAAGAACGAGATAGTAAGTCAATATAATGAGATAGCTAAGTCAATATAATGAGATCGTAAGTCAATATAATGAGATAACAAAGTCATTATAATGACTTACAGGATTTTTTTTTTCCTGTGGCACAAACAGGCTTCCATAGTAATGCCATACATTTTAATGCTTTTTTAAAAAAAAAAACATTTGCACATGTTGCATATAATATTATGTTCTCACGTATTGTACATTTTGAAATTCAAATTAGAATTATGGTAAAAATTATATTTCAGATTGTACATGTTTACCCCTAGTGCACACCAACTAAGCAAGTTTAATGCATATTCCTGTTATAATAGCCAAGAGCATTAACAACCAAAATATGATGACACAAGCTTTAAAATCAACACAATTTAACATTTAAATTACAAATCTCACTTCTTTTAGAGCACATTTTAAGCCGAATATTTAAATTCATGTGGCTGTGTAAAAGTTACGTACATTTGAATTCCTAATCCTCTTCTCTTTCCATCTCTAGAGGATCCAGTCAAAGGAAGGAGAGGCCTCATGAGAAGCAGGCAGTGCCCTGCATTTGGTTATCTGACTCCAACAGTGAAAAGGTAGCAGTTGACCTATAACTACGTTTATTATTCTTAAACTCCAGAGTTGTGTCTAACAGTCACATCTTTTGTTCTATACTTCTGTTTTTTTCAGAGTGATAAAGAGGATGCAGGGGAGGAGAACAGCGACAGTAAAGGCACCCCCAAAGGACGCAAAAAGATTCGCAAAATCATCGATGATATGAATCTCCGCACTGAGACGCTGGAAGCCCTCAGAGAGGAAGAGGAGAGACGCAAACGTTTGGCAGAAAGGGAACAACAGATGAAGGACAGGAGAACGGTACTGAACACACAGCAGACCATTAAACTGCACTCTGTTAATGACCAATGGCTCTTTACAGCAGTTCATTTCTGCAGCAGGGCTTGCTCATTAGTCCCTGTTGATAAATGACATTTAGCTCAGTACAGAGCATTTATGTTGCTGAAATGATCACTTTTACAGGATGTTTTATAGGTGTTGGGGTTTTCCTAAGATGAAATGCTGAATGTCATCATTGTATTTCAGATAACTATCCCAGATGATGATGATATGCCGTGTCCCATCACCATCAAGCTGATCCTGGATCAGGACAAGGAGAACAAAAATCCTCTTGTTCAGGTGCACAGGAACCTGGTGACGAGCCTGAAGCCTCACCAGGTGGATGGTTAGTTTGTGCTCTTTTCACTCGTACTGAGGAGGACAAGGTTTACTATTATGCACATGCATGCTGACAGCAATAACAGCATTAGATTAATACAGTTGAGTCTGATGCTATTTGCACTCGGGTGACTAAAGTGAACAATGCTTTTGGCATGAGGGGTTTATATAGCCACAACTGTTAAAAACGCCATTTTTAATAGTAACATTGGAATTATCAACCTTGAAATCTTCGAGTTTTTCTTTTTCTCACATGACTCCATGGTGTACAAAAAGTCCCAAAATGCTAAAAAAAGATCTAGATGAATTGAAGTAAACAGATACTATTCACATGTTTTTGGACTCTTTGTTCAGTGCTATGCCATGTGAAAAACAACCCATTATCTTAAAGAATTCACATGGTTGACACCAATGGTTGTTTTGGGGATTGAGAATACCTTTTTAATGCTGATAAATATTGTGATTAACAATTTTTAGTGTCCCATTTATGTGTTAAGACAAAACATGCTAACTGTGATCTCTTTACTCTCCAACCAAAGGCGTCCAGTTCATTTGGGACAGTTGTTGTGAGTCTGTGAAGAAGGCCAACTCTTCTCCTGGATCTGGCTGCATACTGGCACACTGCATGGGCCTTGGAAAAAGTCTGCAGGTGAAGAAATACACACCCCCAATATTCTTCTTTGCTTTGACTTATCCAAGACAAATTACATATTGAATTACTTTAGGTATTGATTATAATTGTAGTTTGCTGCTGTTACATCACCTTACATCACACACAAGTATTCTGTATTGACTGTGGTAAGTTGTCCATGCTTCATATTCATACCTGTGTTATTTTACAGACGGTAGCCTTCCTCCACACGGTGCTGCTGTCGGAGAACCTAAGATTCAGAACGGCCCTGGTCGTTTGTCCGCTCAATACCATCCTCAACTGGGTCAACGAGTTCAGTAAATGGCAAAAAAACTTGGGACAGGATAAATTAAAGGTATGCAAAAAATTAAATGGGCAATCCTAAATGTTGTGCTTGAGACATTTTATGCTTCACACTTGTAAAAATGTTACAGGTCACAGAACTGACGACAGTAAAGCATCCCCCAGAGCGAATCAGGGTTCTGCAGAGGTGGATGAGAGAGGGAGGCGTGATGATAATGGGCTATGAGATGTACCGCAACCTGTCTCTAACCAAGAAAGCTGACGAGGAGAGCAGGAAGCAGATAAAGAGCCTACTGGTGGATCCAGGTAGCGTGTTATTCAGTTATTCTTGTTTATGGGTCATTGCTTTTCTCATTGAAGCTGTTGAATCTGTAGCTTTTTTTGTCCTGTGTTGTCTTTTTATACAGGTCCGGACTTTGTGGTCTGTGACGAGGGACACATCTTGCGCAATGAAACTTCTAATATCTCCAAATCTATGAACGCCATCAAGACCCGACGGAGAGTGGTGCTAACTGGCACTCCACTACAAAACAACCTGAATGAGTGTAAGTCTGCACAACTGCATCAAATTACATAATGCCATACTTTCACAATATGATTGAAGGTATATTTTATCTATGATAATGGGGTTAGTTGTTGAAGTCGCCCGCTTTCTAATAGAATTTGAAGTCATGTGCAATTTCAATGTAGTTGGGTCATCTCCAGCAAATCCGTGACCGTGAAGAGCGGAGGTTCGTTTCTCAGTGGATTTGTCTTCATCAAAAAATGAGCCCCCATGCCCCTGGCAAAAATGCAGGCAACATTTTTTAGAGCCCTAAATCCAAAATGGCTGCCATCACCGTAGGTTGAAAATGAGCTTTTCAATTATTTGTTCAATACATGGTTTCTGGTACTTTATGGGTCGAGGAATTCATATTTGATGTTTTGATGATTTGACCTATTTTTGACCTTCAAATCCAAGATGGCCGCCGATTTTTCCCCAAAGGTCGATTTAATGCCTTTTCCTAAAATGGTATCATTAGTATAAAGTATATATATACATATAAAGTACCAACAAGGCTACTTCCTAAATTCATCACCCTGAATTTAGGACATTCATAAACTAAACCTGCAGTACTTGTGAGGAAATTAGGTGTAGGCCTCACATTTTGACGGATATTTTGTTTCGAAAATCTTCCTATTGATACACAATATTTTATTCCCAACAGACCACTGCATGGTGAATTTCATCAAGAAGAATCTGCTGGGCTCACTGGGCGAATTCAGAAACCGCTTCATCAACCCCATACAGAACGGCCAGTGTGCGGACTCCACGTCACGAGACGTCCGCATCATGAAGAAGCGAGCGCACGTGCTTCATGCAATGTTGGCTGGATGTGTGCAGGTAAAAAAAGAAATACAGAAACTTGCACACTGTCTGTATATGTACACATTCAGTTTTGCTCAGTTTTCCAGCTCTCACAACGTGTTAATCTTTTTTTTTCAGAGAAGAGATTACTCGGAGTTGACTCAGTTTCTGCCTCCCAAACACGAGTACGTGCTGGCTGTGAGGCTCTCCCCACATCAGTACAGGTTGTACCGCTACTACCTCGACAACATCACTGGTGAGAATCTGTCGCTACATTTTAACTCGATCAGGGATTACAGCTCAAGAAAAATCGAATTGTGAACATTGGAATTATGTTTGTTTTTCCAGCTATGGGTTCCTCGAGGAACAGAGTGAATGTGAAGGTGGGAGCAAATCTGTTCAAGGACTTTCAGGTGCTCAGCCGCATCTGGACCCACCCCTGGTGCCTTCAGCTGAACTACATCAGCAAAAGAAAGAAGGTTAAAAAAAATCACTCATGTCGTGTCAAATAATGTTAAGGGGTTAAAATCTTAATAAACTGGATTTTCATTACAGAAAGATCTTCTAAGTAAGAATACAAATAAATCAGCAGAACAGCGGAGAAATGAAGAGCGTGCTGTGGCTGAGAGGTAAGACTACGCATGCTTTAACAAAGTATTATCACATATCTGGTTTATGAACGTCTTTAGATATTGTGACTGATTGTGATTATGTGCCTTTTAAAGCCATGCTCAGTCGCAAATGATTTACTGATGTAAATCTAAATTGATAAATAAGCAAAAGCTTCCAAAAAAAAGATATGTAGTCAGACAATGCATCAACTTAAAACCAAAATGTGAAAGGAAATCATTTGGGACCTTTTGAAGTGTGCTGCTTTGCTTAAACAGCAGCTGTGAAGTTTATTTAATGATTTACCTTAATACACAATGTTTGCCTGTTGTAGTGCACTCAGAGCGATCAAAGGGCCAGCAGGGAACAGCGAGGCCGGCCCTACAGCGGGTGTTGCTGGTGTGTCCACAACTGCTCCAGCACTGGAAGGTAAAAAAGCTAAAAAATGTTTTACACAAGTACTCCACCCTTGTGGCTTTCACACTAATATATTTTTCTTCTGTCGCAACCATCAGCTCGAGGGGGTCCGACGCAAGATGATGTATGGTTCAAAGGCATGGTGACTGAAGAGGACGCTGAAATCATGGAGCTCTCGGGGAAGATGGTGCTCTTGTTTGAGATCCTCAGAATGGCTGAAGACCTCGGGGATAAAGTGTACGTGTCTTTTCTAATTTAAAGCTAATTCATCTCCGAAATAACTGTATCTAGACTGCTCCTCATAACTAACCAAACCCATTTCTTGAATCTTTAGGCTTGTTTTCAGTCAGTCATTGATCTCGTTGGGCCTTATTGAGGACTTCCTGAAAAATTCTCACAATGCCAGAAACTCATCAGCATTCAAAGGTATTCTGTTTATGTCAAAAAATGTATATTTATTTAGGAAACGTCCTTCTTGATGGTACTTAACCTTTATTCCGTTCTTCATTGTTCTCACAGCGGGCAACTGGATTAAAAACATTGATTACTATCGTCTTGACGGTTCCACCAATGTTTTGTCAAGGAAGAAATGGGCTGATAAGTTCAATAATGACACCAATGATCGGTACAGATTATCCCACTGTTATTACAATCTTTTCTTTATTGATTACACTTAAATAAGAATATTTAAAAAGTTTCTCTTCTGATTGTATTTTATTGATATTTATTTCAGTGGCCGATTGTTTCTCATTTCAACGAGAGCCGGCTCACTTGGTATCAACCTCGTCGCTGCGAACCGGGTCATCATCTTCGACGCCTCATGGAATCCCTCGTATGACATACAGAGCATTTACAGGGTGTACCGCTTCGGTCAGCTCAAACAGGTGTTTGTGTACCGCTTCCTGGCTCAGGTAGGCTCGCTGGTCTTTGTTTAAATATAAAAGTTAAGGTTTTGATAAACGTAGGAGGACATTTGTTTAGTCTAGTTATTAACTGGTGTGACTATTTAACAAAGTCACTGCAACATTTCAAATACATTTACTGTCAACCCTGAATTACTGAAGGAATGCTTCATTTGAGTTTTGCCTCATGTTGTTTCCTTTTTCTAATTTTCCATTGTTTTTCCCTCTTCTTTAAAGGTTATATTATACAAGTTTTACAAAGCATACATTTAGCCAGGACTACAGCTATCACCTGATAACAAAAAATAACCAAGTTAGAGCAGCATTGAATGTTTTTGGGTCCAAATGTTTAGTGTCTTGAGCTGAACTGTCAGATACATTTAGGGATCATATGAGCAAAGTGCTACATACATTTGTTAAATGTGTGTAGCACAAAGTTCTTACTTTGACCTTATATTTGCGTTAATTGAGAAATGCAGGAACGGTTCATGTTTTTTGCGATCACTGCTCAAAGCAATGTCTTATGGACACAGATCTCTTAGAGCTACTGTGTTTCACTTCCTGAAACCCTTTCAGTCCCGTTAATGATGACGGTCATTTTATCTTCAGGGCACCATGGAGGAGAAGATCTATGATCGTCAGGTGACCAAGCAGTCTTTGTCCTATCGAGTGGTGGATCAGCAGCAGATCGAGAGGCACTACACTCTGTTTGAACTGACTGAACTTTACACATTCGAGCCGGACCTGCTGGACCACCCAAACTCTAAAAAAAGCAAAAGAAGCACCTCTGTTTTGCCAAAGGTGACTGTTTTAATTTCAGGTTCTGTAAGCTAAAATCATACTCAGCTGTCTGACAATGGCGTACAGGATGAATGTGTAGTATTGAGTGACTTTTTGTGTCTGATTCTCAGGATAAGGTCCTGACACAGCTGTTACAAACCTCTAAAGACCACATAGTGTCCTTCCACGAGCATGAATCTCTGCTGGACCATAAGCAAGATGAGGAGCTCAGTGAGGCAGAACGCAAAGATGCGTGGGCCGAGTACGAGGCCGAGGTAAAGAGCAACTCACTGCAAAGCATTACATATCCTGTCCTGGGCTCTGTTTAGTGAAACTGAATGCGCTTGTCTATGGGGTTCTTTACATTAAAAACTGTGTGCTGATTATATGTATATCTGTCTTCCAGTCTTCCAACCCTGCTGCCACCATCACCCAGGACACCCTGCATGCGAAGACCAATGAACAGCTAGTGGTATACTTAAAGATAAAAGGCTTTTCTTAGAAGTGCTGCCGATGGTGTTTGTGTTTCATACAACACATGACATTTATAACTGTCTCCACAGGAGTTGCTGAACAAGACCAGAGCGGATACAAATGCGACATTCCTGTCCCTTCAGAAAATGACTACTCACACTGTGGAGGACTACATGTTACGAGTTGTGAGTGAATTTAAGGTCTCATTAATAAGGGGATTTAAAATGAGGGTCCATTTCTTTCAAAGTAACTACACTGCTCAAAGACATTTTTAACGAACACTTTGAAAACACATCAGATCTCAATGGGAAAATAAATCATGCTGGATATCTATACTGATATGGACTGGGTAATGTGTTAGGAACGAAAGAATGCCACATCATTTGATGGACATGAAAATGATCAACCTACAGAGGGCTGAATTCAAAGACACTCCACAAATCAAAGTGGAAAATTGATGCGGCAGGCTAGTAATTCCATTGCAAAAACTCTAAATGGACCAGGGCATCCCTGAGCTCCTGGACAGTCTCAGGTGCAATCTGGCGGCTTCGGATTGACCGAAACGTAATGTCCCAGAGGCGTTCTATTGGATTTAGGTCAGGTATCAATTCCTTCCTCCTCCAAGAAATTCCTGCATACTCTCGCCACATGAGGCCGGGCATTGTCGTGCACCAGAAGGAACCCAGGACTCACTGCACCAGCATAGGGTCTGACAATTGTTCCAAGGATCCTGATACCTAATGGCAGTCAGGGTGCTGTTGTCTAGCCTGTAGAGGTCTGTGCGTCCCTCCATGGATAGACCATCACTGAACCACCACCAAACTGGTTATGCTAAACGATATTACAGGCATCATAAAGTTCTCCACGGCTTCTCCAGACCCTTTCACGTCTGTCACGTGCTCAGGGGGAACCAGCTCTCATCTGTGAAAAGCACAGGGCGCCTGTCAATTCTGGGGTTCTATGGCAAATGCCAATTGAGCTCCACGTCGGGCCCCCAGGCCATCCTCATGAAGTCTGTTTCTGATTGTTCGGACACATTCACACCAGGTCATTTTGTAGGACTCATCCTGTTCCTCCTTGCACAAAGAAGCAGATACCGGTCCTGCTGATGGGTTGAGGAGCTTCTACGGCCCTGTCCAGCTCTCCTACAGTACCTGCCTGTCTCCTGGAATCTATTCCATACGCTTCAGACTGTGCTGGGTGACACAGCAAACCTTCTGGCAATGTCACATATTGCTGTGCAACCTCTGTAGGGTCAAGGTCTCGCCTCATGCTAGCAGTAGTGACACTAACCCTAGCGGCTAGCCAAATGCAAAACTAGTGGAAAACAGTCAGAAAAGATGAGGAAGTGGCCTCCACCTGGAAAACCATTCCTGTTGTGGGGGTTGTCTCATTGTTGCCCCTCTAGTGCACCTGTTGTTCATTTAATTAACACCAAAGCAGCTGAAACTGATTAACAACCCCCTCTTCTGCTTAACTGACCAGAACAATATCCCAGAAGTGTAATTGACTTAATGCTATACTCTGATTAAAAAGTGTTCCATTAATGTTTTTGAGCAGTGTAGTAACCTGGTGTGTCTACATTTTATCCTCCAAAAAACGTAAAGATGAAAACAAAGATAACTAAAGCTGGGATTTATTCATATTAAATACAATTGTTTTACTAACAAGTACTAATACAAATAGTAGAGCATGGAAAAAGCACGGATTTGGATCCACTCCAAAATGTAATGGGTTCTTCCTTGGCCCAAGATACACCATTTCAACAAGCCTCATGACATTAAGGGCAGTTGTTGGTTGGTCATCCTGCTGACAGACAGACAAAGCCTGGTTGAGGTGCTTAAGGATTTAAAATGTAGAGCTACAAATAATCTATGATTTTGATCATTTTGTATACTATTCTGGTATATACTGTATAGATAATTGTGTCTTTCTATTGTCATAATCACCAATGGTAGAAGTAGATACATAACCACTTTTATAGTTTAGCATCTTTGTAGTGAAAACATGTTATTCAGATTTTCCAAAAGAAAATTGGCAAACCATTCTCAAATGTGCTAATCCCACAAACATAATACAACTCTCCTTACATCCCCAAAACATTACTTTGCAGATAGCCAGGGATACACATGGCTCACAATACCAACTGTATGCTACAGTTCAGATAGGAAAGTTCGTGTGTGTGTGTGTGTGTAGTAACCATTTATTTGCGATGTTTCAGCGGCAGCAGTATCACGAGCTGCCGGAGGCTGAGATTAGGACCAAAGCTCAGAATTGGAAAGTGTTTGACGAGAAGGAGCGGGAACGTAGACAGGCCTTGTATCAGGACATTCTCACACATCAGCAGACAGTAAGTCACTTCTACATGGGAGCTCATGTCTTATATGTACCAACAGCCATTCTCACGTTTCCATTACATCCCCCCCAGCTCACACTCAGCATCACGGACATCCTGAAAAGACGCAGGATGCAAGAGATACAGGCGGCCGCGACCACTGTTACCCAGCCGGGACACACTTGAACAAGCAAGTCATGTTTTAATAGGAAAGACAATTATGCCTTTGCTCTTCATCATTGCTCAACCAGTGAGTTGAATGATTGTTTAACACAAAATCTGAGTGCACTGACATTCCCATATCATTAAAACAGCATAGTATCAGATGTTATTGAAACATTTCTGTTCCTTTTGTCAATAATGTTCAGGTTCATTTTGTAACACTTTGAGCACTTTAACTGCAGGATATGATATTAGGCTCTATGAATGTCTTTTAAAATTTGCAAATTAACTAGTGCCTATTTCAGCCACTGAGGATCAGTTTGATGGTTACACTCACAGTAGATGCCTTCAAATAAACCTTGTTTTGTTATTGAACTGCAGTTGTGATTATTCCTTAATAAATGAACAAAAGATTAGAAATTAGATATTTTAGTCCATGTGTATGAATTTCCCTTTTTAATCTGGTAGAGGAGATTTAGGTGTAAATAGTGAGAATATCTGTTCACGGTTTTTTAAAGCTTTTAAAAAGACTGATTCAGCTGTGAATTAGTCATGTAGAACTTGATCTTTACAAAATGTACATCCTCTGAAATCGTATGCATATTTTGTTCCTTTATATCTTAAATGTAAGTGTGTGCTGCTATCACTTCCTTCATGACATTAAGCAACAACAGTCTGATTCTCCTGGTAGAACGGGAGCAGCTGTTCAGCCACTGAGCGTGTTCCCCTGAGAGGACGGCTCCATGCCTGCATGTTTATTTGTTAATTAATGAAAGCAAGCCAGCTGCAGTGGTGAAATCCCTTCAAGGTTTCCCTCGGGCTCCACTTCACCTGTGCTAAAACTAACCAGTGCAAATGGAAGCAAAAAACAAAACGGGATATGTTTCTTATCAATTATATTTTTAGAAGGTATAAAAGACATTAGGCTGGGGGAAAATAGTTAGTCTTTGAAAAACTTACAACAGTTGATACAAAATTTGGCAATTTCACGAGCATAGAAAAGGAGTCTGTGTTCTCACACTTGGCAGGTAAGTATTGTTCCCTTACACCAATGTTACCAAAGATTCATATGTTTTATGGAAAATTGGGTCTACTTTCGGCCACACAGAATAGAAAATGTAACATTTTAATGCACTACGTGGATAAAGGTTGGATCACTGGTAATGTTGAGTTCAAGGTCTAGCAGGAAATAGATGTAACAACATACGGATATAAAATGCAGAATTAGGCTGCAATGACATTTAACCACAAAATCACAGCAGTCCATCGTAGGTTCAACACTCTATGGTTAACATGTTAAACACATTCGCACTTATTCACATTTTATTTAAAATAGCTGCTTGGTTCAAATGTGTTTAGAAATGATGACACATTTAAAGCTCTCCATCGACCAAAAAAGGAAAGAAAACATCGACAGTGAGTACGGACGAAAATAAATTACTTAAGGACTGCCAAACATTCACATCCATATAACTAGTGTTGGTCAGGTGTTGAGAAAGAAAGGATAACGATACACTGAGACATCTTTAAGTTAATTTATAAAAACTTGGTATATTAAAAAAAATAAGAGTTCAGTCAACAGAGTAGTCCTTCACAGTGATGGCTGCAGCTGTCCTGAAGTCCTGGATCTGAGCTTCTGGGTTTTAGTCTCTTACATGAGCAGTGGTCTCATACTCAGTCTTTTCACGGTAGTACAAATAAATAAAGATGGCCTGAGCTCCACATTGTGCAGTTTTCAGATATACCATGCTGTGTTGTTAGTGTCCCGTGTCCAGGTCCCTCATGTACTCCTGCAGGGCCAGCAGCCGGGCATCGATGTCCGACAGCTCAGCTCCTGTATCTATGGAGCTCTCTGGGGTGGGAAACAGAAATGGTATTATAGGATTAACCTTTTTTTATAGGGTTATTGCAGAAAAATGTTAAAAGACGTGGACTAATTACCTTTGTCTTTCATTCTGTGGGTTGGAGTACTGCATAATTGCTTCCTGGTCGAAATGCCTCCTCTAGACTAGAAACCGATAAACCGCACATTAAAAAGGAGGCGCCATCATTCTGTATTCTTTGTCCGAAAAACCCAAAACGTATCAATGTATTCTAGGTGGTGGACTTAACTAACAATCATCGTCTGTTTAACCAAAGCTTTAAATATGTAGCTTTGTGTAAAATATCCATTGTTGATAAAAAACAAGGATTAAAACACACATCTTGCACTGTGTTACATGTTCCTATATTATGATTAACATTTTGAGTATCCAATTTATACCAGCCGGCAGAATTAAATACGCACTGGTGTCAAACATGTTCAAATGTACAGATGAAAATTATCCCATACAAAAAGATGCAACTCACTGTTATTTAAAAAAAAAATGATGTTGCTTAAGTTAAGACATAAGTGCCTGAATGTTTTAAGGAAATTAATAAAGTAAGGTAACTATTTATTTGCAACTACTTAAAAAAAATCTTCAGGAAGAACATATAGGGTTGGAGATATGACACCTTGGAGTCGGACAGTATTTAGAGTTGTTGATTTGGTCTTTTTTGAGGGATTTGTTGACAGTATATAAATATATATACCATATTTTACATACAAATGATAGCGCAGTAATAACAGTTAACTAGAGGTACATTTATAACCAGGCCACTCACCACACTGGGTCCGTTGTAGGTCTGTTTTCTTCCTCTGCAAACATAGAAAAACAGACATTTAAATACCCAGTTAAAACAACAGATCATTTACAGAAGCTATCCAGATTTAATGTCTTCACCTGAACAGATTTTTGGACATTTCTTCCATATCCACTAAGGAGCTTTCAGAGGAGTTCCTGCTCCCTCTCCGCTCTATGGATAAGCTCCTGCCTCTGCTGCCGGCCCGGGCCATGTGAGGATAGGCGTCCCTGGAGCGTGAACGCCCCCTCTCTGGGACGCTGGGTGAGATGAGAATGTCCCTCCGTACCTTCCTCTGTCTGAAACAAAACACAGGGTTACAATATCTTTTCTGAGCAAATGTAAGGGTGTCAAATATGCAAAACAAATGTTGGACACCAACTTTTTGAGGTCTGCGTCTTTCTGTCTGCGCTGTCTGTCCTGAATGTAAGCAGTTGGGTCAAAGCGTTGAACCTGGGACCCTGTAAGAGAATCAGGACAAATATCAGAAATTTGATTTAGCCTTTTTTAAATATAAAAAGCTCAGCAACTTCCTGAGCCCAGCCAGTACCTGTGGGAGAAGCTGACGGCCTGCGTATGGAAGCACGCGGTCCCGAAGAGTCCGCTCTCCTTCCCCTCTCCTCCGACCTTTGCCCTCTGTCCTCCATCCGCTCTCTGGACCCCGAGCGAACCCTCATTGTCCCGTACCCCGACCTCCTCTCGCGGGACAGAGAGCGATAGGCTTCCCCATCGCCTCGAGAGCTGATGTGACCAGGAGTCACTCTCCTGCAGACACACAAAGAGGGTGTGTGCTACGTTAGCAGGTCATTTATATTCACGTATACTCTACATTGTAAGTGAATGAATAGAAGAGAAAGAGAAAGTAAAGATATAGTACACGCTTAGAATGTCTAACCCTCTCCGTAGTAACGCCAGTTCACTGCTGAGACTCTTGACCCGAACACGGAGAGCGCACTCTGATGCTCTCAGACCCTCAAACTAGCCAAGACAGGGAATAAAAACATGTTAGTCACAAAAGGAAACAAAATTAATTCTTTTTTGACTATTTTGAGCAGCAGAAGAGGTCCACCTGCGCCATGAGGAGTTGCTGGTCCTGGCATCTCTTGCTGGCTGAGCGCTGACCTTTGGCCCTCTCCTTCAGGAGCTGCTCCTCCAGATGCCTCACCACGTCTCGCCCCCTCCTGTCCTCTCGTCCCGCCACCGAACCACCTCCACCGATCTGCAGTCGCTCCAGCACATTACCCATGGCCTCCTTCTCTTCTTTCACCAGAGCCAGCCTTGGAAACAGTAGCAGACAGTTAAAAAAAAAAAGTCCCACATCCCTTTATATTTGACACCAAGATGGAAAGCCACCTACTCTGCTCGTAGCTGCTGGATTTCTTGTTGTGCAGCTTTGTTGATTCCATGAGAGGAGACAGTGTTGAGCTCAGCTTTCAGAGCTCTGACTTCCTTCTGCAGGGCGGCGGGGTCAGGCTTACCCACATAGGGCAGGGGTAACGGGTAGTGTATCCTACAAGCACAAACAAGTCAGTAAATCATGAGTTATATACACAAAATATTGAAAAGTAAAAATGTGTAGGTCACCAACTAAATAATGTTTAACATGTGATGTGTATGAGACACAAACCTGTCAAACTCCACAGTGTATATGAGGATGAGATATCTTTTGGCAGTGAGAGCAGAGGACTGTTGATTTCCGCGAGGACGACTAACCACTCCGGCTTTTCTGTTACGGAGCAGCTCCAGGTCGGCGTAGGTCAAGAGGTCAAGTGTAACAGAATCACTCATCTGCAGAAAAAACTCAAGTTAACCATGCAACTGAAATAAAAGACCTTTTCCACCTGGACTAGTATTACCTGGGGACATCCAGTCATTTATAATAATGGCAGAGGTTGACCTGAATCTGCCAAATTGACCACAGCAAATTACCAACCATACTCCCTCAAATGTCATGTGACAAGTGCAAGTAAATATCATATTTATAATATCATCCAGCTAATTTCCTCTATAAGCGGTACATTCCACCACACAAGGTTCCCTGGTAGTTTTGTGGAAAAAGGACTTCAACAATGCTTTCTAAATGTACATTACATTACATTGCATTTAGCTGACGCTTTTATCCAAAGCGACTTACAATAAGTACATTCGACCAGGAAGACACAACCTTGAAGAAAACAGAATCATATAAGTACATCAGGTTTCATAGAGCCAAACATTTCAAGTGCTACTCAACTGGCTTTAGATAAGCCAGTCCTTTATTAGTATAAAAGTGCTTCGTTAATAGTTCTAACGCTCGAAGTGGAGTCGAAAGAGATGAGTTTTCAGTTTGCGCCGGAAGATGTGCAAGCTATCTGCTGTCCTGATGTCAATGGGGAGCTCATTCCACCATCTTGGAGCCAGGACAGCAAACCCACGTGTTTTCGCCGATGGGAACTTGGGTCCCCCTCGCAGCGAGGGCGCAACGAGTCGTTTGGCTGATAAAGAGCGTAGTGCACGCGCTGGGGTGTACGGTTTAACCATGTCCTGGATGTACGAAGGGCCAGATCCATTCGCAGCATGGTAAGCAAGTACCAGTGTCTTGAAGTGGATTCTAGCAGTTACCGGAAGCCAGTGAAGGGAGCGGAGGAGCGGAGTGGTGTGGGAGAATTTAGGAAGGTTGAAGACCAGACGAGCCGCTGCATTCTGGATGAGTTGCAGAGGTCGGATGGCACATGCAGGTAGACCAGCCAGGAGGGAGTTGCAGTAGTCTAGGCGTGAGATGACGAGAGCCTGGACCAGAACCTGAGTCGCTTTCTGTGTCAGCTGGGGACGTATCGTCCTGATGTTGTAAAGCGTGTATCTGCAGCAACGGGTTGTAGCAGCGATGTTTGCAGTGAAGGACAGGTTGTTATCTAGGGTCACACCCAGATTCCTTGCAGTCTGAGTCGGGGGAAACAACTGAGGTGCCGATGTTGATTGTTAGGTCAAGAGTGGGACAATCTTTTCCCGGGAGGAAGAGCAGCTCAGTCTTGTCAAGGTTGAGCTTGAGGTGATGAGCAGACATCCACTGAGAGATGTCAGCTAGACAAGCAGAGATGCGTGCGACGACCTGGGTCTCTGAGCGGGGAAAGGACAGAATTAATTGGGTGTCATCAGCGTAGCAGTGGTAAGAAAAACCATGCGGGCTAATGACTGATCCGAGCGAGTTTGTGTACAGGGAGAAGAGGAGGGGACCAAGAACAGAGCCCTGAGGGACCCCCGTAGTTAATTGACAAGGGTCGGACTCAGACCCTCTCCAAGTCACCCTGTAGGTACGGTCTTTCAGGTATGAGGTGAGGAGGGAAAGTGCAGAGCCTGAAACTCCAAGTTTTTGGAGAGTGCGAAGGAGGATCTGATGATTCACCGTGTCGAATGCAGCAGACAGGTCCAACAGGATGATGACAGAGGAGAGGGATGCAGTTTTTGGCAGTGTGCAGTTCCTCAGTGACAGCAATGAGAGCAGTTTCTGTGGAGTGACCTGCCTTGAAACCAGACTGGTGCGGATCCAGAAGGTTGTTCTGATTGAGATAACAGGAGAGTTGTTTAAAGACAGCGCGTTCAAGTGATTTAGACAGGAACGGGAGGAGAGAGACAGGCCTGTAGTTTATAACATCAGACGGGTTGAGAGTGGGTTTCTTTAGGAGAGGGTTTACTCTTGCCTCCTTGAGACTGTTTGGAAAGTGACCAGAAGTTAGAGAAGTGTTGATGAAATGGGAGAGAAACGGTAGAATATCAGGAGCGATAGTCTGAAGGAGGTTTGAAGGGATAGGGTCCAGAGGACAGGTGGTAGGGCGGGCAGAGGTAATGAGGGTAAGAACCTCACTTGGAGAGAGAGGGGAAAAGGAGGTCGGTGTGTGGGTGAAAGGAGGGTCTGGTGACCCAGCGGTGAGTAAAGGTGAGTCAGAAAAAGAAGAGCGAATATCATCAACCTTTTTTTCAAAGTGGGTAACAAAGTCGCTTGACAGAAGTGAGGAGGGGGGAGGAGCTTTTGGAGGGTCCAAGAGGGTGGAGAAGATGGAAAATAGTTTTTTAGGATTGGAATAGGAAGATTGGATCTTATCTTGAAAGAAAGTGCTTTTTGCCTGAGAGATCGAAGCAGAGAAAGAGGAGAGGAGAGCCTGATAGGTTAGGAGGTCGTCACGGTGTTTGGATTTCCACCATTTCCGCTCTGCTGCCCTAAGGACGGTTCTATTAGCACGCAGTGCATCATTTAGCCAGGGAGCAGGAGGGGACTGACGAGCCTGCCGAGATGTGAGAGGACAGAGCGAGTCCAGAGTGGATGAGAGAGTAGAGAGGAGAGTTTCTGCAGCAGAGTTTGGAGGCAGGAGATGGAACGAATCAGAGGAAGGGAGGGCTGAGAGCACCGACGAGGCAAAGCTAGAGGGGGAGAGGGAGCGAAGGTTACGGCGGACAAGTGCAGGATGAGAAGAGATTAGTTTGTTATGTTTGGAAAGGGATAGAGAGAATGAAATGAAGAAGTGATTGGATGTGTGGAGCGGGTTTACAGAGAGGTTAGAAGTAGCGCAGTTCCTTGAGAATATGAGATCAAGGACATTGCCAGCTTTATGAGTCGGTGGGGACGGAGACAGTGAGAAAGCAAAGGCGGTTAACAGAGATGTTAGTTCGTCTATCTTCCCCGTCTGGAGGTTGAAGTCTCCGAGAAGTACAGCGGGAGGGCCAGTTTCAGGGATGAGTGAGAGGAGATTATCTAATTCCTCCAAGAAGTCCCCCAAGGCGCCTGGTGGACGGTAGAGAACAACAATGGTTAACTGTATAGGATGGGTTACTGTGACGGCATGGAATTCAAAGGTGGAAGGAGTAAAGTTAGGTAGCTTGAAGAGGGAAAAGCTCCATTTGGGAGAGAGCAGGAGACCAGTGCCACCTCCTCTGCCAGTGGGTCTGGGTGTATGGGAGAAGGAATATGCAGTACCAAAATGTGCAATTGTTTCTCTTATTTTCCTCCAGGCCTTTTCCTTTTGGCCTCTGTTCCTCAACATTAATGAAAGGCAGAGAGGGAATGAGACAGCTAGAGAGAACTGTACATTTTGCGCTCAAGTGGAAACATTGAACTCGAATGAATGAGTCTCGCCTCAGCTCACACAGCCTCGAGCAGATCCGAGTCTGTCTCTCTA
The DNA here is from genome assembly GCF_902827175.1 of Gymnodraco acuticeps. Taxonomy (NCBI): domain Eukaryota; kingdom Metazoa; phylum Chordata; class Actinopteri; order Perciformes; family Bathydraconidae; genus Gymnodraco; species Gymnodraco acuticeps. The sequence goes on along the minus strand of NW_022992150.1, from coordinate 2,386,885 downwards.
TTGACTGCATGCGTTTGTGCCACCGCTGCATCGTTGCACCATTCTGTATTAGGGCCCCTTCCAACATACCTTTCTCACAGCTGATTCCAACATGCTGCAGAAGATAGGGAATTGCTTAAAGTTGCCAGTTTTGCGGGTGAGGTCTTCAATGTCTGAAAAAAATGTATTAAAATTGTGTGAGTGAGAATATTTGTAATATTTATAAATCTATTATAGATGTATTATGCTACTACTTACATGCTGGATCAAAGTCCCCTCTCCACTGATCTGCCGTCATCGCGTCAGATATTTCAACTATCAGCAAACCCTTGTCCACCTCTATCTTCACAGAAAACTCCACTCCTCGAAATACAATATCCTCCACCACCTCAGAGCCCTCCTCCATCGCTCTGAGTCTGGGTGGGAGAAATACATTGATCTTAAGAATCAGGAAGTACAGGAATCAATTAACTACCTTCTGTTTAATAGCTTGGTTATAATGTTGGTTGGACTTTTTACAAGATTCTATATGGTTAGGAATTGTCATGTCATAGAGCTACATACATCTGAGGTCAGGAACATATATTAAGCCTCATTATAACCCTGATTTGACCAAGAAAACACATGTTCAACATCTTGCTAAGTCTGCAAAAAACATGGACTTAATGTTAACTGATGGCGCAAAGTCTGGTAGGTGTTGAGGATTAAAATCATATCAAACGTCTTGGCACATTTGGACAAATCGGAACCTGATTACATGTTATTTAGGAAGTTTTAAAGGGAATCTGAATCGGTGCAACTGTTAATTCTTTTAAAATCAATCCTAAAATGTAACATAAAGAGTTTTGGAGTATTTGACATGCCTACAAGTGGGGTCATGGCCTGAGATAAGAACCTAAAAGCCACATTATGAGTTTATCAGGTTGTGCAGGTATTATGTGCATGTCCTGTTTTCCACTCATGGGATTGTTTCGGCAAAGTACATGAGTACATTAAACACAGGGTTGACTCCACTATAGAAAATGGAGGTCTGCTGGCTTGGACTTAGCTGTATTTATAAATAGTTGTGTTAAACGAAACTATATAATTATTCTGTATTTGTCTTCCTATTTCACTAGGTGTGTACAGTATGGCTGCCCTCTCACATGCTGTCTTCATCACAACACACCGCATGGGGCGGTAGTGAGCCAAACAGCCCATTTTAAAAAGGTGTCATCATTTTTATTAGAGAAAAGTTCAGGTTGGTTGGTCATATCCTACGTTGAGGACTCAGCAAATGACTTGAGACATGTTTAACGAGGTACGTTGCTAATTGCGTCTCTTTATTATTGCGGTACAATGGTGTTTAGTTTTCGCGCTTGACTTCACGTTCTCCCGTGCGAGTGAAAGCGGCATGCATGTGTGTTCATCTTTCACTGACATGCACACAAACACACGCTCGGGTAACTGCGTGTTTGGCATAGTTACTTCACAACATTACCATTCAGTTTGAGGGTCGGCTCTAACAACTGTTCGTGGTGGGCTTTTACACTGTATTTAAATAACGCGACGTTATCTTCTACTCATTTTCTGGGGCAACGTTAACTGAACGTTAGCTAAGGTTAGCTAGCATTGAGATCATTGTCAGTTAACTTGACTCGCAGATAGCTAACCGAGCTATCTGTGTGTGAACCAACATGAATAATGTTATCAGTGTGTGCATTATCCGTGTGTGCACGATCAGTGTGTGATTGATCAGTGTTTGAATGAACGCAACACATGTATACAAAAAACGTTAACGTTACCTTTGGTCGCAGAAACGATCCGTAATGAGGGAAGTTGTCAACACATAGCTAAACGTTGTAAAACAAAGCGGCCAGCGAGATGAGGTGGTGAAAGAACCAGGCGCTAGATGGGAGGTGACAGCACAGTCAGAACTACTGTGGAAGCACCGGCGCGGCACCGTGCAGACGGGAGCGGTTCAACAACCGGGAACCGTTAAATTCTTCTTCTTCAGTTTGCTCCGCCGCCTCTTCCTCTGCTGCTTCACATAGGCTCGCGCGTTCCGGAGGACCGCTGCCCTCCAGCGGCGGTGAACACTCACTGCCTCCAGAGGAAGAGGATGGAAAATAGTATCAGATACAGGAGCAGTATGACCATCTAAAATATGCATTACAAAATGTGACTTATATATGAATGCAGAACGAAATACAGAAGTATTTTATCTGATTTATTCCTTGATATGATATTATATTATATAATGTTAATCAATGATTGTGGTGGAACATTATGGGACATCATTCACCGTTTTATTGTGTGTTGCACCACGGACCTGTTAGAGAGTGTACCGTGTTGTTGTGTTCATTCTAGCTTGACAGTAGCAGGTAGCAGATGTTCCTACTTTTCTGTAACGAATGGAAAATAAAGTGTGGAGTTCCATACTGAACACACCGCCTCCGACTCCCATTCATCGGCACTACATGATAATAATAATAATAATAATAATAATAATAATAATAATAAAGCCTTACGAATGAGGATGCATTCAATCCAAAACAGTGCTGATGTACAGTATACATTTCTAATTGAAAATCATCAGATTTATTTATTTAATTATTATTTTTTAACAGGGACAGTGTTAGTTTGTAATCTGTAGTGCCTGGACAGTAAGTCATCATACTGTATAAACAAATGTAATGAACAGATAGAACAAAGAATATCTTTGTGTGAAGCTTGTACCACTAATTTGTTTTATCTAAATTATAATAATATAAACATTATCAATGTTTCCCTATACACATCAATTGAAATAATTGTGTCATCACATTTGAAACATCACTAAAACTCTTGAAACAGACTTCCAGTTGCTGATATCTGCGTGATACGCCTTGTGCTGTTTGGTTTTGTGTTTCATAGCAGCTTCAGTAGAAAACAAGTGCTTCCTGTAAATGTTTGATGAACCTGTTGCACAAGTTCGGAGACGACCCCTTCCTTTCTTCACTTAGTCTTGGTAAAGGGCTGTTACCACGGAGACCTTGTTCACCCATAAGGCAAAAAGGCGAGTAACTGAGTCTGAAGTCTGCTGCAGCGGCAGGGGAGTGTGACCTGGTGTGTGTGTGTGTGTGTGTGTGTGTGTGTGTGTGTGTTGGCTACAGAAATACTGACTGTTTTTTAGTCTTTACATGCAGAACTTCACATGGAAGAATCATAAAAGTTGTGGGACTACATCTCTCCTCCCTATGACCCCAAAGAAACCCCAGCAGTGGCTGCAAGTGGTCGGACATGCAGGTTTGTCTCACTTTCCTTTTGCTTCTCAAAGGGTCTTATTTTGGTCTAAAAAAAATATATCCGTGGCTTGTTTTCTTTCCTCGCTTGTCTCCACAGGGAGCTTTCATGTCGGGGATTACGGCACCCTGCTGAAGAGGTTCTGTGAGGGGGAGCAACAGTGCTACCTCAGGCTGATGGAGGACACTTTAAAGCCCTTTGTTCCAGCCTACCACGGGATAGTGCAGCGGGACGAGCAGGATTACAACATGATGGATAACTTGCTGACCCATTTCAACACACCTGCCGTCATGGACTGCAAGATGGGCAGCCGGTGAGCTTTAACTGATCATATCTTGTCACCGAGAGAAGTGAATGGGTTTTATCATTTGAACACATTTGAATGGGGAGACATCATTCAGCAGGAAAATACCTTATATCCTCCATATCAATATATTGGAAGCTGAAAAACTACATTATAAAACACACATACATGTATTAGACTGAACATCTGTTCTGTAAGGACAAATGTATGAGGTCCTATTTAAAGCAACATTACACATTTACTTTATTTTAGAATCTGTGTACATTTTCTCTTTTTAATATTAATAATGGTACTTTATTAACCTATTCCTTTTGATCATGTATGTTTTTTTTCAAATCACATTCAGTCTATGCCAGTTGTGAAATATGCTATATAAATAAACTAGACTTGACCTGAATTATGTGAAAGCATAATGTTCCTGTTTTGTTTTCACAGTTTTAATAGCTTTAAATGCAGTTAATTAGCTCCAGTCTAATTACAGTGAGGCACTTTCCTTCACAGCACGTACCTGGAGAGGGAGCTGCTGTTGGCCAAAGAGCGGCCGCAGCCCCGCAACGACATGTATGAGAAGATGGTGGCAGTGGACCCAGAGGCCCCTACGGTGCAGGAGCGAACCCAGCAGGCAGTGCTGAAAACCAGGTACATGCAGTGGAGGGAGACGCTGAGCTCCACCACGTCTCTGGGTTTCCGTATCGAAGGATTCAGGGTAAGCTCCAAAGTTCATCAAAGGCAGTTCTGTGAGGTCATTGACTCATCTTGATGTATAGCAAATAAAATATGTTAAACTAAATATTTTAGGAATGCAGCAATAAATGTCTGAATTCATAGTTTAACGGTACACTGTGTTGGATTCAGGTTTTAGCTTTGCATTATAATGCTGTGACCTGTTTCTTCTGTGCAGAAGTCAAATGAAGAATGTCACACAAACTTCAAAAGGACCAAAAGCAGAGATCAAGTGATGGCAGCTTTCAACAACTTTGTTGAGTCAAATACACACATTGTGGTGAGTGTGACCTTCACTGAATTTCATTTACTTGATCGTGTGTTCTATTTCCTCTCTTTTTAAACCTTGTTTCTTTCCCTTCAGTGGGGCTATCTGAGACGATTGAAAGAACTGCGGCAGGTCTTGGAAGAATCCGTCTTCTTCAGAACACATGAGGTTAGACATTTATGGCGCGTTTCCACTGCAGTGGGTAGCTCGCTTTAAGCGTGCCGAGCCGTGCGGGGCCCGTTTTTGGTTGCGTTTCCACTTGGCCTAGTACCGGCTAACGGGTCCTAATTCACAGTTTTTCTGGCCCCATAAAATCGTGGTTCTAGGGCCAGGAACAACCAGGGTGAGCCGGGCTGAGTATGCTAAACTAGAGAGAGAATCGCTGGCAAAGGGGCTACAACTACAACAACATGAACATATTTTACCGTGATTTAATTGTAATACACGTTTCAACATGATGCCGAAGTAACAACATACTGATACCGGTTAGTAAAAACCATGAATTAATGCTTTGACAAGTCTGCAGACAGACGGCAGGCGAAAACCTTTTAAAATGCGTGTTTTCTAAATGGAGATTGGCTAAGCTAACGTTATATATGCTCCGACCGTCCACACTCACAACAACGGCCTATACAGACATAAATAAACCAGCGACTGTATTCACCATGACACAGGCAGTCTGTGGTTTGTACTTGTTTAACTTTTGTCTAGTTTCTGAACAGATATGAAGAGCTGTGAGCTCTGAGTGCTAAGAGCTAATGGCTGTGTTGTTTTTCTGGGGTGCTCATTGAAGATGACGTCACGGCTCCGCCTACACTGCGTTACAATAGTAACTTCCCCAGTTCCTAAACTGTAATGGAAGCGCAGCATTAAAGTGAGCCTGGCCTAATAAGGCCTAACCAAACCGAGCGAGGCCTGCAGTGGAAACGCGCCATTAGACCTTCTTTTTATTTACTGGTGTAACAGGCTTTGTCTGATAATAAATCACACTTGTCCAAAGGAGGATCTTTTCCCTAACAGCTTTATCCCTGCAGGTCGTGGGCAGTTCCTTATTGTTCCTTCATGACTGGAAAGGCAGAACAGGAGTCTGGATGATTGACTTTGGAAAGACAGCGGCATTGCCGGCACACCTTTCCTTGGACCACCGCACTCCCTGGGTGGAGGGCAATAGAGAAGATGGCTACCTGTGGGGTCTAGACAACCTCATTGATATACTGTCCAACATGCTGCCACTGACCTGAATACCCCTCTTAAAATGTGGACATTTACTCTTAATCTTTCCTTTAAGACTCACAATGGAAGTGAGTGACTGCCGATGGACTTCTTGACTCTGAAATGGCTTGTCAGAATTATGGGATTAACTATATTGAAAAACGCATTATGAGGGGGATTTATTGCGATACCAACACATTTAGCAAAATGTGCTCACAAATAAATGATTTCCTGCAAATTAGGCCCACGCCATTGGTCAAAAGGTCATTGGTGATCCATGGAATCTCAACCTGAGCCTCTTAAAGTTTGACCACTGATTGAATAGACTAGACTAGACTGCACTTATCTGCCACTAACAATGATCTAACTGTCCAGCCTCAGCGCAGCTAACCCAAATGTCTCGAGGTAGCCTGCTCATTATTTCAGGAAAAACATGGCACAAGCAATTACAGGCCAAAGAAATGACTGCTCCTTCTGCCTGGAGATTTAAATGTCACACTTTGTCAAGAAAATGGTGCTAAAACGTTCAAAGTGGGCATACATTCCTGCTTTTCATTAATTCATTTGTTTGCATATTATCATCATTTGTTTTAAACACTAGATTGAGAAATTAAACACTATGCTTTGCTGCTTTAATGGATATCAAATCAAGGTATGTGGCAGTTTATGTTAATAGTTCAGACCAATGATAATTAGAGTGTTTCTTGTGCTCTAACAATATCAGACCTTTGCACATCGTGAAAGATGGGGCTATTAATTCGATTTTTAACATTGCATTTATATTATTTACATTATTTACTATTCAAGAAATGTACCTATTTTATTTACAGACGTTCATGGTCCCCATAAGATAATTCTTCATGACTTTTTTGACTTCCACTTTAGCACAATAAGGTTGACATTTCAGTGAAACGTACTAGATTGTCATGACGTAGTGACATCAACAACACACAATTGTAGTTTGCCCAATACTCAATATTGACAAAACTCACGCCTCCGCTTTAGTGTTTACTGCAATTTAATACATGCTAGCATGGTAATCTGGTAAAATGTTAGCATTATGACATTAGCATTAAGCTCAAAGCACATTGTTCCTACCTACAGCCTCAAAGAGCCGATAGCATGGAAAGAAGCACTAGTAGATTAACATTACATTTTTTATCAGCTAACTGAGTAATATCACACTATTTATACTTTAATCTTTTAGAGACAAGTGACTTGTTGATGCTATCATAACCTTTTAGCGACTTGTTGTCAGTAGTTGGTTGTCATTTCCAGACAGAGTTTTTAAATGGTATAAAACTCCCCTCGTGTCCTTCCTGCAGCGCACACCTTGACGGTTTGAATTTGCACCTTTCTCTCTTCAGTGTAGGGGTGACAAATGCAAACCTGCTGTTGTTATCTTCTTTCCAAGTATAAAGTTTGATGTTTGTACTGTTTTGTATAATCTAAAACATCAATATCAAGCAGATGGTGCATTTCTTCATACATGACAGTTGATCTGTCAAAACAAAACAATACTGTTTGATTAATTGCAGATTGATGTGAAATTAACTTTTGGCTAAAAATATTAGTCAAAACTGTATTCAAATAAACAAATTAAGTCAAACCTATTTATATTATTGTTACTTGCATGTTGGTTTGGAGTACTTGAAAGGGACTGAAAAAACTTAAATTAAATGTATTATGTGTCACATCAAATTGCACATAATTGTACTTGGTTAGTTGAAAGCAATAATATTAAGTTGAACCTAATACTTGTTATTGAAACTTATATTACATATATTCAGTGTAGAGTACAATGTCATATTCAAATTCTGTGTAGTGAAAGATTCCAAGCTTTTTGTTTATTATTGCCAAATCAATTTTTAGTACTACGTTGATGGATTCATTTATTTGTACTGACGTAATAACTGTCACAAAAATACCCTTTTACAGGCATATATTTCAGCACTATAAACAGAACATGACTCAACCTGCAGTTCAACACCTGATGCAGTGCTGAGTGGAGAGATGAAGGCAGATATGTTTCTGTCTCCACACCTGTGGAGGGAACCCCTGCCCTCGGCCGCGCCGCCAGACGAGATTAAAGGGATGAGCAGACAGAGAAACTGAAAGTCATGCCCAACAAATCCTCCCACACAGAAACAACAAAAAGCACAAAGGCACCTCAGTGGTGGTGAAGACAGAGAGGCCAGCTCTGCTCTTATAATTCAGTCAGTTCAAAATGTGGTGAGTTTCTGGTCACATGACAGTTGTCTTATGCTTATGCCACTGCTGAATATTTGGGTAGAATTCAAATCAGGTCCTACAATCAGTGATTATAGGATCAGTGATTATAGGACCAAATATATAAAGCAAACCTTGGGTCACTTGTTGCACTGAAGTTGAATTGGGTGTGATGAAGGCTAGAAAAAGGTAAGTAGTTGCTTCAAAATGAAGAGACGAGGAGCCCAATCAGGCTGTGCTCAAAGACAGAGGGGTGGGCAGTGGTGATGTCAGTGTGTGACAGATGAAACATCAGACAGCCTCTTGCTTTGCACAAACAGCTCAAGAGACTTCCTCTCGCTGGTCATTGTGCAGCAGATCACAGCGGAGCGGCAACGAGAACAGGTACCATCTTTATTTATTTTTAACTTTTAAACTTCAAATTGATCTGTGAGTGGATACATATAAACTGTTACTGATTTAGCCTGAATTAAGTTAATTAACTATGGCATGTATGTTTTTTGTGAGATTTGTGTGGTTAAAAATATTACGTGTTAATAACGGTAATTACATATTTACATTGTATTGGATGCTAGTCAGCTTTTTCTAGTTGAAAAATGAAGTATAAACAGTTTTGCAAAAGATTAAAGAAAGGGGAAAAATAATTACATTGTAGTTAGTTACTATGAGTCAGATTTGTGTTGCAATTGTTTAATTATAGGGGGGATGAAGGTAATCAAATATTTGCATTGTATACTTCAATAAAATATATCTTTCTTGTTTTCTTACAGGCTATTTTCCCCAGATGCTTTTTCTTCTTCTCATAAATGATTAAAGCAGCCTATAGACCTCCAATAAATGACTCTAAACAGCAATTTTACAGCCAAATGTAATGCTGCGTATGTAAACAAAAAGTGCTTTATTTAGGCAGTGTGTATGTTGTGTGCCGGGTGATGCATGCAACACAGTGCAGGTTGGTGTCTCTCTGCTGCTGCTGAGCTCATGGCTCACAGGAGAGCCGGTGGCTGCTGCTGCCCCCGGGCGCCCATGAATGAAGACAATGCTCGTTTCTGCCTGCTGGCCGGCCTCATCCTGCTCTACTTGCTGTGCGGTGCTGCCATCTTCTCAGCCCTGGAGCACCCCTTTGAGCTGCGTGCCCGCCGCCTCTGGAAACAGCAGCTGGAAAACTTCACGCAGCGATACAGGGTCAACCTGGGTGCACTGCACACTCTGCTGCGGCAGTACGAGGAGGCGAACGGAGCTGGGATCAGAGTGGACACCCTGAGGCCTCGCTGGGACTTCTCTGGAGCTTTCTACTTTGTGGGTACGGTCGTCTCCACTATTGGTAAGCCTTGAAGCTTTTCTAAGATTATCTTCATGAGATACGAACTCCACAATGGTTGACTTTGACCTTTTAACCTTTTGTTTTGGCTCTTCTCCAGGCTTTGGCATGACCACACCGGTGACGATAGCTGGGAAAATATTCCTAATCTTCTACGGTCTTATCGGCTGTGCTGCCACCATCCTCTTCTTCAACCTATTCCTGGAGAGGATCATCACGATGTTAGCTTACATCATGCGCTGGTGCCATGAGCGTCGGCTGAGGTGTGCCGGGGTGGAGTCGAGCAGGGAGGAGTCTTCTGGTGAGGAGGACAGCCTGGAAGGATGGAAACCGTCGGTTTACTATGTGATGCTGATCCTGGGCGTGGCATCGGTTGTGATTGCGTGCAGCGCCTCCACCCTGTACAGCTCTATGGAGAACTGGAGCTATGTGGACTCCCTCTACTTCTGCTTTGTGGCCTTCAGCACCATCGGCTTCGGGGACCTGGTGAGCAGTCAGAGGCAGCAGTATGAGTCGCAGGAGGCCTACCGGCTCGGGAATTGCCTGTTCATCTTGATGGGGGTGTGTTGCATCTACTCACTTTTTAATGTAATTTCTATTATCATCAAGCAAACTCTTACTTGGATCGTGGGGAAGCTGGTGTGCTCGGGCCGGCATCGGCTCTGCTCCTGCTCCAAATCTGGCTGCCGGTGGCTCTGTTGCCCCTGCCTCCAGAAAAAAAATCGCAACCGCCTGCATCCGCCTGCACACCTCAGAAGAAAACGCTTAAAACCCAACACTGTGCAGCCCATGGCTTCCCACTGCCCTGCAGGAAGACACTGCTACAGGGACGGCTCGGTGGAGACGGTGTGTGACAGTGAGACGGACGCAGGCACAGTGGCTGATGGGGCGTATGTTGGCCGTCGTCTGTCAGGAGAGATGATCTCTGTCAATGAGTTAATGGTGTCCAATAAGGTGTCACTGGCTCTGCTGCAGAAGCAGCTGAGTGAGACTGCTCACCAGGGCCCGCGGCAGAGCTACGGCCATCAAAATGGATTCTCTGGAGGTGTGGGCGCCCTGGCCATTATGAATAATCGCCTACAGGAAACCAGTGTGGATAGGTAGCCCCAACGCGAGGGCATTATGTGCATTGCCTTCTATTGGAGCCCTAATTAGACATGTTTTATTACCAAGTTATTTAGAGAAACTGAATCATTTGTCCCATGACAAATCCAAATCCTGAATATAAATAACACCCTCTAATTAGAGTCTGTTCAGCACCTCTCTGAGTAATTTCAATGGGAGTCTATGCCGGTAAAAGCAGACCTCCAGCATTGATTCTGGACGTCAAATAATTGATTACATTTTGTTCTATGTAGAGAAAGACTGAAAATAAGACAAACAAGATTTCAAGAATTCAGCATCACTGTGAAGAGGGGTCTGATGTCCTGAAGTGATTGGCTCATTCAAAAGCAATCAGACGAAATAAGCTACCAAGGAGCACTTAAAGGGGCCTGCTGATTTAAGAGTGCTGCACATGTCCCCTGCCCATCTCAATAAACACGGCTAAACGTAGTGCGGTAGTCAGTATTAGCTAACATACAGGCACGATATCTACTCAACTACCTGCATAGATAAAACATTTAAGTTGTGATTTGTATTTAAACAGCGCTCCTTATAGGCACTACAGGAGCTCATGAGCACCAAGACATTTTAATTTGTTGATTGCTCACAAGCTGTCCATTTTGTTTCGTCAACGCATGTCATTGAAATTCAAAGTAATCATGAAAGACAGCAGATATCCAGGGTTTTCAAAAAGGCACATCTAATCAAACGTGGCCTGTAGAGGACGTCCTTATGCCAACAAGTGTTGTACGGATAGTCAACAGAAGGGAGAACAAGATTCAGGATCTCCTCGACTAGCTGGAGGAGATCCTCTACTATGCAAGAAAACACATTTTAATCCATTCTGTGTCTTTCTGTATCTAAAGGTTTATATCAGTGTGAGCAGAAAAGTTCCCTCCTTAGAGACAAAATCATCCATCTTCCTCTAGTGGTCACGTTTGATGAATTGTCCGCACTGTTTAAAACATAAGAAAAGCAGTTCTTTAGCCAGTTATTGTGGGCAAAAACAAGTCGTCAATTAAATATGCTTTATTTAGCATCCAAACAGTCATGACTCTTAAAATGTAATGTCTATTCACAGCATATAATACATATAATTAATATCACAATGCAGTATATGATGCAGATACAATGAACAACTCTTAAACTGAACTGTTCTGATGCTGTTTGTTTTGTCAACTATATAAAATATGTATAAGGCAGCACATGACATATCATCAAACCTATGGAAAAAACACATTTCACATATACTTTATGGAAGAACATGTTCAGAAATATGATAGATATGATAATATATAGAAACAATTGCAAGGAAATTGGTCATGTAGAACGTGTTCATGTAACATTGATTTTGATTGACTTTAGGGTGTTTGGCCAATTTTTTGATATTTTGTCTAGATTTTTGAAACGACAACCTACTGTATAAACTTTTTAATTATTTTAACAAATAACTCTTCTTCCAAACATCACTTCAGCCAAGTGGTTCTTATTCTACATGTTTAAAGTAAGTTATAGTTTAGTTTATGTGTGAAATTAATTTTCTCTTGACTAAGTGTGTATGCATTGACATTTTGTTGGTAGAATTAAACATTGAATATATATTTTATTCAACTATGAAGGATAAAGATAAATGTGTGCATTCCCTTCAGCTGTCCAGTCACTAGCACTGTTAGCATTTCTTATTGAAACAAATGGATGCATGTTAGCTTTAGGCTAGCTTTTGGCTGTAGAGGAAAGACTGAAATTCTTTAAAAATATTTCATTATATCTATTCTTAAAACATCATCTTCAAAATATAACTCTACAAACACATACTCCTTATTCCATCTAAAGGAAATGTACAATTTCGCAGCTGGTTGTTATTCAGTTGTACATTGATTTAAAACCGTCTGTATCTTCTGTTCACCGAAAATGAGGCAGAGGTTTGTTGCTGGATCAGTGTCTCTGAGTAAGTTTTACAAAATGTCCTTCTGTATAAATATAAAATGTATCAGGCTTTATTAGATCTATTCTTGCATTGTATTTGTTATGAAACGATGCTGCTTGCTATGATGTAAACAAACATCTCTGTCTGTTCATCATCTCCATTTTTGTCAAAGTGCACGCATGAAGAAAAACAGTTTTAACATTAATTACAGTCTCTCCATGGACCCATGGCGATGAGCCGGGCTTCTCAGGAGCCTCACATCATGCCCTGGAAAGACAGGTAGTAGAGAAAATAATGGTGAATACACTGTGCATAGTGAAGGGAAATAACATGTGGATGACTTGAAAGGGACAAATGTATAGTTTGTACTCACATTGGGCTTGTAATGCTCTCTTTGTTGATAGTAAGCTGAAATAATGCAGTTCCTTCTGCAAAACATAGAAGTAATAGAGTGTAATTTCACAATAGAGGGTACACAAAAACACACAGACACACACACACGATCATGTTGTGTCTCTTACTTGCTCTGTATGCCTCCACCTGGTGGTAATCCAGGGATGACTGTGGATGCGAGGAGTGTGAGGACAGACAGCAGGTCAGGTTCTTCCCCTCTGGCGCACAGCTCAGAGTAAATCTCTGTTGGATATTTAAACAAAAACATGAAAAATAATTTGTACATGCAGCTTAAAAAAACAGCCTTGGATGTATATTCTTTAATATTGGTTAACAACTGTTGACCATAAAAGGAACAACACTGCCTTCCAATAATTGAATTAACATATTGGTGCTTGCTGAACAATGTGCAAACATAAAATGGGTCAAACACAATAATATTTACATTTTTGTGAAATACTAAGTAATAAACAAAAACAGCTTCCAACTGCAGATTACAACCTACATTGCTCAGTAGTAAATGTAGCATTTGTAAGGGACTTTTTGCGAATAATACACATTTGGTGTTTTAGTGAGTAATTACCATATAAGGACAGTATACTACAGTGCCAATGTTTAGGTAATGAAGGAACAAGCCCAAGTTGGCAACAATGGAGTTCTATAGCAGAGAGGAACAATATGTATCAGGCTCTGTCTACACACAAAACATTTGTTTAGCATGATATTGTAATTTAAAGGGATAAAAATGAGAACTAGTCCAAGAAATGTGCTGATTGTTTTGGATTAGCATCAATTAAGATACGTATTGAAAGAAAGTGTTTCATCTCAGGTGGTAACCAAATACCCCATAAAGAAAAAAAGTGTCAGACCTTCCATATCAAAACATGATCAAAACAAGTGCCTAATGTCACAGTGGATTAGCGTCCCCTGTGTGTCATTTCTACCCACACACCTGCTACTTTGGACTCCAGCAGGTCCTCCAGCTCGGCCTCCTGGTGCAGAGCCTCTGCTGACAGCTGGGGGGCTCCAGGGAAGCACAGCAGGATGATGCTGATGTTGTCCAAGCTGCCCTGTGGAGCAAAGTGGAGTCAACAGAGGTGAGTAATAATGGCTGACCGTACAAAATGTCAACATATGAAACATTATATCACATCATGGGTGAATAGTTTTTGAGATAGACCATTTCAACTCAAAGTCACCTAACAGATGCGGTGGAGCAGGAACATTTTAATGGAGTGTGGAAGGAGCTGTGATATTTTAAGGTCATTGTGCACATCCGAGCTGAATCTCGGTTACATAACAGATTGGCATGATGGGCATGACGGACAAAAATGGATATCAGCATGTGCACATGCACATGTGTTTCTCTGACTGTTAAATTATGTCAATCCAATTGAGGGCACAACTAAACACAATAAACGTTTTCTTCTGAAAAGTGTAATTTCTCTTGACAAGCTAATATGTTATGCTACAGATTAATTACTCTATAATGAAAATGATCCTTCAATAAACACCATCAATTCTAGCAGCAATAATTCTGGATGTAATGATTACATCATTTTCTTTCATTGAACTGAAATTATTCTTTACTAAAAACACCTTCGATGAGCAATTGCATGTTCTTGTACATCAACCTTTGATCATCTGACACTCACTCAGTAAGAGTGGCTGACATTTGTACACATTGAAATCAAGAATAATCCGGTCTAACCTGTTCTGACACCCCTGTGGTCTATTTTAATGTGGTTTTACAGAGCATCCACAGCCTTTATGAGACTAAAACATAGTTTTTGTTTATAATGATCCAGTTTACAGACCTTCCATATGGGTATGAACGTGTTCAATGTGAATATGATCAATACTTTTAAAACATTAGACTATTTATGTGCTTGATGTCAGGGAGGTGTGTGGTGTAGTGGGTTGTGCATTCAACCCAGTCTCACGGCATTTCGTGTTCACCAACACGATTTTTAATCTATTGATTCGTGTTCACCAACACGATTTGCCCCTTTTTTTCGTGTTGCACGGCACGATTTTAAAAGCAATGTATTTCTACTGCCTGCAGCACGTCTTTTTCTCCGGTCGGGTCGAGGAAGACCGGAAGCTGTGTGGTTCATAAAAACATGTTCTTACTCAATATCAAGCCACAGTTATTGCTTTTATTTGAAATCGTATAATTTCGGACTTTTGTTGCCGTCTGTGAGGAAAATAAATGGGGCTCAGAGCCTCAGAATACGGAAATCTGTATTTTTAAATATTTTTTTCCTTCTAATTCGATATTCTTTTCAAAATAACACACTGTTATTTACTCACCAATAACACACAATTATCCTTGCTTTTATTTATTGGTTTAATTCCATAATCTCGGGCTTTTTTGGCGTCCGTCAGGAACTGAATTTCAAAATAAAAATAACCGGAAACAGACGTAGGCCTATAAGGGACATTTCGAGCATCATTGCGATTGTCAACATTTCTGAGTTTAGGATGGCCGAAGACACTACACTACCCATAATCCCCAGCTATCGTTTAGGACTACAGTCCCCGTAAGGTTACGCAGAGCGTCAAACAGCTGTGTGAAATGGAACGAAACCACGCCAGACTATCCAAAACTGGAATCTAACGCCCCCCCCTGAACTACACATGCTGGCGATTGTGTTTCGCAAAATGTTCTATGGGACGTCTCTACTGAACGTTTTCGTTTTCCCCACAATTAGAAGTTGTCAGTATTAAACACATTGGTGTTATCAAATGTAAAACATATAATTAATAAATGGGTGAAAATCGCTTGTGTCCATAATGCGCAGCATTAATACCCACATGACAGCTCATTGTTACTTTGTAATTCTACTCCACTACAATTCAGAGGTTAACCTGGTATTTGTACTCCACTGCATTTATTTGAGTTACTTTGCAGATTCTGATTAATTATGTGAAATATAAACAACCCTTAAATTAGACTTTAGTTACACCTGAGTAAAATTCAGGTAAGGTGATTGTCAAGTGCCAACAATCAGGAGAGATATTTGATAGTTGGTGCTTGAGAAGACTAAACATGTATCTGCAATTGACATGAATGGAAACGAGTAATAAAGTATATTCATTACTCGTTATTCTCTACTAATAGTTAATTAAAGACTGTATATTATGGCTATTTTGCACATCCCTTTCAAGATTTTCTAAGGTGTATTGACATATCATATACACAACTACGGTGTAGTTATGAAATGAATTAAACACTTGGGTCACAGGTTCCTCAACAGTGCATTACAAGACATCTATCAATATGTGTGTCCCTCCACCATTAAACTGTCATATTCTGCACATTTCTTATTCTATCTACATACATAAGAGTATAATTCATATGTATAATATCAGTTAAAATAAGTGCTTCAACATAGTTAACATTGCAGGAAAGCAATATATTAGACATTAAGTACTTTGTCAGGCTTAATATTTATCTGTAGATAGATACCCCCAAAGTTTTTTTCTTATTTAAAAGAAGACCTTAATCTGTTATTTAATGTTTGAATAAAGGTTAATTAGTTTTTCTGTTTTGCACCTCCTCCTATTAATATCTTTGTACATTCTGCACTAAACTGTTTTATTGTAGAGATCACTTATAGTATCTTCTTGATTTTTTATATTCTATATTAATACTTTCCCCCTATGAAAGTATGTACTCTTAATATTTTTTTAATCAAATAAAACACAATAATTCAATAACGTGCTTTAACCACTAGGCGGTGCACACAAGGTACACACAGCCATAATAACTTTGTATTATAAATGTAGGACACTTTTGTTTTCGTACAACATCTGAAAATGTGTAGTTTTATGCATGCTTTCACATAATTTTACAGCATATTGCTATACTATTTCAGACTCAGTATTTACATTCTTACATTCAAAGAAAATCAGTAATATCTTTAAAAACTACAGTCCTTTTATATCAGCTGTGCACCGTTATGGTGTAAATATAACCTATCTGTGAATTAGATCAAATGTAAAAGTCAGCCGAATTAGTGTTGATACTGCAAGGAGACGTATTGTGTGAAGAGAAATTGAAGATGTTGTTTAATTGTTGAATATATTTATGATCCACGTCAAGTATTCAGTTTCGGCGGCATTTTCTCAGTTTTTCCAAAGGTCTTCTCATCAGGGCTCTATAAATAAAGAACTACGGCAGATCTGTAATATACAATGCAGCCGAACCGTGTATTACAATGCCGTTATGTGATGACTTTCAAAGAGAAAAGCAAGAGCGCTCGGAATTAAGTATTATTTTATTATTTTAAAATGTTTTCCGGATTTAATATCATATAAACACCAAATCCCAGCATGCATTGCGGCTAAAACATCCAATAAACGAGTTTAAAACCATAGCTGAGGATTTTAGGTAATCGCTCAAAATGCCTACGTCTGTTTCCGGTTATTTTTATTTTGAAATTCAGTTCCTGACGGACGCCAAAAAAGCCCGAGATTATGGAATTAAACCAATAAATAAAAGCAAGGATAATTGTGTGTTATTGGTGAGTAAATAACAGTGTGTTATTTTGAAAATAATAACAAATTAGAAGGAAAAAAATATTTAAAAATACAGATTTCCGTATCCTGAGGCTCTGAGCCCCATTTATTTTCCTCACAGACGGCAACAAAAGTCCGAAATTATACGATTTCAAATAAAAGCAATAACTGTGGCTTGATATTGAGTAAGAACATGTTTTTATGAACCACACAGCTTCCGGTCTTCCTCGACCCGACCGGAGAAAAAGACGTGCTGCAGGCAGTAGAAATACATTGCTTTTAAAATCGTGCTGTGCAACACGAAAAAAAGGGGCAAATCGTGTTGGTGAACACGAATCAATAGATTAAAAATCGTGTTGGTGAACACGAAATGCCGTGAGACTGGGTTGGTGCATTGGTGTTCGGATCAGGGGGTCACAGGTTCAAACCCCACTGCAGTCAATATGTCAATATGTCAATATGTCGTAGTGTCCCTGAGACACTTCACCCCAAATTGCTCCTGTGGGGATTGCCCACAGTATCGAGTATGTAAGTCACTTTGGATAAACGCGTCTAACAAGTGACATGTAATGTAATGTCACTCCTAAACCCATAGAGAAAATGCATTTGATTGTCTTTCAGCTAATTGTTTTGTTTTTAACATGCAAATGTACTGTTTTGTTTCATAGTCACTGCTCTCATAAGTGTAATTTTTAGCTGCTTCTTGCTCAGAACCAAACTGCAGACTGTTAAGTTAACGATTAGCCAGTGAAGAAAGTGGATGAATCAGCAACAGAGCTACGTGTTTCTCTTATAGTTGATGGAGACTTAAAGAGAGCTCAATTAAATGAATATTGTAAGATTTATATTCTTTGGCTGGCTGGAAACATATCTCCAAATGTATAATTAAGTGCATTTTGCCTTTTGTATGAATAGACCAACTATTCTTAATATACAAAAAACAGGGTATCTAGCATACACCCCTGAGGAACTCCACACTAAAACAGTTAGTCCCAATTACACACACAAGTTCCCTCATGTTGTACTGGTCTAATCAAAGCTGTTGGGAAGAAAAGGTTAGATATAAGGAAAGGTGTTTTCCCACCTTGGACTGAGGGAAATATATTTAGATTGATTGGGAGTGGTTAGTTAGGCATATGTACTATTAATCGTTAAGAAACTGTCCATGAGCTATTTTCATAAAGCTCCGTTTTTTTTCCTCAATGACTGGAATGACCACAACAGCTTTCAGCTCAAGCTAAAACTCAGTACAGTCACAGTTCAAGGGCTTATGTTATTATATAAAATCCACTGCCCATTAAAAATTATGCAACATAGCTTCACCCTGGAATTGTGTTTTGTGTTTAGGTCAGTTAAAAGGATTTGCTAGTGAAACTACTGGACATGTAGAAATGTAATAAAGGGACTATGACTACATGCACACTGGTTTTAAGCAGCTGGTCCTGACCTTATATAGACAGAGGTCAATGACTTGAGTGCAGACGTCCCTTAGGTCAGTGCAGACACTCAGCCGGTTGTGGATGAAGGCACACAGCTCCTCATTGCTGATGATATCCCACACCCCGTCGCAGGCGAGCACCAGGAACTCATCGGCTGGCGAGCGCTCCACCACGCACACCTCCGGCTCTGGTGATACCATCTGCTCCGTGGGCATCCTGTTCTCTGCTCCCTTGTAGCTGAAGTCCCCCAGAGCTCGAGACACTGCCAGGGAGCCGTTGATCCTTTGGATGGACACAGTGCCGCCTGCGCTCTCAATGCGCTCTTTCTCCAGAGGGCAGTAAGGTTTGTGGTCCTCAGTGGAGAAGCATACCTGGCCAGACCGACAGAGCATGGCCCTGGAGTCGCCACAGTTAGCAAAGTAGATGTAATACGGTGAGATTAGAGCGGCCACCACAGTGGTGCCACCCCTCTCCCAGCCTTCTCGACGGGCCACAGAGTGCAGATGCCTGTCTGTGTGCAGGAAGCCGTCAATGATGGCTCCTTTCACCCTTTCAGGGTCGTCCTCTGGTCCTATCCCACCTGTGTGCACAAACAAATACAGTGTTGGAATACTTAGTGTTTTCTGTGTTCCGTAAAACACATTATTGCATTGAATAAGACAGTAATATGGAGAGTTTCATGAGAGAGGATAACTGCAACAAGAGACTTTTCTACAGGAAAAAATATATTATTCCCACGTGTTCAGTTTCAGCTCTTTCACCTGTGGCGAGGATCTGACCCAGAAGGTGCTGGGAGCAGTACTGTGCCACCGTGTTGCCTGCATGACCATCAAACACAGCGAAGAAGCTCCAGTCTGCCAGCTCTCCACCCAGCTGTGGCACACAGTTGTGGAAGTCCTCCATGCTGGCCCTCCAGCCCTGCATGCTCCCCAGGGCGTAGGTGAGGCCCCAGCGGGCGCAGCCCTCCTCGGTCAGCTTGTCCATGACTGGCCGGTCCAGGTAGGGGCTGGGGATGACCTCCTCCCTCTCCCCCTCCACTGGATGTTCTCCCTCTGCTGCTCCTCCACGACCCCCTTTGAAGAAAGAGCTGACCCTCTTCTCCGTCTCTTTCACCAGATGCCTCATAAAAGCAGGCATTTCCACGTTACCCTTCCTGGATGTCCTCATGGCTCTGCTGCACGGCTGCTGTTAGACGAATCTCTTTTTATCCCGGCCTCAGTGTTTGTGGCTGGGCCTGATGCTGGGCCTGTCTGCGTAGCCCCGGCTGCTCCAGGGCTCAGAGCATGGCTGCCTGATAGATGTTCTCAGTGCTGGCTTCTACTCACCCCCCTCTCCCTGCTCATCTCCTTCCTCTCCTCTCTGGAGACCTTACTAATCGGCGCTCTCTCCTCCACTCATCCTCCCTCTCTTTCTTGTTTTGGTCTCTCCTTCTTGCTGCTGTGATTTCACCTCCTTTCTTTCTTTCTCATAGCTCTTCCCTCCTTCACTGTAGCTCCCCTTGTTATTTTCCCTACGTCTGCCAGGATTGGCTGGCTATTTTTGTTCTCCAATCCCTGCTTAGCTTGTATCTCTGCTGTACCGTTGGAGCTCAGCCTCTCCCTCTCCGTCCTCCAATCTGCTGCTCTGCCTGTTACACATGTTGGGTAATGGTAATCTCTACCTTTGATCGGTTGGGATTATGAGCTGGCACGGCTGTGGATTACAGCACGGTCGGCTATTTAGCACACAGTGTTTACTCACGGGGGGAAAGGGTTATTTGCATTATGCACACACATAATCCCTGATATTTCACTTTAAACATGGCATGTACAGTTCCTGTCAGTGCTGCATTACATCTTTAATTATGAGTAAAATTGCTTTCATAGTTTTTTATCTAAAATGTCGGTAATGTAATACATTGTAAGACATTTGGTCTGCCAAACTTGAAATATGTTTGTATTGTTTCATTTTTTATTCTTATTTTGTGGATAACTTGATGCAGATATTTTTTCTTCCTATGGAATTTAGTGTCGCCATCAAACAAAATGTGCTATAGGCTGATGTGTAAAATAGTTGTAATTTAAATTCTAAAATAAAATGGCAGAGAATACAAACTTATTAGCCACAAATGTGTATTTATACAGAGAATAATTCAATAGAGATAAAGGAGGACAGATTGCTGCATGTTTCATTTATTTTCAAGAAGCAGAAAATGAGATTTTGTATGATTGTGCATCACAACATAACCAACAGCTGTTTTGTTTGGCACCATTTCCCAAATAACAGCTTAAATCTATTGAGTCATGCAGGATGACTTTGCTGCTCTCTGTAATTCTCCACGTACTTGGATTCATGCACTGACGCTCTGCCAGTCGTGCTGGAAATGTTTCAGACATTAAATCACATGTCACTTGTCATGGTGGTTTTAAAGCAGCAATAGAAACAAACCTCTGAGTTGTTGTGTGCCAAGGAGATATCAGTACAGATTACAGTCTCACACCTGCAAAATGTGTTATTTTGAAGGGCTCAAATGGGCAGAGGGACATCTTTATTCACAGCTGCAACATCTGCGGTTTGGCAGCTGTGCATGAGTTTGAGCAGGCACATGATACTGAAGCCAAATGAATAATCTGGAGGAATTTCACAAACAAATGGGAGGGACTCTCTGTAACAGTGCTAACAAATATCCTTCCTTATAATCTGTGACATACAGTATTTATCGTGCTTTAACCATAATCTGAATATATTTATTTATTATTATTATTAGTGTTATTATTATTATTATTATTATATTTTGAAAACTCACAGAACATTTATATATACATTTTATTACATTGTTTCTTTTTGGAAATGGTTGCTTATATTATTTATTCGTATAATATTTATATATTTTTCACTAATTTGTCCAGCTTTGTTGTCTCTGGCTGTTTTTGCCTATTTTGTTGTAAGTGCACTGCAATGCAAACTACTGCAGTACAATTCTCTACTGTGTGCACATACATAGCTGATTCATATTCTTATATGACTGAGACATACAGTAGACATAGCAATCTGCCTGCAACGTTTGGATATCTGAATCGAAGCATATTGCTATTAAATTATAAATCAATATCCTAGTAACAATAACATGTGAGTTATAGTGTTGCATTGCTGAAGCTGAACTGAACATACATAATTCTCACATAAAGATCCAAGCTGAGAAAAATTCCCTGCAGTCGTTCTGTCAATCATTTAAAATGTTGTTGAAAATGTCTATCCTTTTTCTATTAGAGTATGCAGTGTGTCTTATTTAAGCTCAATTATAAAGCCATAGGGTTTTTAACGAGTACTGTAGGACAGTGCTTCTCAAACTTTTTTCAGTAATGTACCCCCTTTGAAACATTTTCTCAGCCAAGTACCCCCTGACTGCCCGGACATTTTTGACAGAAAAAGCCTATATAAATAATTACAATATAGTGATGTTCCATCATTGTTTGATTGATTAACTGCATGAATTACAACAAACTAAGGATATTTTCATCTTTATGCATGAAAAAAAAGATTTTTCAATTGAATTAATATCTGTTTAACAAACCAATGAACAAAATGATATATTATTAAAAACTATAAATACAATACACAAATGTAGCATGTTTATATGAGGACCCCCTTGGTGGTTCTAGGAATATTTTATATAAAATTGTGTTTTCTATTTAAATTATTGTACTAAGATTCTTTTTGTAATCATGCATGGTATTTTTTTAATTAACCTTTTTATTTATTTTAACCTCACGTACCCCCTGCAGTACCCCAACGTACCCCTAGGGGTCCGCGTACCCCCATTTGAGAATCACTGCAGGAGATAGCAGCCTACTGAAGCTGTGTTCACTGACGTGGCTGCATGTGGAGGCCTCTGAGTGCAGGTCGGCCACCAAATGGCTGAGGAACCATGACAGCCTCTGAGAGCTGAGGATACATGTACATGCTGATGTCTCAGGTTCCCAATGTGTGTGTTTGTGTGTGTTTGTGTGTGTGTGTGTGTGTGTGTGTGTGTGTGTGTGTGTGTGTGTGTGTGTGTGTGTGTGTGTGTGTGTGTGTGTGTGTGTGTGTGTGTGTGTGTGTGAGTGAATGCAAACAGGGGGTATCCAATACAGGATAAAATTAGGCCAGCCAGGCCTTATATTGCTGACGGAGCTGGGGTGGCCAAAAAAAGCCTGGAGTGCGAGCCAACAGTGGGAGCTCAAGGAAGAGGGGAAAGCAAGCAGGATCGTCGCTGAAATGGCCACCAAAGGTAAGGAAATAAACAGTGACAGCTTTAAGTAGAGTGAATCAGAGCAGACAGGGAGCTGGGCAGCTGTCCGGTGGAGGAGGGAGAGAAAGTTTAGTTTCCCTCCTCTGCTGAGCAGGTGTGAATTCAGACAGGATGACCAGTCAAATACTGAGTCCTACATGTCTTTCATTCGGCAGACAGATGGGACTCAGCTAAATGAGAGCCTGTCGCTGATTGAATGTTGTTTGTTAGTTTCATTCTTAAAGGTCCAGTTTGTCCCATAAGAATAGAAGATTGATAAGTGTTTTATTTTCAGCGCTATTTTAAGATGGTATTTATTTCGTATTATTTTATTTTTGGCATCAGGATCAGGTTATGCCATGCTGGTAAAATTACTTAATAGATGTGACAGTAATGGTGCCTGATTGTGAAAATATGTTGCTGGTGTGTGTGTGTGTGTGTGTGTGTGTGTGTGTGTGTGTGTGTGTGTGTGTGTGTGTGTGTGTGTGTGTGTGTGTGTGTGTGTGTGTGTGTGTAAATGCATGACTCAGTTGCTAGTAAATTGTCTTAATGAAGACAACTTGTTATTGATGTGTGTATACATGTTTAAGTGTTTGTTTTAAATTGATTATACCTTAAGATTATCATAGGAGCTGGGAGGATCATTCAACAGCTTAGAGTTTGAAGATCTCATAACCAGTGAATCATTGCATGCTTATTGCTTTATTTATAATTCATTAAGTCATGTGTAAAGTGCATCATTAAAAGCAATGCACTTGTGTAGATGCACATTTATTCCTAAAAACATATATTTTCCGGGAAGGAAGGAGGTGAATAACAAGATGCTTCTTCTATGGATGTATTTGAACAGGCAATATTTACTCTCAACACAGTCCCATGAACTGTACGCCATTGTAGAAATGACCAATGTTGTACTGAATGTAAATAGGGATTACTGAATAGAGAACAATATGTTTTTAAAGCCATATAGACAACGTGTCACAAAGGAGCGGGTCAATTATTCACACCTCTTAGACATCTCAAAATGTATTTATTTAAATTACCTGGTGTCCATTTTTCCCTCATTTACCTTCATATAAGTAAAGCTTCTTTGGCACAGAGGGAGAGACATGAGACTGTTTGTAATAAACAAAGGAAGATAGAAGATATTCTGTTTTTTTATATATGGAGTTGGAATCAAATACGCGTACTGCTGGTTCAAATGGTGTCAGCTTCATAGGCATTTGATTTGACTGATATGAAGCTAAATAAAACAAAGTCTGAGCCTCTTTATGACCATAACTTTTACACATGCATTGTTGTTATTTACTTCCTGGCTCAAAGAAAAATGCAATTCAATATACTGCAATGCTTTGAGGAATGGAAATGGAAGGTATTGCCATCACATATTGGTGGCTAATTGGTGTCCAAATAAATCTATATGTATACAATACAAATGTGATTTGTGAGTTGTGATTGCCACAACTATGTGCCATATCTAACGGTCCAAGGCCTGACTTTGTATGGAGGATAGATGATCTACAAACTTCACATCTCTGTCACAGTTTTTCCCTCTGACAATCACGCATCATCAGTAATTCATTTCATTTTCTGCTCCTGTCATGTGCGTCCTCTTCTGCAGTCGTTGATCTGGTGTATTGGCGGAAGTTGAGGAGGACCGGTGTGGTGTTCACAGGTCTGGTGATGAGTCTGGCCAGTCTGTTCCAGCTCAGCGCCATCACCGTGATCTCACACATCTGTCTGGGTGTCATGGCTGTCACCTTCACCCTCCGCCTCTACTACAAACTGCTGGAGCTGCTGCGCTGGAACCCCGGGGTTCACCCCTTTGAGTGAGTCTGTCAACATTGATTTATTCCCACATATGCTTTTATCAAGATACATTTAACTTCAAACCTAATTCTCATACTGTTTTAGAATGGTTCATGTAGTGTTAAAGGCATTACTAATTGAAAAGTCTTTGATTTTTTTTCAATAGCTACCATATCATGTGACCCAGTTTCTCTAAATCAATGCAGTATTGTTTTACACTGGACAAGATGAATACACCTGAACCTGGAGTGTATTGAACAAATATGATACTTTTCAATAAAAGAGCTGAATTGTATTCAATATTCATATAAAGTTGAAAAAACATTGAAACCCAATAGAAAATGTGTGTATCCTACCCATCAAGTAAAGTTATACAATGCTGCATTGACTTTGAGTCACACGGTCTCATTAAAAGGAAGCTTATTAGAGTTTTTAATTAAAAGAAAGAACAAGGGTCAAATAAAAAGAGTCATGGCATCCAGTGTTGTAATACAATGCTGTAATGATTTGGAGTCGCTCGGTCACATGACATGGAAGCTATTTAAAAAGCCTTTTCAATAAAGAAACTGATTCATTTTCATGACAATATATAAGGCTTGAATGACTGTCGATATCCAACCTAAAACCAACATCACCTCTGTTTGATAGTTTTGTATTATTTGTGTTTCTGAGGCTTGTGTATGTGTCTCTGCTTCAGGTCGTCTCTGAACCATGACAGCTCTCTGACAGACAGGGAGACAGTGATGCTGGTGGAGGAGGTGGTCCTGATGATCGCATTTGCCCTCACAGAAATTAAACGGCTGATTTTTATTGAGAACGTGATAGACTCCATTAAGGTCAGGGTGTGAGGATAAAATAATGATAATGTATGAACACAAACTGATCATAAAACCTGAAAGTGGTATGATGACAGGTCAGCATGTATGGGAGCGTTGCTCAACTTCACAGAGCTAATGAAGGGTGTTTGTTCTCACAATCACTCTAAGGGACTCATTTGTTATCAACATTTCTTTCCGGTGCTCTCTCAGTTCGTCCTGCTCCTGTATCTGCTGACTTATGTTGGGGTCTTTACCAGTGGCCTGACTCTGGTGATAACTGGTGAGTTATTTTATTCCAATAGGGTTTTTTGATCTGCCAACGCCATGATTACAGTTTGGTGAGATCTTTGCAAAATAAAAGACTACTTGGGGATGATCATAGACACAGTTTAAAGAATCAAACTCTGAAAAGAGAGAGAAAACAAAGTTTAAAATGTCCTGTTTCAACATCAAAGACACCAAAGAGTGTCATACCATAATCCAAAACCCCACTCTGCTTAGAGAGGGTTGTGTGCCATATAATTCAAATAAGAACTACATTTAAATGAGATATGGAAGCTCTGAAAGGCCTTAAGGTACATACAAAGTAAATATATTGTGTTAGCAAGTTATGTTACATATGTCATGTCTTGACTAAAAATGTTTTATATTGATATTAATATATTGGCCTTGTGTAGTACACCTAGAAGAAGACATGCTTTTAATTCTAAGATAATAAGGTAGTGGTGCACTTTTTCCTCCTGTGGCCAAAATGAGTATTAGAAAAACACAACATAGTGAACTTCCACCTTTGAAAAGCGTTCATTCTGACCTATTTCACAGATGATTTATTTAGGGAGCTTAGTAAGATGATCCTGGCAAAAGCTTTATTTTTCCCTGTTCTTCTAGTCATTTATTCAGTAGATGAATCATCTAAGATTAGACGATTAAAATGGATCACCGGATTTTTCTTCCCTCCTTTGCCTCTCAGTGCTTCCATATTAACCGACACCTTGGTACTGAAATGGTTTCTCTTTTGTCTTTGTTTAACAGCCGTGATCGTTGTTTTCTCCGTTCCTCTGTTGTACAAAAAGAACAAGGTAAGTTCATTTTTTTTAATATAATCAATATCATTCACTAAACTGCAGTAGGCCTACTCCAGCAAAACATAATAATGGTGATAAACTAGTAACACAATTTATACATGTAAATTGTGTAGAGTGTTCCTGAATACCTTTATTGACCTCTCATGTGATGGACATCTGCAAACTAAATACATACCCAGCCAGCAATAGGCTGAATATTCGGGTCCAGGGTGAAAAAGACTCCTCACCACATAAACAAAAGTTAAAGAAAAGCTTTAAACTCTTACCTGTGTATCATTTTGTTGACAGATGCGTTTAAGGAGGATGGTTAGAGCGGTCAAAGCTTTTGTAAAGAAAATCAAAGACCTGTAAGTTACCTTCTATTTGCAAAATCTTCTCATGGTAACAAATTATGACCATCTTTATGTTGATGCTGCTGTTTTGTTGCAGTTTCCTCAGTCTGTATCACAAGGTGAGACCCTCTTCTGCTCCTGAACCTGCCACAAAACCTGCACCTGCCCCTGCAGCTGCACCGGCTCCCAAACAGAAAGCCAAGGCAAAGTAACTGGTTGGTCAAGTGTTTGAAAGCACCCACGATTTGGGATTCGGAAAATGTTGGAATGGTTACATCATCTGTGGGGCCACTTTGAGAGCCGGCTCATTTCCATTTCTCCACCATGATGTTCATTAATAGAAGCAAGATATAATTGATCCTGACAGCTGAAACAAAGCTGCCTTTCACTCACAAAGAAAGAGTGGAAGTGTATGAGGAGAAGAATTTCATTTACTGAGATGCTGTTTGTAGGCAATGTTTAATATAACCAGTTCACACTCACATACTCTAAGCAGGGGCAGAATACCACCGTGTGTTTTTTCTTTGATAACAGGTCTATTTTTACAGGGAGCTCCATGTTCCTGTTGAACTGCAGAATTATTCATAATGAACCACCGAAGCATTATTGCTGCTCTCATTATGTCTATGCAGCACCATAAATTGTAAACTTGGTAGAATACATCTGACATGCTGCTATTAATTAACATTAATGTTTTTTTTGCTTGCTAAGTTAGATATATTTTAAAAAGCAACACCTTGCAACTTTTATGAGAGTTTAATGAGAAATAATGAGGATATATGTCATATGCTGTTCATGCTAATTGCATTTAATCAGGTAAAAACTGACCTGCTGCTGCTCATGGGGCAGATTAGTTATTAAAGATATAAAGTGCAGGAACAAAAGAAGTGAGAGCAATTTAAACTCAGCAGTAAATTCAAATTGGACTGATTTAAGCACATAACAGAAGCATTTTTAATTAATTTGCAGATAGGACAACTTTATTTCTGCTCTCATATTTCACCTCCTGGTTAAAACACTAACAGGCCAACACATGTTTTGTGTCAGCCTGTGGATAGATATTCACTACTATTTCAGCTGGGTTCTGCTTTTTACCACGTCCTTATTGACAAAAACAAAATGTCAGTAAACAAGCCCATTAACATTTTAAAAGCTGCATCAATTAACTTGTGAATGCTAACTTGTTGGTGCTTCCAGCTGACACAAAACAATGCATCATTAATTTGGAGTATGGTTTCTTGCCACGAAAAATAAAATGTATTTTAATATTTTAGCTATCCTTTGTTCCCAATCGAAACAATGAACTTGTGGTCAAGTAAGCCAAAACAATATG
The DNA here is from genome assembly GCF_902827175.1 of Gymnodraco acuticeps. NCBI lineage: Eukaryota > Metazoa > Chordata > Actinopteri > Perciformes > Bathydraconidae > Gymnodraco > Gymnodraco acuticeps. The sequence continues at coordinate 2,358,572 of NW_022992150.1, read as the reverse complement.
CTGAAAGATAGTAAAATGCTCTGAAGGGCTAATTGAATAATTATATGGCTTTGTTACTGGAAGCAACTTGTAATGTTAACATATTGATTGTAGCTGCTTTAAGCTTGCCAAAATCTTTTTTTTTTACTTTTTCAAATACTCCTGAAGAAATTGTACATCACCTTGGTTAGTGTTAAGTTGCCTACATGAGTCTTAAGTTGTACATAACTATAAATAGCTATGACCAGATACCCTGTTTCAGTTGCATAATAGTGTAAACCAGTCGCACTATAACCTGCCTTAAGAGGACATTTAATTAGATAAAACTACAACAACAAAACAATTAAAAAAGGTCGAAGAAACCTTAAAGAGAGAAAGCGATTTTCACATTGTCATTGCATAAGTCATTCAACCAGTGGTGCTGCAGGACACGTTGAAAGCTGCTACACAATTTAACAATATATATATTGTTAAATTGTGTCAATATATTTATGATGGAGATTTGCCTTTAATGTATCTCCACTAGTGGCTCTTCAGTGAGCGCTGCATTGTAGGCCTATGTGAACAGTTTATGGACATGTGTGGACTTTTTTGTTCCCTCATTGTGACATTGTAATCAAAACTTTTAAATGCTTTAACTGTAAGACATGTGAGAAAGAGTATAATTTAAATTCGGGGTGCACTATTCCCTTATTTATCCCTCACTCTGCCCAGTGTACGGTTTTAGCTGCCAAACCTGAGCCTGTAGAGTAGACCGTACGCTGTTAGCTACTGTTAGCATGTCAGATTAATGTTGGTGACTAGTGTCCTCTAGTGGTCGGAGTTTCAGATCTTAAATCGCAGAGCAGTCATACTAACATGTCTTAATTAACTGATGTTATTTAATGTCATAACAAAATATGAACCCCAGCCTAAAAATAGGACTGTGGTAGTTTCAGTATTTATTGAAAAAAAAAAGGGTCAACATTTTCTATAAAAATGTAATTTTCCAAAGCTGTGAGCAGTGTTAGCTGTAAACTGGAGAGCTTAACCCGAACTGCGTTTTTTCTTTTAATGTTGCCACTTTTATCTCTTGTTGTAGAATGACTTATTTCTATAGGTATTTCATATTTTGTATTGTAATTTCCTATTGTTATGTTGCTCCCCAATAACATGTGTTTAGTAAAAATACAGGGTGCTTAGGGTTAATCTTTAATTCCTTTGTCAACTGTTACTGTTGTTACATTTATTTAATATGACGAAGTCTTGTGAAAAAAACGAACAGCACAATACTGCTTTTGATACTTTAAGTATGTTTAGCTGATAATACTTACATATCTTTACTTTAGTATAGCTTTAAAAGCAGGGCTTTTGTTGTGAAGTATTTCTGAGATGTTTCTTTGAACACTGCTTTCGAATTAAAAAATAAATAATTATATTCAATTATGATGAACAGTTTTGTTTAAATCCACGCTACGGAGAAAGTATTGTGATTTTTTTCTTTTACACTTGATATTACTGCCTGTGCTTTAGTCTGAGAAACACACAAAATCAATTAGGCTTGTCTACGTGAGTTACTTACCCTATAATCTAAATGCATAACCAAATGTTAATCAAATACAGTAAGACAATATGACATTTGCAGCCAAATGTCATATTTACTTCATATGGTCAGGGAGTGTAGTACTCACCATCAGGGGCTGCACCACCATGTTTGACCACTAGGTGTTGCTCTTGGAGAGTGTCAGCTACCCTCTTGACGAGAGCAAGGAGAAACCCACTGATCACTGACTGTCACTGATGCCCAGATATAAATGGATCCTGACAAACATGTATACCATCACTGCAATGTGGGCTCCATACAAACATTATCTACACAACATGTTTCCTGGTATTAGAAACAGCTCTTTTCTCTCTGTCGTGAGAATCACAATGTGACTGTGACCTTGAGATAAATTTACCTCAAAAATCCTCCACACGTCATTTAAAAATCTTCAAGGACTTTTTCCTTTGTTTCCACATAAAGTGACTCAGAGCTTCCACCCCTCACTGTTTCAGAAGTCTTTTGCATCAACGTCTTGAAGTGCAGTCTGATTATACAAAGTAAGAACAGATCATGTCTGACTGGTGCAAATGTTATGCATTTATTTGTTAATTGTAATACTTAAATCAAACATGAAAGCGGCTCATGATGATATTGTAAAAAATAAAGAAATGTAAAAAACTACAGCATACTAAACTTAGAGGGAACACCCCTAACATATCATTATGGCACTTCAATCATTCAGGTAAAAGTCAAACATATTAAACAGTATATTAAGTATGTCGTCAGCTCCTCGCCACAAAAATAATAGTTTACATATTTTCTACAGTATGTATATATAAAAAGGACTGACGTCAGAAACATCTCATACTACTGTTTCCCTGATTAGTAAGAGGTTATGACTCTACATAATAACATTGACACAGAGGCTACATTTACTCATTTACAAATCTACTGTACAGTTGCCAAAAAGCATTGAGTCATAACATTACAGCAGCACATCACAGAGCTGGGACAGAAATACCTAATTTAATCCCTTCATGGTCTGTGTTGCAGTTAGTACATTTGGTCTCAGTGGACCTAAGCTGTTTGGATCTTGCGGGGTTCGGTCTAGTGATATGCCTGAGAGTAGAGTCTCAGATGTATGCACTGTGGTAGCCTCTCTGATAAAATAAAATAAAAAACAGTATTCAAATTTTGTTGGATAACAAAAAAGTTTTCTTTCTACACTTGTACAGTATAGAGCACAAGCTGATTGAGGGGCAAATAGTCTGAATGTTTGCTGTGATTTCTAAAGCATAACTTGTTTCCTCAATGATATCGAACACTAAATAAATAGTCTTAAGGACATCTGAAATAAGAACAAATAATTCAATAAGCAGTTCAACATTTAAGAAGTGCACTTACTCACTTTGAATAGATCGATACCACTCCTGCGTCTGTAATGTACTGTACATATGAAGCTTAAGCTAGAAAGGGGTTAGCTTAGCATAGCAGAATGACTAGAAGCAGTTGGAAACAACTTGTTTGTCTCTGTCTGAAGGTGAAAAACAAAATACTCATACCAAACCTCTAAAATCACCACATTAAATCTTGTTTGCTTAAAAGGTCACATATCTATATTTGTAGGTTCATTCTGTTTTTTTGAGTGTCTACCGTAACATATTTAAATGATTAAATGTTAACAAAATCATAATTTTCCTCTGCATTGTCTGTCTGAATATACCTGTATCCACCCTGTTTCTAAAACGCTCTGTTGTCTCTTTAGGTGCCCCAGTTGAAAAACCCAAGAGTGCTCTGATTGGCTTGTGAGAAAAATATGGTGCACCCTTTCAAAGGTAGTTGTCACACCATTGTTGAAACACTCAAATGGGGAGTGGTGTATTCTAATGAGAATATTATGATATTGGAAGCCGATAAAATACTGATAGTAGTGTAGTGGGTTCTCCACATACTCAAATGAATGTGGAGAAGCACTGAAAAGGTGAGTTCCCTTTAATCTCCGTTAAAGGTAGACAGATTTTTTTTTATCACCGGAGAGTGCCAGGTAATTTTAAATCATATACTAAGCAAAGATAAGTGTCACCTGGCTACAGCTTCAACAAGAAAGCTAATAAACTAATTTACCAAAACGTTGAACCATCCTTTAGGACAAATAACATTTAACGATGTGAAATAAAAGGTAATGAAAGTGTGTGTGAGGAACACTCCCTCTCTGAGGCGGCCAGCTGTTCCCTCCTCTGGATTGACGGCTCAGTGATTCAGGGTGAAGCCTGGACTCTCTGTATGACAGTCACACATAGTGTTCTCGGTGGTTGATGTAGACCCGGTCTGTCCCACTCTGATGACACACCCACTGCAGGCGGGACAGCCGCTGGGTGGGGCTTTGAGCTGCCGGTGGTCCCGGCCTTGTTGCGGGTGGAGGGGGCTGCCTGTCACTCAGCTCGTGCCTGCGCTCTGCCCTGCGACTCTGCTGGTTAAAAAAATAATCAAACATAGCGTGACTGCTCTTTCTTGAGACAAAATAGTTTTATATACTCTTGTGATTGACCTGAAAGAAACAGGAAAAGTTTTGGGTGAGACTAAAATAAGTGCAGGCTTATGATAGCTGGAGGTGAGCTGAGCACACAAATTAAAAATTAAACCATGCTACATATTAAATGAGGACAGCCATTAGGCCTTCTGCTTGATAAACAGATAATGGAATGGCTCAGGTTGTTATTACTTCCTGTTGTGACTCAGCAGTCATCTCACCAAGAGTTCATATTGGTGGTGTAATGATAAGTATGTGATGATTCAGATGCACCAACGTGATGATAAAGCCCTTATGAAAGGGAGCGGGGCTTTACCTGACAGAGCCAGGCCACTTGTGATGCGTGGACCCCCAGGGGGATGGCCGGCGCTCTCTCAGAGTAGGGAGGGGGCGGCTTGTGTGTCGGAGGAAGGTCAATCCTTTAAAGCGGAGAAAAAGAAATTGCAATAAAGAGACATTTAATTTTTTGAGAACAGACAGAAACCTAAAAGAACAAGCTGTGCTATTAGAAAGAACATTATTAGTTTGTGCTGGGTGAAAATTAAATTTCTGAAAAAAGGTTTTTGAGCAGCTGCTTGTTACTCAAATGCTGCTTTCTGACTTCTGGGAATAATCATCCTGATGATGTTATCGGCATCTCGGGTTGGGATTTGAAGTTACAAATACATAACAGAAAGCTTATTTATTAAACTCGAGGAAGAGTCTTTAAAGCCTGACCCGTCGTCCTTTGGACCATTATTTTGAAAATAAGTATCTTCCAAGTTCACTTTATTTATGGAAGTATAATGCTAAAACACTGAAGTGCTCCTTTAAGATATGGTATTCAGTGATACTAATGGTAGCATACAAACATTAATTATGAACTATTACATTTTGTGTAACCTTTATGTAACCAGGAGTACTCTGACTGATATTCAGAATAAAATATTTTTAAAAAACAGCACAAAAAAGGGAAAAACAGCAAGAAAAATCAAATAAATATGGTTGAGGGTATTAAGAAACATGGCTATGAGGATTATGGACTTCCACTATTAAATTGGAAGACTTCTGACATCTGCTCTGAAATCCCTCACGGTGCGAGTTCCTTAATTAAGACGCTTAAATAAGACTTGTTTTCCCATTTAGAGAACTCCACCTCCACTACTAAAATATGACCTAGAAAGTGACCTTGGCCATTCATAACATGATGTCATGACAGGCATTGATTCTCTCCCACTGTATATCACTTGATGCAGCCCTTCCCTTTCATGCCTGGGATAGTAGAGAGTCCAGATCAGTGACATGCTGTCCTGCACTCACGTCTGTGTGTGATGAAGGAGGGGGACGAGGCCTGTACACCCCACCCCACCCCCCCTCGGGCATCCCACTGGGATTTCCAACCACGGTCACACTTAAGATGCTAAGTTTGTCGTGTCATTGACCACAGACCAACACGCCATCCTGTAGTGTCAGTGTGCTGCCCGCGCACAACGTATTTCCCCCTCAGATCAGGGTGTTTTCTGCCAGTCAGCAGAGTGTGAAGGTGGCCTATTATCACTGACACATAATCAGTCAGGTTGAAACTCAGTCAGAGTTATGCGCTGTCACTTAAATTAGGTCGCAAAAGAACAATATGCATGGAGTATTGAAGAAAAAATACTTTATTAGTGCTTTAATTGAGGACAATAAGAGAAAATATAACATTGCAGAAGGAGAATACAACAGTTAATCCAAAATCCTTTTAGATAAAACAATAATAATCCATGTGTGACATTTTTTCCCTCTTTGTACTTCCCCATTACAAGATGCAACTTGTATATCCAATCAGTCTCACTCACTTCTGCATTCATCATCATCGGCTTATTTGCAGTTGACTTGAAATCTGTAGTTTGGGAGCATTTAGCCCCCTGAATTAAATGCTACAGAGATAACCTGTGTAGTAATTATTCAGCCTTCTTCCTTGAGACTTGCTCGATGTGTGTGACTGTGTTTCCCCTTAGTGAGCATACTCAATGACACACTAACAGGGATGGATGAGGGGATCAACCTGCAACCTTGCAGATATGGTCCACAGGTTTATAAGAGTGATTTGCATGTAACAGGAAGGAGGCTTATCAACAGTATAAAAGACACAGAAAGTAAAGAGTTGATCTAATTTTACAAAACATGGACTCTGGAGACAGACAAATAAGGAATGCACGCTGACAGCATTTAATGTCAGTCAGAGGACTCTGGCAGACTGTGGCTCCTTCTGTAAATAATTCAACATCAAAGTTATTCTTCCTGGCTCTAACATTAACATGAGTGCGGGTGCACTATAGGTCCAGACTGAACAAAATAGGACAAGGGCTTTCTGCCAAGACAGCAATTATGTGGCAACGCTCCACCTTGTCCTCCAGCTCCCTGCTCTCCACAGAGTGAAGGAGCCGCTCTGAACCCTCTGATGGGCTTCAGTCCCCCTCACAAGGTATCATGTCATTAATTAACCAGACGACCATGTTCTGCACCATGAATTATTCGTCAGACTTACACTTTGTCAGCAAAAACGGGCGGCGGGGCCTTGCGAGAAGTGAGGATCACGATGAGGAAGACAGCGATGAGGAAGAGA